>NC_134644.1:101370926-101673436 GCF_030463565.1 Pelecanus crispus | reverse complement strand
GTATATTCTCTATGTGCTGCTGTTCCAATCTTTGATTCATCTCAGTGTGTTTGTACTTCATGAATAATTAAAAATCTTTTCTTCATTCCTATTGCAGAGCTTGAAAATAGCATATTATTATTCCCTGCCCTTAATTCTTTGTGTTTTGGGTTTCTTGGTTTTGTTTTTAGGTTTAGGTTTTTTATTTACAAGTGGCTGCCCTTACATAGCAGGTAGAAAGCTTAGGCTGATAGGAGAGACTTGGACAATGTCATGCTAGTATGGTAAAGGTATCGTGATGTGACTAGAAGCCCAGTGCCATTTGGGTTTATGTAGTGCCTTGCCTGGTACATGTGAAATATGGTAATCTGTTTATTTGTTCTTGTTCAGGCTTCTCCTCTATACCAGTTCTATAGACTTTCTACCTTCAGTCCTTGCTGTTCTTCTTTCTTGCTGTGAAAAGGAGCAGAGGTGCTACTTGTCTTTTGCAGTCATTAATCCCTATTTCCATCTTCTTTAGCAGGGATTGAACACTGATTCTTCTTGCCAATAATTGGTGGAGAGATGAGAGTTTGAGTGCAGTTGAGAAATGCTGCTGTGCAGCAATAGTGAGGTTTACTACACCCACTGTTTGGGGATTTTTTTTCTTAATATGTCTGCAAATTCTTATTGGCATCTTAGTTGCAGAAACCCAGCTCACTTGCACTGTTAGTGCCAATCTACCAGCAGAGAGAATGTACTTAAATGGTAGTGTGCTGTTTCTTTATTTGAGGTTCCCTCTATGCCCTTGATGGCATGTGACTTGTGAGAGTCCTAGTTTTATCATAGACTTTGAGAGTAATTTGAAGGAAGTGGCTTGGTTTGGGTGGGGGTTTTTTTGCTTTGCTCATAAGCTTCTTTTGCTCAGGAAATAGCAATTTTAGTTTGGGGTACTGACAAAAATGACTGGGAGCGAAGTGTTTATGCTTTCAGGGTTATAATAAATGCCATTCAGGGGATTTTTTGCCTCCTGATGAAAGCCTGGGGTTTTGGTGGTGTGTGTATGCGTTTGGCATTTTTTTATTGTTTTGGGTTTTTTTTGCAGGGGGAGGTTAAGGTTAGTGGATGAGGTAAAAGCTGTGGATGTTGTCTACCTAGAATTTAGTAAAGCCTTTGAGATCATTTCCCACAGCATTCCCCTGGAGAATCTGGCTGCTCGTGGCCTGGAGGGGCGTACTCTTCGCTGGGTAAAAAACTGGCTGGATGGCCAGGCCCAAGAGTAGTGGTGAATGGAGTTAAGTCAAGTTGGCAGCCGGTCACGAGTGGTGTTCCCCAGGGCTCTGTTTTGGGGCCAGCCTTGTTTAATATCTCCATTGATGATCTGGATGAGGGGATCAAATGTACCCTCAGTAAGTTTGCAGATGACACCAAGCTGGGCATGAGTATCGATCTGCTGGAGGGCAGAAAGGCCCTGCAGAGGGATCTGGACAGGCTGGATCGATGGGCCGAGGTCAACCGTATGAGGTTCAACAAGGCCAAGTGTTGGGCTACAACAACCCCATGCAATGCTACAGGCTTGGGGCAGAGTGGCTGGAAAGCTGCCTGGCCGAAAAGGACCTGGGGGTGCTGGTAGACAGCTGGCTGAACATGAGCCAGCAGTGTGCCCAGGTGGCCAAGAAGGCCAACAGCATCCTGGCTTGTATCAGGAATAATGTGGCTAGCAGGAGCAGGGAGGTGACTGTCCCCCTGTACTCGGCGCTGGTCAGGCCACACCTGGAATCCTGTGTCCAGTTTTGGGCCCCTCACTGCAAGAAAGACATTGAGGTGCTGGAGCGTGTCCAGAGAAGGGCAACAAGGCTGGTGAAGGGTCTGGAGAGCAAGTCTTATGAGGAGCGGCTGAGGGAACTGGGGTTGTTTAGCCTGGAGAAGAGGAGGCTGAGGGGAGACCTTATCGCTCTCTACAACTACCTGAAAGGAGGTTGTAGTGAGGTGGGTGTTGGTCTCTTCTCCCAAGTAGCTAGCGATAGGACGAGAGGAGATGGGCTCAACCTGCGCCAGGGGAGGCTTAGATTGAACATTTGGAAAAATGTCTTCACTGAAAGGATTATCAAGCATTGGGACAGGCTGCCCAGGGAAGTGGTTGAATCACCATCCCTGGAGGTATTTAAAAGACTGTAGATGTGGTGCTTAGGGACATGGTTGTGGACTTGGCAGTGTTAGGTTTACAGTTGGACTCAAGGATCTTAAAGGTCTTTTCTAACCTAAATGATTGCATGATTCTATGATTCTAAGGTGATTTTAGCTCGTATTTTTAGCTAATTTATCAAAGAGGTTAGAATGAATTTTGTTCTCCTTCAAGCATCATCAGTTGCATTTTCTTCTGTGCACATTCAGGAATGCTTCTTGTTTCTGTGGTCCGTACTATATTTAAACATAATTGGCATGCAATTGGAGACTCTGAAGTAATGCTGCTGTTGCTGCCATGACAGGGTGAGAGGCTTAATGGTCATTTGAACAGTGACATATTTTTAAGTGAGCTTGGAGCCAGAACTGAAAACTTGAGTCAGTGGTTGACTGGTAAGGAAATAACCTAACATCTTCAAGGAGCTGTAGCAAGTTAGGTAGCCCCATGTGAAATATGATGTATTAAGAAGTAACTTGCTTTTCTTTTAGTCTTAACATTGAATTTATTGTATATTGAAAGAAAGCAATATTTGCATAATTTTAAGCACAAAAATGCAACTCTCTCCATATTCTTATGAATCTGTTCATTAGGTCCCCTGGGAGGAGGGTGGGACGGGCACCAAGGTCGTAGCTATTTTGCAGAGAGCAGCATGCCTGCTGCAGAGTGTCATCTCTGCATGGCAGCATGGGAACTGGAACTTGAAAAAATGTTACTGTCTTTGACAATACTTACTGTAGCAGCATCGCTGGCCTGGATATAGCATGGTTTTCAGTGCAGTGTTTGCAAGCCCAGCCATGGCCTCAACTATGTACTTGGCTGAAGCTTTTAGACATCATAGCAATTACGCTGTATAATATGCAGCTCTTTTTAGTTATGAGCTAACTCTGACGTGCCTACAAGAGTCATGATCCAAAGGATGACTCCACTGTAGTCACGTACCCCCCAGTGACCAAGCTTACAGGGTGCAGAGTGGCATGTGTCCCATGCTCTTCTCGAAGGACCTAATGAACAGATTTGTAAGAATATAGAAAGAGTTACATTGTTATGCTTAAAATTATGCAAATACTGCTTTCCTTCAGTACAGGTGATTGTGTTTTGAGAAATTGAGGAATCGACTATGTAGAAGAAAGCAAGTTAAAGCACAGATGATGACGAACACCAGGAGTCAAGGCTAATTAGAAGCCCAGATGGCTTTATGCATGTTTAGCCTGTAGTATGTCTGAAATGCTGGGAAACAACATTGCCAGTGACTGTTAAAAGGCAAAGCAAGTTCTCACTACTCAGCAATATGGCCAGCAGATAAAGCCTTAGTTGTAGGTTTGAAAAATTAGTTAGTAACAGTTCAGCTGTAAGAGGATCGAGCAGAACATCTGAGCTACGCTGTTCCGGGAAATGCCAAGCAGAGGAAACGCTAATGCCATTGGAATAGAGCAGCATCAGGCCTGCAGAGCAGAGGTTGCTAGCTACAAATGCTCCTTTACTAACTTACTAGAAGCTAAAACCTGGTGTCTGTGACCATGAGATCGTAGCAGCCCACTCTTTAAAAATATTTGACGTATTGCAGAATACATAATTCTGTGCTTTGTTTAGAAAAAGAAACAAAACATGCCCTACCTACTCATTTCTGCTACTACTAACTATTCAGTTTGGAACACATTACAGTTAATTGGCTTTGACTTTTTTCTTGGCACTAATTTCTTTTCCTTTTTTTTTTTTTTGTTATCATTTTGTCAACTTGAAGGCTATTTCATGTACTCCTCGCCTATTTGATGCCTTGTTTTCCCAAGCACAACTTCAGCTATTTCTGAAATGTGTTAATAGTTCATTTGTAATGCTGTAATCTGAACACTCTAGTATGACTCAACAATTTCAGCTGCTCGGCTTGGGTTCATGTAATGCACTGTGCTTGGTTGCTACATACTGCACTTCAGTTTGGGGAAGGTGTGCACAGAAGCTCTCCAGCTTTGCTGTGTGTGCGCTGAGACTGATCAATGGCATTTTTGCACTGTTGTCTGCACTAAACTGGGACTTTTCTGGCTTCTGTGTCCCCTTTTCATGCCCTTTGGCAGAACCTTTCAAACAATTCTGGAATAGCTAAAATCAACACTGATCAGCCTGTTTGCACAGAGCCAGTTGGTGTAAAATGTCCTGGCTGGTGAATTTGCCCTTTCCTTCATGCCCACCAAAGGCACGTTAAAATCTCTTGCCTATTCACATGTCAAGTCTGGAAGAGTTTCTAACTAGAGAAGTTAATCTTTGTTTTAGCTGACAAGAATTTCCATAGATTCCCTGAAACTGGAAGTGTTTGGCAGCTAAAACTTTAGCCTACTTGAAATGTGGGCCATGCAGCTGTCACTGTGGCTCTACAAGGTGCTTTATACCCATGCGGATTTGAGTCCTTGTAGGAGGACCCAGCAATAAGTCCTCATTAAACATAAGAATTTTCTTTGATGCCGTGATTCATGGTCCCAAAGAAAATATGATAGGGGGTTATTTGAGAAGGGCTTCCAGGATACAGAGTGGAGGAACCTGGCATGACTGTCAGGCAGGACAGGGCTGATTGACATGAGAAACACCTTTTCTTTGTTTTTCCTTTCTCTCAGTAGTTGCTCATTATCATGGGGCTTCCCAGCCTGCAAGTGTAATTCAGTCTTTCTATGTTTTTTCAAGGACAAAGAGGCAAAAGGGAACACAAGTGACTGCCTCATGCTAGTTCACTTTTACCTTGGGTTGCGGCCCTAGTTTTGTTTGTAAGCTGGGCTTCTGAAGTGCCCCCCCAGCATTTGCCTGTGAGGTTTCATGGTGTTTACACAAGTTCTCCTTGGTTCCAAGGAACACTCCAGCCGAAACTGGCAGTGGTTTAATTGTTGGGGTTTTTAAAACAAAAACAAGCAAACAAACAACTCCAAAAACCAAACAAGGTTTTGCAGCTTTCCTTACATCAGTGTTCCCAATTATAATAACTTTCATAACAACAAAGTAGTCACTGTATATAATAGTATGTGTATATTGTTTGTTGCCATACACTCCCTTTTTTGAGATTGAAGTTATGCAGGTCTTTTACATCTGACAGTTCTGAACCATCTGTCTAGCAAGGTAGGACTGTAAAATATTCCTAGTTTAAGGTTGCTCTTTATTTTATGTGTGTCTTCCAAAAATGTGCACAAGTTGAGGGTCTGTAGAGAAAGTGTGATTTGTTAAATTCCAGCTGGTTAGATCTACTATGAAAATTTTCTTGTGTGAAATCATATTCTTTATGTGGTGCCATGTTTTGATAGAGGAAGCATTTTTTTAGCTTCTATGTTATCTAGGAGGGGAGGAGGAGACCATGAAAATTAGAAGTTTCTCATAATATGGACATTTTTTCCATTAGAGACCACTTTTATGCATGTGGGCATATGTAATTCCTGAGGAAAAACCCTTCCATTTTGCCTGTATCTCCTATTTCATTCCATGCACGTGTACCAACTCACCAGTCCGTGATCTGACTCCCAAGATTGTCAGGCAGTGAAGAGGCAGAAGAAAGGAGAGCAGGTCATCCATTACTGTTATCAGAGGAAGGAGTTAGTTGCTTTTATCTCCCCCTTTCATGTAACATCTCAAAGAAAGTTTTTTGTCAGCAATTTGTTGGCTGCAGCAGCTTTATCATCTAAGTGGTATGAGTTGCAGGGAAAGGTCATTTAGTGACAAGTTAAATGTTATAATCTCCTGTAAGCTATGTATGTAATACTGCATTTTATGGTCTAGCCGTGCAGTGCAGAGCTATTCTCCGTGTAACACACATGTTGAACATTAACTACTATTCGGGTACAGAAGGTGGAGTGCACTCTGGTTTCTATTGGGTGTTTGGCAGTCGAAGATAAACATACTGGTAATTAATGCCATGAAGCAAGCAAGCAGGAATAGAGTGATCATAGGGCATCAAATCAGTTTTTCCTAGTTTTGTGAATTCCTCATGTCTTGCTGCTTCTTTGGTTTTGCTTTGGAGGGTTTTCTCTTCCCTCATTTGAGCAGAATAAGTCTAAATTCTGTTGTGTGTTGGTTTGGCTTCTTTTAACAAGTGCTGAATTTACTACATTTGAGAAAATATGTTCTGGATACTTTTTAGCAAACTTTTTTGTTTGGTTTATAGCAATTATTGTATATCTAGAGATGATAGTTTCTTAGCAATGTACTGCTTTATGAAGCTGTTGTATTCTCATCTGCTTTCAATGTCAAGTTGAACTTCAATTAAGAATATCTGTTATTCACCTCTTGCCCACCCAAAAATAATAAAGCAGTATCTTAGGATGATAATTTAATGCTTGTTTTAAGTTTTTGTGTAGCTTGCTTTAATGGAGCTCCTAATTCTGTTCCTGAAATTTGATAAGATTTGATTTCTGTGCTTCTGCTTTGTAAGTAAGAAAGAAACAAAAACAAAACAAAAAAAATCAACTTAAATAAAATTTCCTACCTACACCTAAGCTTGCTTGACCTTCTTGGAAAAATAGAGAGAGATGGAACTCTTCATCTTGTTGTTTGCTGGAGAAGACGGATTTCAGACAGCTTGGAATCCTGGACAGGAGTTCTGCATGTTATGACTGACACTGTTTCTGTGCAGAAGGCCAGGCTAAAGGAACTGAATGCTGTTTAGCTCTCCTTCAGCTGAAATCAGTGAATTTTGCTACATTTTGGGATGAAGTGGGAATGCCTAATGTGTTCAAACTTTAAAAAATAATTAAAAAAAAAATCCTCAAAGGTGTATGAGATACAGCAGGCACAAAAGTGGTTCCAGATCTGTGCTTTCCTGTATAAAATACACCTGTAGCTTCAGTCTCTTACTGAGATTTATGATCATGTCATGTATTTTTAGCCAGGGAGTTTTTTTGCTTAGGAACTTGAAAACTTCCTTCCCCAAGTAACAAAACAGGGTTTGCATGAAAAATTGGTTTGTTATTCCCTCTTCCTCCTACCCACCGGTAACCTCCAAGCTTTGCTGCTTCTAGTGTTTGAAGTTGAAGCACTGGGTACCTCAATTCTTGGCTTAACCTCAGAACAAGTGCACAGGCCAATGCAGCCTACCTTTAAGATCAGCTAGCTTTTCTACTAGTACCTGTAGCCCATGATTTGGGTTAGTTTGGTTTCCAAGCCTGTGTGTTTCAGATGGCATGCCAAGTAAGCATTGTAGCGCTTTTTTTTTTTGCCTTTTTTTGTTCCTCTATTTAAAGGCTGTAAATGTGATTGCAATTAGCAACATTATTGAAAGATTCTTATCAAATCCATTAATTTTCCTCACAGTGCTCTTCAAGTATTCAAGCTGTCCAGGATTTATTTTGCAGCTTGAGTGGTGGTATGGCACTGCATGACTGCAGTTGATACGGGATAACAGCCAGCAGATTTTGGGCAGTGTGTCAAGCAAGCTTTCACTGGAGAAATTGGCTTTCTGGGGTTTAACAGGTTGGCTCTGTGACTTAGGACACTTACAGGACATAAGCCTTTCCTTTCTCTCCTACACTTTGGGTTACAGCAGACCTTGACAGTTTTCTGCAAGAGCAAAGTCTGATGCTGTTGGAATAGCTGCAGACAGGAACAACATGTCACTGTATCTTTCTGGAAGAAAATAAAAAGAAATGTCAATACAATTCTTTAGAATAAATAGAATTACTATTTAGATATTATTTTCTATTGTGCATCTCCTCTCCCCCATTTGAATTTAAAAAGAAACCCACCCAAACAAGAAAATCCACACCCCCACACAAAAAAAAAACCCCAACACTTTCTTTTCTGTTACAGAAAAATGCAAAGGGACAGGAGTTGTTTGACCAGATTGTGTATCATTTGGACCTTGTGGAAACCGATTACTTTGGCCTACAATTCATGGATGCTTCCCAGGTTACGGTAAGTATAACTTCAGTTAATTTTTCTGTTCTGCAGTAGTTTGTGTTGCCTATTATAAATGTATTACTAGTGCAGTTTCATGGAGGGATGTAGGCATTAGGGGATATACTGCTGAAACAACTGGTGTCATGTTTGGTTCTTGCACATAAAGCCAAATCCTCTGAGTCGTGTCATTTTATATGGTATGCACATGACTTGATCACACATAAGTGAAAAAGCAATAATTGTGGGTAAAGAAAAATGTGCTTTATGTTTAGTAGGCTCATGGTATTAAAAATGGGTTCAGTCTCTTGCAAACAAGGGTTTCTTGTAACTCCTATCTTTGCTGTTCCATGCACAGATTATGTTGCTCTGTAGATTTAGTTTTATTTGCAATAGAGAAAAATTTTCCTTCTCTCCCCTATCTGGTGAACCCCAGCATCTACAGGTAAAAGGAAAAAAGAAAAAAAAGGAACGTATTTACAGATGCAGGTCGATAGATATATTAATAAGATAGGGTTAAAAGACTGCAACCTTGTGGTTAAACTGTATTGCTGTATCTTTAATCTCTTACTTTGGCTGTTCACCTTACGTACTGAGGTATCAGTATGACAGCAACCTGGGTTGTGGATAAAGAATATACAGGCTTGGAAAATAAGTGTTTGCTTTTAGGTTATCTGGTCAGTGTGCAGCTGGTTTTTTCCATAAAGCAACAGAGACAGATGTATTCTGTGCCATTAGAATAAAATAATGGGAAAATGTAGCCGCAATATTGACATCTTGTGAAAAGTAGGTTCTAGCTTTATCATCTCAGAATTCTCAGCTTTATTCTCTAGCAAGCGTGGGCCAATGTGATTAGGTGAGATCAGTGTTTTACCAGCTGCACTATGATCTGTGTTTCACCAATGACTTTAAACAACAAACAGGAAACCTGTCCAGTTATTGTAATGACTTGATATTGAGAAAGGGAATCTATGCTTTTGGGGAAGAGAAAACTGGTATTATCTATTTAAACTTTATATCCCAGTTAATTTAAGGGTATGTATTTATCACTGGAAAATTATGTTTGAATGAAGTATGTCCATAATGGGTTTGGGGTTTTGGGGAAGTTTGGTGTGTGTTCCTGTTAAAATTTATATTACATGAGTTGTGTGTCCTTTATGATGGACCTGATCAAAAGGACACAGCTAATAGAGCAGAGCCTGCTCATATTAGGAAAAACAGATGATATTGTCACTGATTGTCAAAGCACCTAATTGGGAAGGTCATAGCTAGGAATAGTTACCTAGCAATGAGTTCTGTAATGTTTTGAAAGAAGGGAAGCAGAAAGGGAGAGCAAAACATCCTTTTCTAGCAAGAAATAGGGCAGATCAGAAGCAGAAAAGACCTGGCTGAGGAAGCAGAGAATGCTCATTTTCTTGTATATTTGCAAAACTGAAGGGCTCTTTTGAATAGTAAGAAAGATGAAGCAGAGATGTGAGCAATGTGTATTTTCCATAGATAGCTGTATCCCTGCTGTTCAGGGCAAAATGTGCCTATATATTTAAGTGTTTTAGCTTGCTTTGTATGCTATTTCTTTCCTCTGTATTAGGAGGGGAAGTAAATCATGGCATCTACAGTTACAAGAGGGATAAGGGCTATGAACGGCTTCTGGGGGGCCTAAAAAAGCCAACACTGGTTGCAGGGCTTTGGTAGTCGGGTTATGGTTTCCTGGATTAAGAGGAGTGTTGAGGGCAGAGTTCTTCACCTTTACTGGAGTGCAAGGCTGAAAGCTCTCATTTGTTTTTTTTTTTTTTGTCTGGCTCAAGCTGGGTAGAGAGTAGAGCTTGGAGAGCTTCAAGGCACAAGCTTTTATCTTCCCCAGCACCCTGTGCAAAAAGGTTCCATGCTTTAACGGCCTTCCTTGGTCTGTTTTGAACTTGTGACCCACTCATTTCATCTGCATACCAATTAACGCGTAGCCACCATGTGCTTCTGCTTAGTGCCAGCCCAGCCACACAGTGGCAGTTGCAGGATTGGGAGACTAAAGTTGTGTAAACTCCTTGAGGCTCTAATCCTTTGTCTTTATTATGTATTGTTAAGTGCTAAACATCTTTAAGCCACCATTATGAATAAGAGTGCACAGAATAGTCTTTGAATAGTGGAGATTGCTTCTGTGTGCTCCAAGGCCAACAGCTTTTGAGTGCACTATGTTTCTTGCAGTCCTGTAATTTTGCCAAAGAGTCAGGACAAGCAGTGTTGATAGCTGTGATTTAGAAAAGAAAATCATGATTAGACTTGATCTGCTTTCAAAGAAAAAAGATTTTTTTTTGTTTGAACAGCTTATTTTTAATACCCCAAAAAAAAAATTTTTCAATACAACCAAAAAACATAAAGTTGTGGAAGGCAACATGTCAGCAGTAAGACACAAAATACTGTAAAGCCTATTCAGGGAACTCTGCATCAGTTTGTTTCTTGTGCTCTTTGAAGATATCCATGAATAAAAGGATGTAGACAATCATCTAGTACTTTATTCTGAAGCAAAGTTTGTGTACTTTGTACACAAAGTAGAAATACTTCGGGGGGAGGGAGGTTGTTAAGTATTGTTAGTGTGTGGAAAAACTTGATCTCCCTTGTTCTCGTGGGGGACTTCAACTTGGCGGACATCTGCTGGAAATACCATACAGCAGAGAGGCAGCAGTCTCAAAAGTTCCTAGAGCATGTGGGGGATAACTTTCTGACGCAGCTGGTAAGCGAGCCTACCAGGGGAGGTGCCTCGCTTGACCTGCTGTTTACTAACAGAGAAGGACTCGTGGGAGATGTCGTGGTCAGAGGCCGTCTTGGGCTTAGCGACCACGATATGATAAAGTTCTCAATTCTGGGTGATGCCAAGCAGAGGGGCAGCAAAACTGTTACTATGGACTTCTGGAGGGCAGACTTTGTCCTCTTCAGGACCCTGGTTGGGAAAGTCCCTTGGGAGGCAGTCCTGAAAGGCAAAGGTGTCCAGGAAGGCTGGGCCTTCTTCAACAAGGAAGTCTTAAGGGCACAGGAGCGGGCTGTCCCCATGTGCCGTAAGACCAACCAGCGGGGAAAACGACCGGCCTGGCTGAATAGGGAGCTTTTGTGGGGACTCAGGGAAAAAAGGAGAGTCTACCGCCTTTGGAAGAAGGGGCGGGCAACTCAGGAGGAGTACAGGGATCTTGTTAGGTCCTGCAGGGAGGAAATTAGAAAAGCAAAAGCCCAGCTAGAACTCAATCTGGCCAATGCTGTAAAAGATAGTAAAAAATGTTTTTATAAGTACATTAGCAATAAAAGGAGAGCCAAGGAGGATCTCCATCCTTTGCTGGATGTGGGGGGGAACATTGTCACCGAGGACAAGGAAAAGGCTGAGGTACTTAACGCCGCCTTTGCCTCTGTGTTTAACAGCCAGACCGGTCATCCCCAGGGTACTCAGGCCCCTGAGCTAGAGGATAGGGATGGGGACCAGAATGGAGCCCTCATAGTCCAGGAGGAAGCAGTTAATGACCTGCTATGCCACCTGGATGCTCACAAGTCTATGGGGCCGGATGGGATCCACCCGAGAGTACTGAGGGAGCTGGCAGAGGAGCTTGCCAAGCCACTTTCCATCATCTATCAGCAGTCCTGGTTAACAGGGGAGGTCACTGATGACTGGAGGCTTGCCAATGTGACGCCCATCTACAAGAAGGGCTGGAAGGAGGACCCAGGAAACTACAGGCCTGTCAGCCTGACCTCAGTGCCGGGAAAGATTATGGAGAGGTTCATCTTGAGTGAACTCAACAGGCAAGTGC
The DNA here is from genome assembly GCF_030463565.1 of Pelecanus crispus. Lineage (NCBI taxonomy): Eukaryota > Metazoa > Chordata > Aves > Pelecaniformes > Pelecanidae > Pelecanus > Pelecanus crispus. The sequence continues at coordinate 101,661,649 of NC_134644.1, read as the reverse complement.
AGGTCAACCAGGGGATCAGGCCCAGCCAGCATGGGTTCACGAAAGGCAGGTCCTGTTTGACCAACCTGATCTCCTTTTATGACCTGGTGACCCGCCTGGTAGATGATGGAAAGGCTGTGGATGTCATTTACCTGGACTTTAGCAAAGCTTTTGACACCGTCTCCCACAACATTCTCCTTGGGAAGCTGGCAGCTCATGGCTTGGATGGGCGTAGTCTTCGCTGGATAAAAAACTGGTTGGGTGGCCGAGCCCAGAGAGTAGTTGTAAATGGAGTTAAGTCCAGTTGGCAGCCGGTCACGAGCGTGTTCCCCAGGGCTCTGTTTTGGGGCCAGCCTTGTTTAATATCTTTATCGATGATCTGGATGAGGGGATTGAGTGCACCCTCAGTAAGTTTGCAGATGACACCAAACTGGGTGGGAGTGTCGATCTGCTGGAGGGTAGGATGGCCCTGCAGAGGGACCTGGACAGACTGGATCGATGGGCCGAGGTGAACTGTATGAGGTTTAACGAGGCCAAGTGCTGGGTCCTGCACTTGGGTCACAACAACCCCATGCAATGCTACAGGCTTGGGGCAGAGTGGCTGGAAAGCTGCCTGGCCGAAAAGGATCTGGGGGTGTTGGTTGACAGCCGGCTGAACATGAGCCAGCAGTGTGCCCAGGTGGCCAAGAAGGCCAACAGCATCCTGGCTTGTATCAGGAATAGTGTGGCCAGCAGGAGCAGGGAGGTGATTGTCCCCCTGTACTCGGCGCTGGTGAGGCTGCACCTGGAATACTGTGTCCAGTTTTGGGCCCCTCACTACGAGAAAGACATTGAGGTGCTGGAGCGTGTCCAGAGAAGGGCAACAAGGCTGGTGAAGGGTCTGGAGCACAGGCCTTATGAGGAGCGACTGAGGGAACTGGGGTTGTTTGGCCTGGAGAAGAGGAGGCTGAGGGGAGACCTTATCGCTCTCTACAACTGCCTGAAAGGAGGTTGTAGTGAGGTGGGTGTTGGTCTCTTCTCCCAAGTGGTTAGCAATAGGACGAGAGGAAATGGGCTTAAGGTGCGCCAGGGGAGGTTTAGGCTGGAAATTAGGAGAAATTTCTTTACGGAAAGGGTGGTCAAGAATTGGAACAGGCTGCCCAGAGAGGTGGTGGAGTCCCCGTCCCTGGGAGTGTTCAAAAAACGGGTAGACGTGGCACTTTGTGACATGGTTTAGTCTAGTCTACCCTTGATTGGTTTAGTGTGGACTTGGTAGTGTGGGTTAATGGTTGGACTGGATAACCTTAAAGGTCTTTTCCAACCTAAACGATTCTATGATTCTATCTAGTGGAAAACCTTTACTCATAAATGACATTTAAAAAGTAGCACAGATGCATTGCCTGCTGATGTTCAGCACCTTGACTGATCACAATTTATAGGTTATAGTGAGGAGTAAAACTGCATCTTACTGTAGTTACATTATAACAGCTTTGGACCAACTCTTTTCTACCAGACTCAGTAACAAAACTCCTGAGACTTAGTGTTCTGCAGCTGTTCTAGTGATGGTTCTTTTATTGTTCTCATCCTTTTTTAATTTCTGTTTTCATGTATGTTGTATAATGTGCATAATGTAGTAGTACAGTGGGACATGTATATTATTTATAAATAAATATGCACATATTGGAGGTGCATGCTCAAAAACTTCTTCACTTTTTGCGCTGTCAAAAAAGGTTAGAGACCACTGCTCTAAGACAGCTCTAGTGAGTCTGGGAGCATTCTAAGGCCCTTCAAATGTTTCTATCATTTTGTAATAAAAACACTGCTCTGCTTTTCTGTTCCTCCTGTTAGTGGAAGGGAGGGAAGAGAGAGAGAGAGAGATGGAAAGGAGGAGCGAAGGAAGGAAATGAGAATCAAAGAAATAATTTCTTGTTCAGCTAACTCTTACGGTACTTCAACAGGGAAGTAGTGCTTGGGGTGCTTGAAAAGTGTCACTCATGTAGGAGATCTCTGCAATGGTTTAGAGGAAATGTAAAGCTTACTGGGTTTTTAATTACTTTTACTATGGTGTGTGTGTGTTCTGTCAAAGCAGGAAGCCATGAAAGCATTAGTTGAGGTTGGAAATAGCAATTATAAGATCTTGTGAGACCATACTATCAAAGTTGAGTTGCCATGAGGAAGTAGTTTATTGGTCTTTGCAGAAACTGGTCATGTGCAACAAATTCTGTGGTTGGTTTGGGTACTTGACATTTATTTTAGGCTGCTGGTAGCTAACGGTTGTTTGTCTTCTGTCCAGGCCTGTCCTTTCTTTGTCTGTCATTCCAGGTCACCTTAAGAAAAAGGGGTTCTGTGGTTTACAGCTCCTTATGAGCTGCAACATGTTATAGGATTCTCTCAGGATATAAATGTCTCCATTTCTACAGTTGCATTCTTTGTTCCAGTTGTCTGTCCTGTGATAGCAAAACATGGATAACCTCCCAGCCCTACCCTGTGTTATGGGAATTCAGAACAGAAGGATTGCCCATGTTGATTAGCTTGGAATTTGCTTCTGTTTCCCTCATGATTTTGTTTCTGATCACAAGAACAATTATTGAGGGGGAAGAAAATTTAAGATACACCTTAAAATTTTTTTGTTTGTTTGTTTGCAAATGAGCTGCTATAATCCTTGAGGTGTGAAACTGTAGTTGGGAATACATGGAAGCAAAAGAATTAAAATACCACTTTTCTTACATGCATCTCATTCAGTGATCCTTTCTGTCCCATCTCTAATGTCACAAAGGCCCTTGGCTTAAAGAAGGTGTATATGGAATCAGCCTTCCCAGCTAGGTAGGTAGATTGCACTCTGTGCTACAGAGTGCACTCAACTGCTACAGCCAGTTGAGCCGTTTTGAGGATGTGTGTGCGCACCCAATGTATCTGGCACATTGGGAAGCACTGGATTTACACCGTGTGTACAGCAAGACTTTTGTGCAAGGACAGACCGTGCCTCCTGCAGGTGCCCATGGCTACAATGGATGCCAGGGTTCCCTGGGGAGATGACAGCCAGGACCGACCTGCAGTGAATTTGTCCTTGCAAGCTGTGTTTTTATCTGAACTTTTTAATATTGACCAATTCCTAAACTGTGTTTTGATTCATTTGCTGTGAGAGGCAAGAAGACAGTGGCGGGAGGAGGTGGAGAAGAATTGTGTAGAAACTAAAATAGGCTTTGGTGAAAGCAGTGTTCCAAGTACAAAAATAGAAGGGAAAAAAAGGGGCAAGAACTGTGTTGCCCAGACTGGGCCTAACCAGCAGCAATGTGTCAGGACCCACTGATCTGGACCCTGAGATCCTCACCTGTATGGGAGGTGGCCTTGTAGCCAGGTTTTTCTGGGAGGGTCAGGATCGTGTATGCTTCACGACATGTTTTCAACAATGCAGTGTGAGGGCGGGGGGTGAAACAAGCTGGACAACAAAGAATAATAGCCGCATGCCTTTGTTTTCTCTACATGTCATGAACTAGACTCCTGGATGTTTCAGCAGGTGTTGGGTCAGGGCCTTGGAGGGACTTGGTGCTTCATGACTGCCTCTGCTGCATCTGAATTTTCTTTTAAGGGCTCATTGTCATTCAAATCAAGAGTTTTTTCAACTGCTTGCTTTTGATATTACTGCCGTCACTTCTTAAGGGTGTGAGCAATGCGGAAAAATGAGCAACTCAAACCAGTCAGTTAACCTCATAGTGTGATGTCCGGGAGTCTTTTTCCTTATGTCCTGCTTAATACTGTAGCAAGTGCTCGTTAGGCAGAATAAAACAGGGACAAGCCATATTGTTCAATACATTGAATGCTGGGAGGAAGGGAGACTGGTAAATATTTTGATAATGCAAAAGGTTTCCTTTTCCGCTTTTGGAAGAAACATCCCATTTCCCCATGAATAAACTGTGAAATTCATATATGACTCTGTTTTCCCTCCCTGAATCTCACTTGTCCCTCTGGATGATGAGCTCTTTGGGCCTGTGGTTGTTGCAGGATGTGGTCTGTGGGTTGTAGCCCAGAGCAACAAATACCAGTCACAGCTGGAGGGTCCCAAGAGCTGTGCAGGTAACAATATCCTGTAGTACTCAGTGCTTCATTTACTGACAGTGGCAGCGATATGAATGCCAGTTCAGTAACTGGACGAAGACAGCGTGGCTGACCCCACAGCGATGCGGAACACCTGATGAATGACTGCTTCCAGCTATGGCTGTCCACGGCTGTATTGCAGTCTATGAACACTTGGTGGGAGACTCCAAAACACTAAGAATTCCCAGAGCATCTCCAGTTTTTAGTCTTCCAGTAGCACTTGCTGTTACCAGGAGGGATGGAGACCATTTCCCTGGCACAGACTTGAGAAGCAGCCGTACAGGGCAGGTGGTTGTGATCCTGTGTATCAGTGGTGCTTCTCCACCTCTCTTCTAAGAGTAGAGAAGTCAAATCTCCGGTCTGTCCAGGACAGCAAACATTTTGTGCTCTTTTCTTTTGTCTTTGTGCATGGTCGGAGCATAAGCTGAAGTCCTTTCCTTAGTTTTCTTCCACAGATTTAGTCAGGCTTGTCACCCGTTTGTTACAAATCCTTTCAGTTTATTTTTTGAGTGTTTGGGCACAGGCTTCAAAATTAAAGGTAACTTGCTTTTTTATTGCTAGAATTGATCTGGAGTGGCATCAGCTTTCATTGTCAGTATGATAAATCTAATGAGAATTATGCTATGCAAGGCAAGTTTTTTATATAATTTTGTGGTTTACTTTTTTTTTATCCTCCTCCTGCCCCCTCTCTGGGATACAAAGCTTCACTGCTGAGAAGAGAAAGGGAGTAATCTACTATGTACTATTGTTTTGTGTGGTAGTGATTATCTGCGTTCACGTTCAATTATAAGTTGTGCTTCTGTCACCTTAGGTCTGCGAAGCAAAATAATGCCTTAGGCTGAAGTAGGTTATCACATGTGTATGAATTAAGATAGGATAATAGTCTTGAAGGTTGACCATATAGCTCTTCACTATTCATGTGTAGTTTATCTGGACTGCAGGTAAAGCACATCGCATATCAGGATGGTTCTGAGATGGCTCTGTGCAGACTCAGGCGGGGACAGGCAAGGCTTTCATGAACACCACAGGATGTGTGGTTGGAGGTCCCAGAAGGGCTGGTAAAGGCCATTACAGCCTATCGGTGCCCTCAGGGCTCTGGAGTTAGCATCTGTGGCCTTGTACTTCCCAAGATTCCAATGCAGAGCTTTGTTACCACAGCTCTATCTGCCCTTCTGACACTGGACAGCATTGCTTGCGCCATCCCAGTGCTTCTAACTTGTGGGAGGTAGCTGCCTTTCTTCACAGGGCAGGAGAGAACTTGGCATGAGAACTGCTGTTTTCATTCCTGTACAACTGATAGCACACAGAATAATGTCAGTTGAAAGGGACTGCTGGAAGTCAGATGGTCCAGTGCCTTGTTCAGAGCAGAGACAACTTAGAAAACCCATATAACTTCACACTTCGATCAGGTTGCTCCTGACACCTCCAACAGCGCTGACGTGGCACTGTAGCACTGTGCCTGGGCTCCATTCAACAAGATGGTGGCAGCAGTATCCAAGGAGGGTCTAAAACAAGATTGAGCCACCGAGCTTGGAACTCTTGTAGTTGTAAGATCCTGCCAGTATTTTATGAAAAGCTGGTCTTGTCTGAGCCCAAACGCAAACTGTTGACCTTGTTAATCCTGTCTTGGTCTTGTGATGGGAATGCTACCTGAGCAGAAGGTGCATGCTTCCCCCCTCTTCAAGTCAGGTAGGTGAGACTGTAAAGCAGCATCCTGAAAGATGCCTCCAAAACTTGTCTGTTAAGGGGGTGCATATATTGAATGTAGAGCAGACTTCTCAGTAAAAGGTAACTGCCAGAAATGGTAGGTTTGGGTCTGTGAAATATAGTGCAGCTTTCTTCCGTCCACCAAAGAACTGAAAAGACCTGAATTGTGCGTGTATGGAACAAATTACATAGGCAGGGTATAGGATCTTTTCATGCATATATACACAATGTTCATATACATAGGATAACACTTTTTACTCTACTCTGCAAATGTAAATACTTATATGAATTGTATAGTAGGTAGACATGTATGTCAATGGGTAGGTTAAAATCTGTATGTTATGTAAAATCTGCGTGGTGTATTTTGGCAAACAACTGGCTTCAAAAACACAGTAACTGCAAGCCACAACTTCAGAACAGTCTGTGCCTGTTCACCTGCTCTGTGTGTATGTGTGTATATCGGTAAAAATATATATGGTCATAGCTGAAAAAATGTGTTGCAGGTGTGCTACCTGTCTTCATTAAAAATTAAATGAAAAGTAATACCAAAGAGAAGGGATGAGAGCTAGGTAGAAGTCAAGCTCTAGTTTTTGTTGACTCAGGGCCCTTGTTGTTATGACCACTAGCAATAGGTAAATAGTAGGGAGGGGGAATGATCTTTCTAAAATTACTGCCAGATTGACATGCATGGGCCCCATGCCATTCTCTGGTGGATTGAAATTGATGGGCTCCACACTGTTCTTTGGTTGATTGACATGCCTGGGCCTCAGGCCATTCTTTGGCAGATAACACACCTGGGCCTCACACCATTCTTGAGCCTGTGGTATGTCTGTAGAGTTTGTCTTCTCCCAGCTAGTGTTGGGTGCAGAGGCTGGGCTGCTGGTAGGGAGCTGGCCGGGCGCTCCTGCAATGCCTTTGGCGCAATTTCACAGAAGAGAGCCCAGGCATGCTGGGGTAGTGCCAGGTCAGCCCTGTTGGACGTGGATCCACTTCCGTTGGTTCTTCATCTTGGGGTGGATCCACCTCCATGGTATCCATGCTGTTGTCTGGTGGATTGACGTGCCAGGGTCCCACGCCATGCTCTGTTGGATCAACATCCATGGGCTCTTGGGCACAAGGACCACCCTCCACCTCCCCTCATGTGCCCAGGGCTCAATGGTGTGGGCTCAAAGGCCTCAACAGTGCGGGCATGGCCCACAGCACACCCATCAGTGTCCTTCCTGGACTGAGAAGACCCTTCTTCCCCATACCCAGCCCTGCCCCCAGAGCATGGAGAGGTGCCATCTCTTCTGCACAAACAGGGGAGGAGGGAGCCCAGTGTCCTTTGGGCCGCTTTGGGTTCATATATCCAAGCTCCTGCTCAGAACAGCCGCACTTGGATCTGGTTTCTCAGGGCTTTGTTCAGTCATGTTTGGATACCCTCAAGGATGGTGGCTCCACAGTCCCTCTGGGCACCTGTGCTGTGTCTGAGCAGCCTCATGGTGACAGTCTTCTCCTTTTGTCTAGCTGGGATTTCTCCTGGGTCTAGCGCCACTCGTCCTTCTGCCACAGAGCACCTCTGAGAAAATTCAGTCTTCATCTTCTGTACAGCCTCCCAGCAGGCAGCTGACGTCACCAGTGAGGTCCAGCCCTGAGCCTTCGTTCTCCATGCAGAGCAGAGGCAGCTCCCTCAGCCCGCCTTCCTGTGCCCCAGCCCCTCGCCATCCCAAATGCCCTGCGCTGGGCCCACACAACACTCATCAATGTCTTTCCTGGACTGGGGAGACCAGGAGGGGACACGGAATTCCAGATGCAGTCACCAAAGGGCCAAATAAGAGAGGAGGAAGCATTTTTACTGGGTTTTTTTGTTTGTTTATTGTTTGGATTTTTTGTTGTTTATTGCCCACGCTTGAAAAGGACTCCAAATGAAGCAGCTAGAAGGGACCTTAAGGGTGAAATCCAGCACTTTGTTCTGTCAGAACTTCTCCAAATGTACTGTGTTTGCCTGGCAAGGTTTTGGTACCCAGAGGGCTGCAGGGGTTGCTTCTGATAGAAGATGCCAGAAGCTGTCCTATGTTGGACAGAGACAGTTCCAGACAGCTCCAAGACAGACCCGCCGCCGGCTAAATCTGAGCCCATCAGCAATGTTGGTAATTGTGATTAACATATTTAAGAAGGGATGAAAACTGCTGCGCAACAGCAGCTGAGAGAAAGGAGTGAGAATATGTGAGAGAAGCAACCCTGCGGACACCAAGGTCAGTGAAGAGGGAGGGGGTGTTTCAGGCGCCAGAGCAGAGATTCCCCTGCAGCTCATGGAGAAGACCATGGTGACTCAGGTTGTCCCCCTGCAGCCCATGGAGGTCCACGGTGGAGCAGATATCCACCTGCAGCCCGGGGAGAACCCCACGCTGGAGCAGGTGGATGTGCCTGAAGGAGGCTGTGAGCCTGTGGGAAGCCCACGCTGGAGCAGGCTCCTGACAGGACCTGTGGACCCATGGAGAGAGGAGCCCAGGCTGGAGCAGGTTTGCGGGCAGGACTTGTGACCCCATGGGGGACCCACGCTGGAGCAGTCTGCTCCTGAAGGGCTGCACCCCGTGGAAGGGACCCACGCTGGAGCAGTTTGTGAAGAACTGCAGCCCGTGGGAAGGACCCACGCTGGAGAAGTTCGTGGAGGACTGTCTGCCGTGGGAGGGACCCCGCGCTGGAGCAGGGGAAGAGTGTGAGGAGGAAGGAGCAGCAGAGACAACACATGATGAACTGATCTCAATCTCTGTTCCCCGACCCGCTGGGGTGCTCGGGTGGAGGAGGTAGAGAAATTGGGAATGGAGTTGAGCCTGGGAAGAAGGGAGGGGTGGGGGGGAAAGTGTTTTAAGATTTGTTCTTATTTCTCATTATCCTACTCTGATTTGATTGGTAATAAGTTAAATTAATTTCCCCGAGTATTTTTTTTTCCTGTGACACTAATTGCTGAGTGATATCCCTGTCCTTATCTTGACCCACGAGCCTGTCGCCGTGTTTACTCCCCCTGTCCAGTTGAGGAGGCGGAGTGATGGAGCAGCTTGGTGGGTACCAAGGTCAGACCACCACACCGAGCAAAAGCTGTCTCTCTAACTTCTTCGCTTGATCTGTTGCTATTCATTGTGCATCACTGTGGAGCATCTGGCTTCATCTTCAGTCACCCCTTGGGTAGGTTTCATGTCCTAAGACTGGAAAAACCCTAACTCCAGGCCCCAAGGACCTCGGTGGCCTTTTGAGAGTCTCCTCCTGTCACCCTGGTGCAGCAGCCCAATGGAAGCCAGGCGCTCTCCTTCCCTCTCCCGTTGGGTTCAGCCTGTAATTTGGGAGTGCTGTAATTGTCCGTGTTGATCTTGCAGAATCCTTACTTAAATAGTTTCTCCAGCCAGTTTAGGAATGCCTTTCTGTGTACCATCTCTCTCTCTCTCTCTCTCTCTGCAGTTCGGAGTCATTAGTAACCCTACGGAGGTGCATTGTGTCCCATCCCTCTGCTTCCTATTGAAAATACTAACCAGTATCACCCCTGGTGTTCATAAATCTTGAGTTGTATCTGAGCAATTTATCTAAAAGCGGTTTTTCTCTGCATCTACATTATCAAGAGGAACATAACTTTCTAGGATGGATCAAATGAACTTACATGAGCGTGAAGAACAATCTTCTCATTGTTTTAAGCTGTGAACTCTTGGGAGCTTACACTGTTTCTAAGTATATGCTTCTGTAGTCCCTGAGTTTCTACGTGACCCCAATTCTCATTTGTTTTTCTGTTACTACCATAATAATATTTAAAAGGTGATCTTCAGAAGAAAACAGGAAATGGATTTTTCTCCTTTGTTACTTTTTAAATTTATACGTGTAGAGAAGTCCCCAAACTGTGGTTTGGTGGGTAGGGTTTTTATTAACTTGTTTTTGGCAATTCATTCCTCCCATGTGTTACATACATTTTTATCCTCTCTGCTTTAGAAGGCCAGGTGGCTAATGGCACACAGCTTGGTAGGATTCAGGTGCCTAAGAAATCAGACAGCAAGACGACAGTTGAAGGGATAATTGATTTTTGGTTTTAAAGGTGCCAGCTTTTGTTTAGCATACGTTCTTTTCTGAACCTGAGCATTTAGCACGGTTCTCTCTCCTGTACCTCCAGGTAAGGCTTGAGAAAGCATTTAAACAATATTTTTCAGAGAGCAAATAAAACTTCCAGTAAGAATGGGCTTTCTCTTACTGATAATTAAGTATATAAATAAGCATAAGGGAAAACAGTCTATTCAGGACGTTCTTCATGCATTTTAAACCAGCAAAGCAAACCAACCAAAAAGGGTCAAACACAGGGTTTTTTCCTTTTCAGGTCACCTTTGAGGGCTGTATAGATCAAGAGAAGGATTTTTTGTTCTTTTAGGAAGCAAGTAGAGAGGCAGTGGAATTTGCAAAGCTCAGATGTGAGATGGGTTTGTGTCAACCTGTGGTACTCCCCCTTTCAGTCTTCATTTGGCAGTCACTGTGGTCCTTATGTAGACTGCTCCAGTAGCTATAGTTTATCTGCTATATCTTGACACAAATACCTCTTTCCCTTGCTGTGTGACTATTTTGAGAAAATATTGGTTGCTACCACTTATGAAGTGTTGAGGTACTTATTTTTTTCCTCTTCACTTAGATAAAGTGAGTGATCAACAGGAGAACATGCTGAGATGAATATGTGCTTCCAGTATTTTTAGAAGTCTTTTTCAGGACTTCAAGACTTCAGAGCCCTCGCTTGTAGCCTTCATTGCCCCACAAGACAAGACTAGCTTTTCTTGATACACGCGTGTATTGTGTTCCTGCTTACAACAACTGTCTAGACAATTTAGGTGAAAGGGAGGAAGCGGATGGCAAATTTTTTTGAGCTCAGAGGGACATTTGGGAAGCTGGTGTAATTTCCAGTGTGCAGAAGCCCTCCAACATTACCTGAGGCAAAGGATTGTTGAAATTCAGCCTGATTTTCACAGAACTTGCACAAAATATCTGACTTCTAGATTGGTGTTAGTTCACAAATCTGCATGAAAACTGCCAGGCCTGGGAACTCTGGGCCAGTAATACTGCCAGTCCACGTTCTACCTCCGTATTTTTATTTTGTGATCTGTGTGGTGGCCACATCACACACACAGCCGTCATGTGCAATGTCGGATAGGGATAAAATGGCAGCTCGTTTTTGCTTCTGAAGAGAGAGGAGTTTAATGCTTGCTGTGTTTTATTTCCTGGAGCAGTCTGCCTCTGGCTGCTTGGGTACAGAGAATGAATGATAGTTTCCTGTCTAGGCTATAGACTCATTTAATGGCTTGCACAAGTAGTTCCTAGAGTCCTAGAGTCTTGTTAGTTATTTTTAAACCTTCTTTGCACACTTACAAATAATCAGTTTGAAACTTGCTGTTATTTGAGTTTTAATATACCTAGAACACCACATTCCAAGATTGGGGCTATCAGCTGTTACTTCATTGGGAATTATTGTAGTTCAGGTCGTGCGGTGCTTATTTCTGAACATGGTACTAACATGAGCCACAGATAAAAATTTATCAGAGGATTTTTGCCTGTAGTGTGGATCTTACTCATGCTTGGTTTTATTTAACACAAAGCAAAACTTTTCTTTTAATGGAATCAGTGTATTTGTCTTTGTGACAAATCTTTAGCCAAAATAAATATTGAGGAGGAAGACATTTTTGTAGCTAGGTATTTGAAGCATAAAAAACTAATGTGCCCTGGAGGTGTGAAAGTGACAGAATTGTATAATTTCAGTAAAAAAAGCAAGGAGTCAATGTTGATATTTTTTTCCTTGTCAAAAACTTGAAATTTCAAAAAGCTTCTGTGAACTGCTGTGGTTTCTGGTGTAATTCTTCATCAGAGAGCAAAGTAGAGACAGAATAAATTGCTTGCAACTCTAACGAATGTATTTGTATGAGCTGCCGTAATGTTTTCTTTCCACTCTGGTAGAGATTTCTCATGGAGTCTAGCGAATCTCATGCAAATAAAAGGACCTTCAGAATAATTGTTCCATTTCTCTTTCTCTCTCTCCTTTTTTTGGGAGATTTATTTACCTCAAGGGTCGTAAGTTGTCAGACTTTCGATCTATACCCTTCTATGCCTGTGATAAATAAATTTTTGCCTTGGCTTAGGACATACTTAGTAAATAAATACCAACATTACTATCCAACAAATAATTTTTCACATTTATTTAGCCATGATAGCGTGGTGTTAGTGGAATAATAAGTAGTCATGCAGAGATTCTCCTTTTTCTGAAAGCATGAATGCTTTAATAGGGAGGAAGGAAGAGTTTTTTTTCTCCTAAGATTTTGTTCCATAGTACCTAGTTTATTATTTTAAAATAAATATATACATAAAGGTAGAAAACCATTTATTTCAAGGAAGTCCAAATACTGTTTTATTACCTTGTGCAACAGGAGCATTTACATGGGGTAGCTTCAGATCTGATTGCAGTCTTGTGTAGGACATTGTGCAGAGACAGGCAAAGATTTAAGCTAAATTTACACCAGAGAGTGTTTATTGCTACTCTTCTCTAGATGCAACTTGCACTGATGAGAGAGTACATAAACTTTGGTGGGAGGCATACTTTTTTATCATCATAGTTGCATCTGTTCAAGATCTTTTGCTGTTAGTTTAGAAAGGGGAGGGGGGGTATGCATCAATGTTTCCCAAATGCTTTTAGCGGGGGTTAGGTCTTCATCCTTATCTTGAAAAAACTTGGCTATGGAGCAATGGAAGGCAGGACAGTACAGGATCTGGAGATCTGGAAGAGTGAAACTTCCCTGCCAGACTGATAAGTCAAGCTTTCCCCCATGAAAGAAGGTAAGTTGGTAAATGTGCAAATAAACACTTTAGCAAATGTGTGGAAGTTTAGCAAATAAATATGGCAATATTTTCTTTTAAAAGATGTTTATCTGTTAAATTGTACTGTAATTAGTTTATTGTGTCAACAAAATCTTGAAATGGAACTGCTTTTAAATGTGGATTTTCTTTTTTTAGCACTGGTTGGACCATTCAAAATTCATTAAGAAGCAAATAAAAAGTAAGTACCATGTCTCTGCCTGTTTATTTTGTTACTTCCTTAAGAATTTGAACTTCGAGTATTTGAATGTGATTGTGAATGTTTAAATATGGCTTTTAAAGGAGTAAATATTTCTTAGGAAATAGATTTAATTTAATGGCCAATTGGCTGACTGTATCATGTCTAAATGCAAGAGCACTTACAAGCGATAGACCAGCCTTCAGTAGCCCTCGTTAAACATGTGCTGTTTGTCGGAGGCAGAGTAGGTTGCCAGGTAGTTTCGGTGTGATCTGTGAAATCAGGTTGCCTGGACGCAGATCGTGGTTTCTGTCACTGCTTCTGATCTGGAACAGATTTCATGGGGATTTTTCAAAGAGTAATTGGAAAATATTTTGTTGTGTAACGGTTAACCTCTTTTTTGTATATTATAAATAAAACTAGCAGAAATACCTGCTGTTTTGTCAAAGGGAGTTTTGGGTGGAGGGGTTGGGTTTGGCCACTGAGTCTTTTGTGGAAATTGGCTAAGGCAAATTGCTCCTGGATCTCTGATAAACTTGGTTGCAGGCTTGGGTATGGTACAGCATCGGTACTAACGTGTTTTGTTAATATACTGCAGTTGGCAACAGCCATAGGCCAGCTGATAATACCGCTTCTGTGAGATTAAAATACAACATTTTGCAAGGGAATTGTTGACCCCCTTGCAGGACCTCACAGAGGTGGGTCTTGATTGTTTCAGTGGTGCTTTGCCTTTCTTTCTGATAAGTACCCAAATATCTAGATGATTTTTATGAATGGTGGAGTTCTTCAAAGGCCTTTAGGGCAGTTTGCTTTCACCCCACAGTGTGTGGGTGTCAGTCTGCTAGTATAGATGGTAAAGACAGATGCTATGGGTAAGGTTTTGATGGTTGGCTTTCTCTCACCTTTTCATCACATCACAGACAGCTTTACCTTAAGTGACTAAGTGATTTGCAGGTCCACTTTCTGTGATAGCTTTGTCCATTTCTTGATCTGTCTTAAAACGTGGAAAATCAACAATTCTGTAACACCTTCAACCAGTTTAGTTGCACTGTTTTGTCTGTGTTTACTCACAGACAAAGCGCCTGCTTTAAAAAGAAATTGGCCAAGCCCTGCCCTGAGGAACGCCAAAGAGGGAAGCAATTTGATGAGTGTTGTAAAGGTCGGTCTCACAACAGGATACTTTTCTTTACCTTGCACTCAGCAGGTGCTTTGAGAAGAGTTCCTCTTTCATGATGGATGTTGCTCACTGCTCTTTTTTCCGCAGCAGTGGGCACGTAAGGGTCATCATCTCGCTGATGCAGACCTTACCAGTGGTGCCTCACTGTCAGCCTGGGGTACTATAACCTGGCTTCTAGAAGCTATCGTTGGAGACAGCGTCAGAGCACTAATTATTAGAGTTTTGGCTGTACATCGTTTAGTAGAATGGATCATTAATAGGCACATATATACTGTGTTGATGTGCTGTTACAGAAGACCTTAGAAAGGTGTGAAAAAGTCATTATTCCAGCACTTGATATACCAGCAGGCTGTTGGTCTGGAAGATGAGGCTTAGGCAGATAAGGATGCATTGGTCACAGTCTCATGGTAGCTGGGTAACATTTTATTATCTGTGTTGCATAGAAAGTCAGACCTAGCATTCGCCTTCTGGCATTAGAAAACAATCCTTGCAACTCCACTTCATGGAATTTGTTAGCTTTCTGTGTTCATGGGTGCCTTCCAGAGCCCTCTCCAGCACTTCTCACCTTATTTATCTTACCCTTTCTCATTCACATGTGTCAATCCAAAACCCCCCTCACCCAACAGATCAGCTTTTGAGTTACATTTGCGCCTGGTAACAAGAAGCATCACCCTCTCCCTCTCTTCCATCTCCCCCTGCCCCCAGTAACAGGCAGTGTACCTGGAACTTGCTGTCATTCACAGCGTGCTGTGGGGCACACCTCTGAACAAAAATAATGTGTTTGCCAAATGGTCTGTTGCTTGGTTAATCTAATGATTACAGTATCACAAAGTATGGTAATCATCTAATTTTTTTTATTGCATGTGTTTTTAAATTTAAAAACATGAAATATTTGCTGCTTTGAAGAATTTGAAAAACATACTTCATTTTGGGTTTCTTGGATTGTAGGCTGGTGGCTGTTGTTCTGCCTTAGCAGAACTGCAACTAGTGTAAACTTTTTTTTCCCCATTTAAAATCTCTGCATATACAGTTGGACCTCCGTACACGTTGCATTTTCGAATTAAGTACTATTCATCAGAACCGAACAACCTTCATGAGGAGTTTACAAGGTAGGAACTATGTGTGGTTAACTGGGTGACTGGCAGAGGGGTAAATAAGACATCTGAGGCACGTGGGGGAACTATAAGCAGGTAATTTGAGCTTTCTTACTAAGAGTGGTCATTTTGGCTGACTTCTTAGGTGTTTTCCTACTGTCAGACATCATCTTTTTATTTGCTGCCAAAACCCATTCATGGGCCTCTTCAAGTGTTTTAGTCCGTAGGAGATGCAGTGTTCTGATGCTTTGAAGTTAGCAAGGAAAGGCAGCGTTGGGCGGGGAGAGCTGCAGCTGGGAGACAGCTGCTCTTTACACCAGCGACACCTGCCATACCTCTGAGAGGATTTTTTCATCGTGTCTTGCTAAAATGCCAGTGCTCTGCTTTGTCCCCCTTGCTCTGAGACTTGGGGGTGATTTAATAATGGTAAAAAAGCCACAGAATTGTGGGAGTAGACAGCTTGAGTGAGGACTATACCTTGCTGGGTTCCTGGTGTGATCTAGAGGATATTCTGAAAATTGGGAAAGGAGCAGCTGGAGGAGCAGGGTTTACTTCTCTTTTGTATCTGCCAACTTTGTGTCTTCTTTGTATAGTAATCATCTATCTTAATGTTATTTTATCTTTTTTTTTGTTGTTCTTTTTCTCACCGTAGGGCACTTTCTATGTCTTCTAATTTGCTTGGCAATAATCAGTGTACTCCCAGTCAGCCTAAGGTGTTTAAAGATTGTTGATTGTTGTAGTTCATGTGCATGTGATGTTTACATTAAACTTAATGCCTGCAGGCATATGTTTACTTTCTCCTTTCATATCTGCTGTGTTGACCGTGTATTCTTTTTTTTCATTGCCTGAGACAAGATCAAAGAGCTAATTGTCACCACCTTACGAGACTGATATGGAGGCTTTAATATCCCTTGTCAGTTTAGTGCAGCAGTGTTAATAAAAGGGCATATTCCTATACAATGTATAATTAACCTATAGAACTCCCTGCCCTTATGTAATTAAGTATAAGATCTTAGAGAATCCAAAAACCTGGATGATTTTTGGGCATCTCTAGTGAGAAAATGCAGTTAAACTAGTAAGAATGATACATAGCTTCTGAAAATCATTGTAAGTCTTCATACATCAGGGTGCATGTCTGACAAGTATTACATTTCCGCTGTGGTCAAATTATTCCATTACTGTCTACCACAAGATTTCTTGCTTAATCCTCTGAAGCGTATGATCCTAGTCACTGCGAGATGTGTGTTTCTGAGCTATGTGATCATTGCTGTGATCGAGTAAGACATTTCCTCTGAAAGTATTAACCTCTGATGCTTTGTGATCTAATTATTACTGAAAGGTGGCATTTCAGAAGACTATTTTAATTAGGAAAACACTTTAGTCAGCTAAAATTTTCAGTGTTGTGAACAATTTTTTTTTTATTATTATAAGTTTGACAGAAGACCACTGTGAAACTATGGAAGGAAAATGAAAATGAGCTGGAAATTTATTTTACAGTGAACAAATAGTTGCATTTTTCTTTTTTGTTAGGGAAAGCAATTTTGAATGAGGCTGGGTTTTTAAGAACCTTTATGCTGGCTGGATCATATTTTCCATGTAGCATGTTGAGTAAAAAGTGAAGATTAGCAACTATATACTCAGAATTATTCCAAGTGGAAATGGAATGGGAGTAAGAGGTGGAAGGAAAATGATCACTAAGAGAAACTATGAACTGGCCTGGTTGGGGGACTGTTCAAAATTTGTTGTGGAGACCTGTTTTCTAGTAGACTCTAGTTTCTCATACTAAGCACAGTAATATGGAAGTGTTGAAACCCTTCACCCACTCTGTCTTTTTCCAATTTAAAAACACGGTTGAAATCCAGTGCATTTTGGAAGACATCCTCTATCACTCTTATGGGACCTTATTAGTTAGTTTAGTTAGAAAAACAACAGAGGAATATGTCTGTATATGTGTGTTGTGGACAATTTTCTAAGGTATTTTGCTGATTTGGAATATCAATAATAGAGATGCTGATGCTTGTCAGTCTGTGTGCAAAGGAGTAAGTGTAAGCCATACCAACCAGAGCAGAGCTGCAGGGCTGCACAGGCCGGCTGATACCAACAGAAGCACTGGCCAGATTTTTCTTGCAAATTTAGAAGAGTTCATGGGATTGTGAATCATCAGCGAAAAACAATAAGAACAGGAAATATACTTGTCTGCCTTTAATCTATGCACGCAAATACCCAGGTTTGATTGGCAAGTCAAGTATTAGCCAAGTATGTGAATCGGAGATGTGACACAGAACCAGCGTGGATAAATCTGATTCTGCTTTAGCGTGTCATGAGAAGTCTTCTTAATCTTCATTTCTGTTCTCCTGTCTAATTCCAACTATTCATCCTACACATCCACACACATCCACATTCACAGCATGTCCTCTGTGATGAAAACCACCTTGTCTTTCTAGCATCCTGTGTAAAGATAGGAGAGGTTTACATTTGCGTTTACTGGGTTGACTCTCAGTAGCGCTTCATGCTTTCTCCTCTGGAGTCGCTCACTCATCATTGCGAGCCTCACCCCGCGGTGTCCAGAGCAGTGCAGAGCCTTCCTGTGCCGTCCTGTCCTGTACAGAGCTCTTGCATGGCCTGGGGTGCTTCTGCATGCCTCAAACCCTAACTCAGAGTGGCTGTAAAACATGAAGCATGCCTAGAACTGAAGATTAGCAAGAGCTTAAAATGCTCCTACAGTTTGAAGGCTGTAAATTCCTCCTTGGCCTCCTAAATAAATGCGTGGGCTCTATGGAATTCAGAGTTCTTTTATTCAGAACTTTTCTGCTCTTTTAAGTGAAAATTGAGTCTGAGCTTTTCCTTTTGCCCAGTTTGGACTTTTTACATGTTCTGTATTTCTGTTTGAGAAGGTAGCCCTGAAGTCCTCATGCCTTTATCTGCATTTTGTTTCTAGATCCTGTAGTTCAATTCTTCCTTGAATTGGGCAAGACCCAGTTCAGGAGAACACTGGAGTGTCAATAATGTTTAGATTGCTGTGGTGTATGCTCCGATAGAGCACACCCCTAAACAGCAAGGCTTTCGACAATGCCCTGAACGCGGCCAGTAGGTGAAAAATGTTCTCTTTTTGATTTTGGTGAAAGCTATGGGAACTTTGAAGGTTGCAGGGTGTATCTGAGTGATCCCAAAGGCCCTTTTTTAAGAGCAAGTTAATGAAAATGTTATGACTACTCAATGAATTGGGATATTTTTCCAGCCATTGGGGCTAGAAAGATGACATTATATATACTTTTGACTTTATGAATTTTTATTTGTCAGGTACCTGTTTGTATTACAGCTCCGGCAAGACATTCTTTCAGGGAAGTAAGTACCTCTTTGCTCTTGCAGCTGTAAGTTAAAGTACTTATCATAGTTAATCTCTTAGTGATTTAAAATTTTACTTTAACTGCATGATCTTTTTAATTCTTTATGGTATTCGTGCACAGATTATAAACATGATTTACAGTTCCACATGCATTTTTTTTCCTTTAGAATATAGAGATCTATGGCTTTGTGTGCACCATGACTATATTATTGACAAGCAGAATGGGTAAAGACCTTTGATGGATTGACCAGGTGATGGAAATGTATAAAGAGAGCAAAGACTGTCCTCTGATTTTTATGACTTGAAAATGTAACATGGACTGGCCATATTTTTCAGTATCGTAGGTAAAATAGAGGAGGAAAAGATGATGAAGTGCAACGTTTTCTGTACAGGTCAACCCTGCAAAAATATTTTGTGTGTTTATAGTCTCACCCTGACCAATAAATTCACACCTCTTTTTTTTTTTAATTACAAAAACAAAAAACCCCCAAAACACATGCTCTAAAATACATTGTTGGAGCGAAAATTATTTCTTCATATTGTCTCTATTAGTTCAAGCTTGTTTTATGGTGGAGTGTATCATGTGTTTAGTGCTAATTAGAATGTACCAAATTAGGAAATAATCATATGCAAGTAAAAATTAATTGTAGATTTTTCATATTATTAGTAACTTGTGGTTTAAGGGATCTTGTGGAAGTTAATGTTTCCATTCCATATATCAGATTACTTTTTAGCTTTATTGCAAGAAGACCTCACTGAGAAAAAAGACATTGTTTTTATAGATTGTTTTTTTTCTTTTTAAGACTGAAATGCCCATATGAAACTGCTGTTGAACTAGCAGCTCTGTGTCTTCAAGGTATGCCATCTTTTTAAAGTGGTTTCTCTTACTGTATTAAAAAACTCGTCTCCTAGTTTCTTTTCACTCTTTGTTACTAATGATTTCTCACTGATCATATATAAATGCCATTCCTTTACCTGAGGAGAAGAATTTTAGGGAGGTTACTTCCCTGCCTTCCCTCCATTTATAACTTCTGAACCACATTAGCCAACGTCAGCATGCTTGCCGAGGGGAAGGAACCTCAAAGGCATGGATAGACAAAGGTTTTGTAGAAACCGTGGGCTGACTAGGGAAGAAAGACCCCAAATAGTTCCCCACTGAGGGAGAAGCTGCGGGATGCGCACAGTGTCACCCTTCATCCTGCAGAGCCGGCGG
Source organism: Pelecanus crispus (assembly GCF_030463565.1). Taxonomy (NCBI): domain Eukaryota; kingdom Metazoa; phylum Chordata; class Aves; order Pelecaniformes; family Pelecanidae; genus Pelecanus; species Pelecanus crispus. The sequence continues at coordinate 101,642,020 of NC_134644.1, read as the reverse complement.
CCCGTCAGCGCGTGGTTTGCGGCATGCAGGTCCCTGCGGCTGTAGCTTTGGCCACGGGCTGCCCGCTGCCTGGCCAGTGCTTGGGAGCGCGAGCCCCCGCCGCCTGCGAGACAGGAGGTGGTTACAGGGCAGGAGGCGGGGGGTGGAAGGTACTGGAGAGGAGAGAATTATATGGTGGAAGGGTGAGAACTAAGAACTAAGATTAATTCTGTGTCAGAACCAAGGGTTACAAGATATTAAAAAAAACCTTGGACACTAGGTTTCGTTAGTGAATTGTAGGAAAAAGTGTTTTATTTCTGCGAACACAAATATTAATTCCATTTCAGGTGGTTTGTTTGGCAGATAGGGAGGAAACATGTGCAGCGAAGCTCAAATCAAGTTCATTTTTTCTAAAAGAAAGTGCAGTGATCTGGATCAGTCTAGGCGTATCAGCAGCAAAATGAATCGAAATGAAAAATACTCTTCCTGTTCCGCTGGTGGTTGGCAATGGTACATGGAGTGCTTAGGCAGAGTCTGTTAGTTTAATACAGGAATGGAGATAACTCAGTGATTCTAGATGGACTTGACAATCAAAACGGGGAATTAGTTCCAAACAGCAACAGGTGTAAATCCTAAGGCAGTGGGTTATTTTTCAGTTTCCATCTGCACCAGTGTGGCATAGCTCTGATTGTTAGGTGTGCAAAGAACTGCTGCAGGCAAACTCCATTTGTCTTTTTGAGATGGAGAAAATCTGGAGCCCATATTTGATTCATTGCTTCCGTTTTCACAGATAAAACCACCGGTAACTTCACCCCTAGTCTAAGCAAGGAGAACCAGCAAAGAATAATAGGTTGATGCCTCAACAGTTTGGGTAGTGATTAAAACCTGTGATTACTGTGTAAATGTAATACAGTAGCCATCCATCATGTTTATGAAGTCTCCAACTAGGTACCAAAACTAACACTTCTTGACACTGTCTGTGGGAATATATTTAAATTGTGGTAGTGTTTTCATACTTTTCTGCTGTCTTTTTTTCAGTTTCAGTTTTCTATTTTGACATCATCGCAATAAATTTCTCCAAAATCATTTCATTATTGCAACTAATTTATTTATCTCTGCTGGCATCTGTTATAATTAGCATTCTTTATAACATTTCTTACATTTTATTGACATCGGGAGCTTTTAATTAAGCAGAAGAGTTTAAAGAAATGTCAGTTGATTATTCCCTACTCGCTCTGTGAAATCCAATCTTGCTCCTTAGTGTTGCTTTCCTAAGAGCGAGGAAGAAGGTATAAAAGGCTCTAACCCTATGAAAGAAAGGCCTTTTGTCTTTACAGGACAGCTTTAAACTTCACACATTTTCTTTATCAACGAAGTTGTTCTGTTACAGTAACTCTTTGTTTCAAAAAACAGTTTCATAGGCTGGCGTCTTGTGTGAATCATCTTTCAAACAGAAATTGTTGGTTTGTTGCCAGTCCCGTGAAGGGAATTCTGTAGCAAATAACATCAATTTGCAGTATGGGGTAACTTGTGAAGTAGATGCATCATCATATGCTTCACTTAGGGATTATCTACAGAAAGGCTGTAATCAAACTTCAATCGTCACCGCTAGAATAAGTTTTTAATACCTCATTAGTCTTGCGTGGCTTTCATATTTAACCAGGTATACTTTTGAAACTACTAATTAAACTGAAAAGGAAAACTGTTTCTCAGATCTCCAGTTTTCAGTTCTAGTCATAAGACATCTTCATGGGATAGTGCAAACTTCTTTTCCTTCTGTGTAAAAGAATCAACAATATATTTACAGATAAACACATTTTTGCACTTTTCAAAAACTTTCTAGGAAACTTCCTTTTAAAAATGTCCCCCGGTTTATGCAGTTATTTGTTAAACAGCATGGATAATGTATATAAATGCATTATGTAACACACACACACACCCCCCCCCAAAAAAAAAAAAAAAAAAAAAAGACCAGAGGACGGGCATGCCAAAGCATGATACTTTGTCACAAAACCTCAAATGAAGAGATGGGTCCTCTGCTGTGCCCTTGTGTTGAAAAATATTAGTGCTGCTGAGCCATTCAGGGAACGTAATCCTACCAGGAAAGACACGAGTGAGAGCATCCTCGTACGGAGCCCGCGCTTCCCCCTTCTTCCGCTGCCCTTCTACCCTGTGCGGGGAGCTGATGAGGCACTTACTGGCTCTTACTCTCAAGACCTGTTTCTTAGAGATCAAAATGATGACATCGTTTGTTTTCCAGAAAGTGAATAAATAGTGAGTGCAGCTATCGAGAAACAAGGGTGATACTTTTCTCGTACCTAATACTTCTGCCCTAGCTTCTCTGTGTATCTTTTGTCCTATGTGCTCATGATTTTTCTCATCCTTACGCATCCTCTTTACAGCAAAGTCAGCCTTCACTCCCCGCCTTCTCTCTCAGTTAACTAGTAGAGAAATCTCCTATGTTTTTCTTAGATGGTTGTCAACAGATCGAACTTCAGTTTCCTACTTCTTTCCCTGAAGTCCTCCTTGCTAATGTGTTTGTTGTGGCTCCTTCTTATGTACTAGAGACTAGACTGCCAGTAATTCTTAGCAACATCTCTGTTAAATAGGCTTCCAACTTAAATGAAACAGCAGCAAAGCTGAGATATCTCTGTTAAAGAAAGAGACATATAGATAAGAATGCTGCAACTCGCCGTGGAAGAATACTGTCGGAGAGAAAAAAATGTGTGTGAGGCAGTAGTTAGAAACGAAGATCAGTGAACTCAATCTGTTTAATATCCTCAGGAATGCTAAATGTTTGAGCAAAGCTCAAGTGCTCAAACCCACCTAGTAGGTCTATCAGTCAACAGATTGCATTTTGAATGTAACTTCTGTGTTCTAATGTATCCCGCTAGGTATTTTCGCAGACTGAGAGTGAATTAAATTTTTGCAACTGTTACGTGTAAAACGGCCCTGAAGCAATAACACTGTTTTAATAAATTTAATAAAACTGGGATTTCATTTCCCTCTATGCTTTTTTTTTTATTTTTAGTAGTAATGGTAGTAGTATTCGAGCAACACCAACTGACAAAGGCCTGGTTTGGAATCACATCCTATGTCAGGTGACACGTCGTATTGCTGAATGGTGTATTTGCCACTGATGTGTGTCTCACAGTCCCGAGGCAGTGACGTTGCAGGCTCTTTGTATGGCTGGGAGGTTCCAGGAGCAAAGCGTGTTGCAGCCACAAGACAGTTAAGGGCGTCAGTCACTGAGGTGCTCAGCACTGGCCTCTCCTGCTGAGCTCAGCAGAGTTTGAAAGTGTTCTGCTCCTAGACAAGAAGATACCAGGCCCGAAGTAAATAAGTAGAAAGTGACACCTCAATTATGTTATACCACCACTGTGGTTTTAAAAAAAAAAAACAAACCCCACAACTTCATCACTGGTTTCTTGAGACTAGGTATTATCTTCATGTTTTGACACGAACAGTAATGTAGCAAAGCATGCAATAGAATGGGAAGTGTTTTGGAACAAAAGGTATGGCCTCATTGCAATGAGAGGAAGTTTCAAAGTAACCTCTTCTGAAACAGTGGTGCATTGATTTTTCTTTTTAATTGAAACTTTATTTCCTTTAAATGCTTTAAAATCCAGGGAAGCAGCTTTAGTTAAGCGGGTTTAGTTCTAACATTCTTGAATGTCAGAATTCTGTACCATAACCCTACACTGCTCCTGCAAATGCGTTTGTCTAACTTTTGCTGTAAAATCTGATTTGAGTTTGGGAATGGGGGGGGTTAACTTACAACATCAGCACAAGTGTATTCTTCTACAACATACTTGGAAACTTACAAACTATCATTGTCTTTGTGGAGATTATGGAATCAACTGTTTCTGGTCATCCCATGATCTTTATGTTTTTAACTTTTCAACTGATTGATTGCAGCTGAGCTGGGAGAGTGTGAGCACCCAGAGCACACACCAGAACTCGTGTCTGAATTCAGGTTTGCCCCAAACCAGACCGAAGCAATGGAATTTGACATTTTTCAGAAATGGAAAGAGTGCAGGTAGGGTACCTGTGTGGGAGTGGTGTCTCTAGCAACAGGAGGTTTTCTTCTCTTCCAAAGTCAAATATGTTCACAAGAACCCCTTCAACAGACGTAACACAGTGATTATGTTTGTCAGTTGAGAAGTACTGTAGATAGACTTTGAGCCCTCCCTGTCCCTCAAAATGGCAAGCGATAATTTAGGGAAGGTTGGTGGGGTGAGTTTTCTTTTTTGTTTCTTTGTTTTGCTTTGGATGATTTCATAACAGTTTAAGCAGTCTGATCTTTTTTCTGCTTATGTTGGAAATAATTCTCTTTCTCTCTCCTTCTTTCGTGCATGCACACAAAGTTTTGTGTTCCGGGTAGTAGCAAATGCTTTTTCTTCTCTTTTGTTAATAAATGTGGTACATTTCGGTGATGCTGTCTTACCTGAACTCTCATCCTTATTGGCAATTTTAGACCTTTTTCAATTTTTGTCTCTCCGATTTATTTTCATTTGGATGGAATAGGGTAAAAATACAAGCTAAGCTTGAAATACCATTTAGTGTCATTAAGATTGAGGCCCAAAGAAAAGGGACAGGGGAACAAATTTTAAAACATTTAAAACAGACAAAAATTTCATATGGTAAAGTACAAATATATTTTATGTTCTTAGGGGAAAGAGCCCGGCGCAGGCCGAATTGTGCTACTTGAACAAAGCTAAATGGCTAGAAATGTATGGTGTAGATATGCATGTAGTTAAGGTAAGATCCATGTTATACCTTATTTTATTAATGTGGGGTCAGAACATTGAATGGAGATGCTGTCTCGGGCAAAACAGTCTCGACTCAGGGAATTTAATTTAATATACTGCCAATTAACATGAACATTTAATTACTGATTTGAGTACTGACCAAGAAAAAGAAGACAAAAACATAAACGCAGTAAAGCCTTTCCTCAGTCTTTCCCAGCTCAACTTCAGTCCAACAGCTCTGCTCCCTCCGTCCTAGTGTCAGCTCCCCTTGTTTTCCCTGGGGGTTACACTCCGTCCCTCCCAGTGCAGCCCACAAGGTTGGGATCATCCGCACGAGAGTTTCTTTGTGTTCCTTCCTGCTTCTCACTCATTTTCCTCTGCTGACCTGTGCTTCTTACTGCTGCTCTGCTGCTGCATGGGTCGTCCAGTGGCCACTGTCCCTCAGGGCCGTCCCTGCCCCGGTTAGGGGTTCTCTGCGGGCTGCAGTCCCCCAGGGCTGTCCCTGCCCCAATCAGAGGCACCCGTGGGCCATGGCCCCTCAGGGTTGTCCCTGCCCTGGTGTGGGTCAGTCCCTTAGGGGTGTCCCTGTTGTGGTGTGGGTTGCCCCTGGGCCGTGGTCCCCCAGAATTGCCTCCTCCTGCAGGGAGAGCCTCCTCCCAAGAGTGCATCTCCAGCCGTGTCCCCCACAGTGTCCCTTTCCACATGCCTTTCCCACATTCCTCAAATTTTTCCTCTGTGTCTCCTGCTTGCTTTTAAAGACATTTGAGACAAGGTGTGGGCTCCCCTGGCTGCAGTCCTGGTGCGGGACCGTTTCCACAGGCACCAGAGCCATTTGGGGCAGCACACAGCCTCCTCCCACGCAGGGCACCCTTGTTGCCAAAACCTACCAGTTTGCGCCCAATACAGATGCATATTGTTCTGCTCTGTAATCTTAAAAAAAGATCAAACCTTATTGTTTAGTTTAAAACCTATGGATTTTGACATACTACTGTAGTGAGATTTACACTAATAATGGCATATTGATTATTGATTCTGTGCTTGCTTGCAGGGAAGAGATGGCTGTGAATATGCTCTTGGACTGACACCAACAGGCATATTGATCTTTGAAGGAGCCAACAAAATAGGCTTATTCTTTTGGTAATCTGTTTTTGTGTTATATTCCTTTCTGTTAAAATGCTGAAATCTTTCTCCTTTACATAATGGGATCTTGACCGTATTTTGTAATGTAGATTGAATCTACAAGGTTAAATCTGAAGATAAATTGGCCTGGTTAGAGGTACCAGTCTCAAATGTGAAATATTTTTTGAAAAATAGTCACATTTCCAGGAAATCATACTTTTCTTATGATTTCTGAAGTGTTCCAGGATTGCAGATCACTCATACATTTTTGAGGATTCTCCTAGATTACAAAATGCTATTTTTCCATTAATTTTCTTTTTGCTTCTTGTGTTTAGGCCTAAAATCACAAAAATGGACTTTAAAAAGAGCAAACTAACACTTGTGGTTGTAGAAGATGATGAACAGGTAACTTTCTTCCCTTACTCGGGCCTGCTCCAACAAAGTGTGGTGTGTGCTCAGGCTGGTAAGAACACAAGGGAGGCTCAGCACACTGTTGGCCCAGGCTGTAATTATCCTGCCAAGGACAGTAACTAATATCATGCATGCCAACTTCCAAAGCTTTTGTTTCTGCATTTAGGGCAGAGAGCAAGAGCACACATTTGTTTTCCGGTTAGACAGTGCCAAAACGTGCAAACATTTGTGGAAGTGTGCAGTGGAGCACCATGCTTTCTTCAGATTGCGAGCCCCAGCAAATAGTAAATCTAGTAGATCCGACTTCATAAGGCTGGGATCACGCTTCAGATTCAGGTATTTAGCGAAGTAACAGCAATGTATTTGTGTTCATGTAAAGGAGCAGGTACAGCAACCAGCGAAAGGCAGGAGTTAACTTTGTTTATTTCTGTATTTTAAGTGGGCGGACAGAGTATCAAGCAACACATGGGACAAGATTACGCAGAACTAGTACATTTGAAAGAAGGCCCAGCAAGCGATACCCTTCTCGAAGACATTCAACTTTTAAGGGTAAGTGTTTGTACATGTGTTCATTGAACCAGTCATGCAGGTGTCCTATTAACTCACATAAATGTCATATTGCAACCATAAGTCTGTACCATAGTATAAAAAGAAAAACATGTCAGACCACCTAAAAAATCAGATAGTACATGGTTTTTTTTCTCAGAAGTCCATTGTTCGTACCTACCGGTTTTAATCTCTGTCTACACTTAATTCTTCCGTCCCCCATCTATGGAGAAGGAGGTACCTACAGTTTCTTTTGATGCCTAGCTGAGGAAGGAAGAAAAGTTGCATCAAACTCAATGAGGGAAAATATGTAACATTTTCTCTGAAGAAGTGCATTTGTCATGTAGAGTGGAGCAGTGTCTAAAAGCCTCGCTGACTTGCTTATCTAGCCAGACAGTTTTAGGGTTATTGAGCAGTCTCATTATGCAGTTGTTGCTATTTTGCTGACTGTGGTGGCATGTTACTCACCTATCCAGACTCTGACCTTAACCAGCTTTCTCTGGGAGCTGAAATGTGCTGAATTTGAATGGAATGACAAGGAGTTGATTTCCCTCATGGTTTTGTCATTTGTCCTTCAAAACCTAAGCTGAGGTTTTTATTCATTGTAGAAAAAAATAGGAAGGAGCACTACAAGACAACCCCCTCTAAATTCTGTATTACTTGAGGCTGGAGGTGCAGTTGCTGTATGGAGCAGGGTGAGCTGACATTCTCTTAGGATGTCTTTGTGCTCCTTTGTATTCCTAGACCATGAACCTCAGTTCCATGAAAAGTCCTTGTGGTATTATGGGGGACTTTAATTTCTCATGTACAATGGGGAGAAAAGGGTAGCAAGCCTGCATGCTTTCTAGAGGCTGTAACCTCCCCCTCCCCCTTCCTTAGTACATATCAGTTTTTTAGGGAAAAGCAAATTCATTAAATCTGTGAGATACTGTTATGTGATACATGAGAGTCAATTATATGGTAAGCGTGGATGATTTCATAAGTGGAAGAACAGGTTATTTAAATTTTATTTTTACAATAACAGGATCTGTCAGACCTGCAGGTTGTACCTTGTGTCTTAGTGCTTCCGTGCTTACGTCTGTGAGATGGGGGGAGAAGAGAGGAAGTGTGGCCTATGCTCAGTTTAGTTCTCTGTGCATAGCAGCCAAGCAGAACTTCTGTCATACCCAGATGATCTCCCTCCAGAGAGCTCAACAGCATGTTTGTTAAGTTAATGCAAAAACTCCCTTTAGATTGTCTTTTACGCAGCTCTTGGCCATTAAGACCTGTACCTAGTTGCAGCCCACAAGTGTTGGATTCTGTCCTAACTCAGTCTCTTTGAGACTTCTACAGTGTCTCATTAAGTTTGTCATCCACTTTCTGCATTTAGCAGAGACTTGGATTTTCAGCTGTATCACTCAGCAGTTTTTCAGTGCTATTGAAAAATATGCTGTTTTTCAGGAAAAAGAATTGATACATCCCAGTTATTCAGCTGCCTTCTTCACCGTTCCTTCCAGCCTGTCCAAAGCACGAGCTAAGACCTTGTTGCTCAAGATTGCTCAGTGCCTTCCCATATTCCCAACTGATGGGCTTATTTGGCTACTATCGTTCACTGTAATAAGACACAGGCCATTACCAACTTCAGGAATACTCTGTTTTCCATAAGATTGCAAAATTGCTATGAGGGGTAGCTTCTGATTTCTGAGGGGCTCAATGGTATTGTCATGGTAGCTACAGCAAGGTGAGAAAAGTAGTGCTCTGCTTGTGCAGAACTCACTCTGCCAAAAGTCCTTCTGTTGTGACATTTGGGAAGAATACCCTGTCTGCTGTCACCTTTGATGGGCTTTGACTCTTGCAGAAACAGAGGGAGCTTCATGGCTGCCTCATACTTTATATACTCACACAGGAATGCTAGAAAGCACAGGGCTGCACTTGTGGTTCTGATGCATTTGTGCAAATGTATCTGTATGAAGATTCACTTGAGCTGTAGTGTAACATCCCAATCACGATAGCTGCAAAATGACTGATATTTCACGTCTTAAGGTTTTTTTCACCTGTCTTAAGGTTTTTTGTTTGTTTCTTTTTAAGCAAACAATCCTGTGAAAGCGGCACAACTGTGGTAAGTGACTGCCCAAGTTCTCCCTACCTCTCAGTTGCTGTGGTCAGGCAAACAGGATTCTGAAGACCATTTCTGCCTTAGGATTTGTCGAAACAAATTCTCTGGTGTGGGATGAATTGTTTTGGGATCTCTCATTATGCAGTACCGGATTCCTCTTGGGGACTTCCTATGAGACTTTAAGTGCTTCCATTTTTTAATATTTTTTTCTTTTTGTGTTTGAGATCAGACTAAAGTAAAGCATACTTCCTTTCTGCCTGTTGCTGTTATGCTAACTTACCTAGCGTTATTTGTCCCTGTTTCATAAATGTAAAATGAAGAAAAAAATTTTGCACCCTAATTGCTGTGGTGTTTATCTTGCATAAAATATTGATGTCCTTAAGAATATGGATTTTACTTCACTGCAGTACTTCCCTGAAGAGTAGAACCCTGAACTATAGGAAACTGTGACATAGACGTACTGATTACATACAAGCTAATTTTTTTTCTCCCTTAGTGCTAAAAGTACTCCTGAAGTCCATAACTACCAGGTAAGAGCATAACAATTGTTGAGGAGAATATTGTCATTTTCTTATTTAGTGGTAAATATTTTTGCTCTCTATACTTAGTACAGCTGGTTTCCTCCCCTGTCCTTACGGTGGGATGAGATTCTCTGAGGTGGTTCAGAAATAAACAGCGTCACATTGGGAGTTAAGGGGAAAGTGGAGGGACTCTTCTCTCTTTCTTTTTCTGTGTTCTTGGATGCTCTGCAAGCTGAGTATGCTCCATTTGCCACCCTCCTTCCCTTCCCTTTCTTTTCTGTGAAATCCCAGGTTAAAACCTGTGGGACTGTGAATATGATGGACCCCAGGAGACTGCTCTGTGAGCAGCGCTTTTTGTCTAGAGCAGCCTCTCACTTTGGGTGATCCGTGACAGCAAGTTCAAAGTTGCAATTCTCTTCCCCATCGCAACACTTAAGGAGTTCATTGCTGGTCAAATGTTTGTTTGTTGCTTTTTTTTTAACCAAGCTCCTTTATACACTTCAAGGAAAAACCTTACTGGTTTTCATCTCTGGTACTAGCACTCAGTGCTACTGAGAAAGCAAGCTGTGCTTTCATCCAAACTGAGTGTGTGCATGAAAACTTAGTCTTAACACTTGTTATTAAAAGCCTCACTAGTGATTTTGTTTCACTGTTTCTCCTCATGATCTCATGGATATGAGAGAGAAATGCTGTCACCAAAGATGGGTGACCTCCTGAAGACTGCTATTATAATAGTAACCTTTCTCACTCTCCACCTTTGATTAAAGCTGACATTCTTGTGATTGTGCTTTCTATGAGAAGTACTAGACGTGCCACGTTGTCTCTCAAACAGAAAAGCAATTTTCCTTGCATTTTCCCTTGAGTGTGTCCTAATGAGCAAGCTCATCACCAAGAGGAGGTCTCATGTATACACTAAATGGCATGGGAGAAGGTCTGAAACAGTGGGGTTTCTAGGGCTCACAGGGACCATGTTCCTCATGGCTCCAGGAAAATAAAAAATTAAAGTTAATGGGGAGTTTTTATATGATTTCATTAACCAGGTTCAATGTTTTCACTTGCAGCCACAGTATCATCCTAATATACATCCTGCTCAGCCGCACTGGCATCCACATACACCTGTGAATGTAAGGTAAGCAATCTTCACTTTATGAAAAAGATGATTACTTCTTTCTTTATCCTAATCTGTTGGCATGAAGCTTTGGTGGACGTATTGGGCGATTTCCTGCACATGAAAAGCAAACAGAAGTGTAACAACTTTAGTGTATTTCTATAGGACGTATGTTGGATGGGAAAATGCTCAGTAGCTTCAATAAAACTAATTGCAATTTCATCAGTATTTAATCTCCTAAGACAAAGAAGAAACTCATTTTAGGGTAAAGTTAAGTTATGAGTGAACAGATTCTTGCATTGCCATGCTTTTTTTAATCTTTTGCAGAAATTTATATGGAAAAATAACATGGATGTGTAACAATGTATCAGGCACTTTACAGATAATTAGTGAAATCATAACATTGAGGTTTTGAGAACTGTTTCACAAAAATATTCCTGTACGTGCTATTGTGCTATCTTCTTGCATACTTTTTTATTTTGTAACTTGTAATGAGAGAAATTGAGCAAAAAGAAATTTTGGAAGAAATTCGGTCCAAGTTAGAACCAGCTTAGTGGAGAACACAGTGGAGGCACGCACCTGCTGGTGGATATGTGTCTGTGCATGTACACGTGATAAAAATCAGCTGCTATTTTATCCTAATAAAAATAACCTTTTTAGGTTACTCAGTTTTTAGACAAATAATTACTGTCTTGACTGAAAAATATCAATACCTTAATCTCCTTTTCATCTAACATTTTTATCTCTATATTCTTACATCAGGATAGGTAGATTTCATTCTTAGTGTAGGCAGGCTCTGGAGATGAGGCTGAGCTAAAATGGATGAAAAGGCAATTTTGTCTGAGTCTGAGTCTGAGAATGCAGGAAAAAGGCAAATATGTTCTTAGAAATACTAGGCAGAGAAGCAGGCATACTCATTGTCATCTCAAAATCCCTAGCATACAGCAGTAAAGCAGATACTAAATTTATGCTAGAAACAGAAGACTGTTTAAATTGGGTAATTAACTTTGCCTGTACTTCATGTTCAAGATTATTCCTGTTGTTAGGGTTTACTTGTCCATTTTTTTGTGTGTGATTTAAAAATGTACAATTTCACATTACAAAAGAGTCATTACCGAGAGAGGTTAGGTTTTGCTGAATTTTTTCTGAAGATTTCTTCACTTATGATGCTAGTCTGTAACATTTTAAAGCCAAATAGTTCACCCTGGAGCAGAGTGATACTGAAATAAGCACAATAATGTATTGTAATGTGTGTGGACAAACTCCCCCTTCAGTCCCTCCGCTGCCTGGGTAAAGATTAAGGTCAGTGAAATATGAACAATGGCTTTTTTATAGCTAGGCTTGTAAGTCTAAAAAACATACTTAAAAGTTCAGTGGTGCAAGCTTGGTAGAAAAGGTGCTCAGAATTTTTGTCCCAGTCAGGTAGAAGCATTTAAATGTGTGGTTAAAGTGGAAGCTCCAAATTATTCTAACTTGGAGTTAAAGTGGAAGAGTGGACAATTAACATCTTGGATAGCTTGATTTGAGAAAGCTTAATCCATCCGACTATGAACTTGAGCTCAAACCACAGATGCATGAAATTCATTCTGCTGCGCATGCAAGTCTAGAATGGGCCAAGGGCTGAAATGAAACTACCTGTGCAATACATGTGTTATATGTTTTTTTGTTGAATAATATGTGAAATAATATGTGGAACTGTGTCTCAGTCTTCTTAGTAAAATCATTTCAGTGAAATTATTTGTTTGCAGTTAACTTAATGTGCAGTCTTCTGAGAAAATTCATTCCAATTAATAGTTATCATTATATAACTTTAGAATATCTCCAAGAAAAGGTAAAATCTATACCTGCTAGTATTTCTGCTAGCATAAAAAGAAACCCCAAAAGTACAACTTCAGTTTGGTAATAAGGGAATCTTAAATATTGTGGTTTCCTACATACTGTTCAAAATTTTTATTTATTTATTCCCCCTATCTAATGATTCAGGAGACGCTGTAGGAGTGGTTAGCGCTAATATCTCTAACCAACAATGAGCAAATAAAGAAAAAGTATTTTTCCTCTTAGTACTGTTGCAAGTTTCACTACGTAGTCACAGAGAAATACCTGTATTAGCTATAGACTCTAGGTGTTCATCTTAACAAAATGCCGCTATGTAACTTACAGGCTGCTTCTGTGTAATTAACTGCACCAGCCCTGAAGGAATGGCAGTGTTTACAGAAGAGCAATTTTCATTCTTAATAGGATTGCTTTTCTTAATTTTTTAGGCCTTAGGGGGATATTTTCATGAGCTCCACTTTTTGCATGGTACTGTTTATTTTACTTGTTTGTTGTATGCATTTAGTTTTCCTATAGCCTCCTCCTCCCTCCCCACCATCCCTCTGGGATTCAGGAGCATTGATGCACGACACTGGTCTGTAACACTTGAAAACAGAGAGGGTTTTCTGTGACTGAGCTCTGATTCAAAGCCTTTTGAAATCAGCTAAAAGATTCCCAGTTGCTTCAGTGGCTTCTGCATCAGACCTGTGGGTCTGTCACCATTTCCTTCCCTTACTGATAGCTGCCCATCACACCGTATGCATGCTTGGCGCTTGCTGGATGAACTCGTGTTACTGTGTAGCCCTCATAAGTTTCCTTCCATCTCTCACTAACCAATAACTGTGCAAATGGTACAGGCCACCCTATCATGATGACAGGCCATATTGGAAACCCCCCACAAGTGGAGAGGACAGCAATTTACGATATATCCAGGAACAGAACCAGAAGAATTTAGGAGGAGTCCAAAGTATGGTGTACCAAGATAAACTCATGACGACTCTCTGAAAAAGTCATCTTCATTTCACCTGCCATCTTAGACGATCATTGCATTCCATGGTCCGTGTCTGTCTGCAGTATGTTCAAAGTGTATTGTGCATAAAGTGTGTGTCTTTGTATGTACATCCATCCTTGTTTAGTGTTCATGGACATTCTTGGGAAAAGTATTTTCCGTATCTTTGTAAAAAAATCTTGAAAAAACTTCCATGAAAGCTGGTAAGAATTTTCGGTGCCCCAAGACCAGAAATATTTCTGGGGTTTTACGTTCTACCATACTTCCGAATCTATGACCGCTCTGCCTGCTGTTGAAGATCAGCCATTTGTGCCTTAGTTATTTTTACCTTGTTTCTTTTGAGTCAAATTAATAGATGAAGTTTGAGAAACTTTGTTTTTTAGTTGACATGCAAATAGGAGACTGGAGGGAGGAAAAAACAGAATTCACACTGGCAATCAAAATGGCTTGTGGACCACCAACAAAGGGAGCCTACTGAGTTAGTCATAGGTTTGGGTGTAATTTTTTCTTTTTAATTTTTGTGTTCTGCAGCGAAAATAGATGTGCTTGCCTAACTTGGAAAATAAGTATAGGGAAAGAACACTATAACAAACTTCATGGAGTATGTGTATTCCTTTTGTGACATACTGATTATATTGATAGCATCCCCCGAAACCATATCTGCTGCTATAAAGGCAAGAATGTTAAAAATGAATCCTTGCTAAAAGGGTGCTGCTGTCTTCTTTTTTTTAATGTGATTATGGAAGTGAACTGTACAATCACGTAAAACTACCTACTGATAACTTCTCTCTGAGTGGATTCAAAAACACAGCTCATGATTGGTACACTACAAGATGAGGACAATCCAGTGAAATAGCTCTATTTTTTTAAGTTAGACATTCGCAAAGTTGAATGTATATTTTACAAACCTAGGTCTTTAAATAGGCTTGGCTGATATTTTGATCACTTGCAGATTTATTTTTTTAAAAACTGGAAATCACAGTGCCATCTTCACTCGGGCATTTGTTTTAATTAGGCCTTACATCTGTGGTCTCTCTGAAGTTGTTGGAATGAATGAATCTTCATTTGGGATATTTTAAAAATTAAGTAGTTTTTAACTTGATTTTGATAAATATATGTTTATAAACAGCTATAACCATGAATTTTTTTAGAGCAAATTTGATAGTGTATAACTGTTTGTGAAATATATTTGTTTACAAATGCTATCTTTTAATATTTGTTTTGATCTTTCCTGTATGTGCTAAGTACAAATAAAAGTTTTCAATCTTCTTATTCTGGTTATGATGCATTATTTATTTTTGAAAGATTTGGGGGGAGCGTGGATAGATACAATACACCTTATACTTGTACCTGTTTTGCCCTGGAATCACTAATGCCGTGCTGAATCAACGTTTTCAGCGCAGTCCGTAGAGAGGGGAAAACAATAAAGCAGTTGTGCGCTGAGAAAATGTGAAAATGCCAGAGTAAGCCTCAGGTGGGTAATCACAGAGGCTGACTTCAGTTTCCCCAGGCTAGTCTTCCTCTGTTTCAGCAGCATTTTATTTGGGAAAGGAAGAAAGAGAAGCTTTGTTGGAGCCATTGGAACAAGAGCCTAATTTAGCTGCTGCTCTGAATGCCCTCTGGAGGAGTTTTCTTTGAATACGCATGTTAAAGTAGAGCGTTGTTGCTTCATGATTCACACACCTATGTTCATACTACAGTATCGTTCTTGTCATATAACTTCATTGGCTTCTGTGTGGTTTGTTGTCAGTGTTCCTCGTCATCATGTGTCGTTATCTGTGGTTTGGTTTATTGCTGAAGGTGTACTGGATGAGGGATCTCCCTGGCAGATCGCAAGAAAAGGCGGCACAAGGCCTAACCAGTCCTTAAGTGTTAAAATGCCTCGTGCAGGAGGTCTGCACGCGGGCGAAGAACAACCGGTAGGACTCGTGTGTTCCGCAGTGTGTGTGTGTCACCTCGAGGGAAGCACTTGTCATTCTGCTGCTCTGGCAAAGCGGCTGACACGCTCTGCACTCCCCTTTCACTTTTTCATCCCACATCCTCCTTGCTGTCTGCAGAAATCTGTACCAGCAAAGTCACCGAGCGGTCAGATAGGTAAGAAGAGATCAACTTCTCTGCCCTTCCTTGCTCTAGTCTTAGTTGGCTTCTTGTAGCGAATGCGCTGGGATGCGGTTGGGAAGAGGGAGCATTTCTACCCATTTCCTCTCTGAGCCCGGCATTGCTCTGACTGACCCGTACAGCTTACGTCACCTGAACAACAACGGAATCAGGTGCCCCTGCGCTCAACTAGGTAGTACAAAGAAGTTGCTTTAAATTCAAAAGCACATTGTTTTTTTTCCTAAAATTAGCACACTTGTTACTTATAAAATACTGTTTTTAACGAGTGACTAATACAGGCCTTGTGATGTTAGAAATACAGTTTTTTGTTTGAAACAACACAAAACACTGCAGGTGAAAACCAAATTACATGGGGAACGGGGAGAGAGGAGAAAGGTGGAAAATGTTTGGTTAACTCGGCCGTTAAAAGTAGTAGCACCTTTTGTTTAAAAATAAAACATTGGGAAAGCTCTGGCAATGTAAATCAGTACTACACCCCAGATTCATGCTGCCACAGGAAGCCACTGGTAGTTTATAGATGCACAAACTCAGTACAGGGACTTGATAGCCCTGGTATGTGAGTGTTTATACGTTGTGTTGAATTGTTTTCACTAGGAGTTCCTCATGAGGAAATGCCACACAATTTTTACCAAAGAGGATGTTACAGTGATTCTAGGTACAGAGGAATCAACACGTTTTGAATGTGTTCTAAATACACAGGGAGGTTGTTTAAAAAAAAGCCTTGCAAACTGCCTGAAGGAGGTACCACCTTCTGAATCCAAATGAAGCACGTTCTCAGGGGTACCTGTTGAACTGTGTGTGCAAACTTTCCCCACCCCGACTTTAAAATCTGCTTTTTACAAGTCCAGCGTACACTTAGAAACTCTTCTGTAATCTGATTACAGGTGCTAAACGCTATCCTCGCGTCAGCTTGGGGGGACGGGGGGCAGTGTGTGCGAGTACAGTGCTAGGCATCTGAGAAATTACACTGACCTGCAGTCCGGCATGTCATTGGCTGCATTCTTCTACGCGCTGGAGAATTGCTTGGTGCATCTTGGCTGAGGGTATCTTCTGATCATCTCTCTGCATACCTTCCTCCTGCGTTTAATAAAGCTGGAAGCCAGGTCTGCCCCAGCTCTGTGTGTTCGGATTTGCAAGGGGGTTACGTTTGTCCTGTAATAACTCTCTAATCCTGCGTCCTCTCCCCCAGGAACTGGTGGGGGAATCGAAAAGCTGGTGATACCACATCTATAATTTGGGCTGAAATACATCACTCTTCAGCCCCAGCCAGGCCCTGGCATGCAAACTAATGACTAATATTGAATACTGAAATATGATACTGAAATACAATACTGAAAGTGTTGGCGTTTTCGATAAATTGGTTTAGTGTGGGCTTTTTTTCTTTAAACTTTCATTTTCAGCTATTTTTCTGTAGCTGATGGGAGTCACAGGCAAAGTGAACAAAGGCATCAGGTTTTGTAATGCATTTCCGTAGCTGGCAGTCGAGGGTTTGCACACTTAAGGAAAAGAGTCCACAAGTCCTTCCAGACCCTTTTATCAGGGAACCCTTGTGCAAATTGACAAAAATGAGGATTGCTTTCTCACATTGTAGATGGGAACAAAGCATATATTATGGCCTTGTGATGTAAAATGTCATTTTTCCTTCCTTCTGGATGAGTGTTGCAAAAGATGTCTCTTCAGCCCGCAAGAGAAAGTGTGTTAGAGCTTGCAAGTAATTTTGAAAATGGAACTTCAGCTGCTGGCAAGGAATGTCTAAGACAGGGAAAAAATTGAAATTGCTTCTCAGGCATCGAAGCTGGCTAGATGGAGCCCTCTGAGGGGGAAGAGGAAGACAGTTCAGTGCCACAGTTGTCTGTTTTCAGAGGAGGTTTTCCACCAGTTATTCCAGTTTGTGTATCAAGCAGGCAGGCTACTACTACTTAGCTCAAAGGAGAGAAGTTTCAATGCACATCCATCTAACCTGACACACCAGATCTCTGGAAAGACTGTTGATGATGAGTGGTTTTCCTCTCACTTTGCAAAGGAGGACCAAGAAAAGCAGACTTGTAGGGGAATGCTGTCATTGCAGCCTTGCTAATGGTAGCCAAAGAGTCTGTTCAAGCCAGAGCTGCTATAGACTAGCTGGCATTAATGGACATAAAATAGGAACTGTATGGTTTTTAAACTGATCTCAGACTGTGTGTGTTGTACTTTGAAAAGGGACTGATCCCCCGGGACCCTAGCTTCTTTTGTTAAGACTGTGCTAGCCAAGAATCTCCTTTGAGAGCCAGCTTGAACTATCACTCTGCTGGTCAAGCCCCTGCACCCTAACCGAACTTGTGCTGCAGTGTGAAGATCGAGATTTCAAACCATTTCAGAATAAATACTTTTTCCTACTTTACAGTCAAACTGCAAACGCTTGGAAAAACACAGTGCTGTTAGGCATGCTCCCAAGTTTTAGTGCTGAAGGACCTGCAGAAAAATCAGTCCTCCTTCCTCAGCAGGCACCAGACACGTAGAAAGATACAGCTTTTGGACAAAAGCAACACTAGTCAAAGTAGAAAAGAAAAAAAATAAAGGGACAGACCAACACCTTTCTCTCTGTCTCTTGCATTGCAATATTGCACTGTGTGATAATGATAAAGACCTTGTTCAGCTTCCCTTGTTTTCCAAGTGCTGTTGTACATTGAAGTGACTGGCCAAATAGGCTTCCTTTCTGAGTGTATGTACTGTTGCTTTTGTTGCCACTGCGTCACAAAAAACAGATAAAAACTTGATTCAGCTGGAGTTCCTCCCTTGATATGAGTCACTTCCAGTAATAAAACTTCCGCAGACTAAATGCTGCTCTCAGCTACTTACTAATGACTGTTTCATGACTGTCCTTTAAAGCAAAACAACTTATTTTCAGTTGGTTTCACAAGCAGTAATGTGAATTTAGTTGTGAAGTTCACAAATCAAGCCTCTCCATGCACTGTCCACTGCATGTATTAGTAGGCCACACAGAAAATGCAAACATGTCTGTAATAACTTGTATATTGCTTTTAATTTCAGCATGTAATAGCCTTCAATTTTGAACTGCAGGAAACGATCGTGTTTAAAAAAAATACAGTATCTCCCATCCAACTTCCCTAAAGATGGTGATTTTTTTTTCAGATAGAGTCTTGGCAGACTTGGCACAGAGGGAAGATTGGTGGAGATGGGAAGTTCCACCAGCCTGATATCTTAGACCCAATATTACTTCTTTGTTTCGTGTTTCTGGAGCAATGCCTTTCTCTTGACTCTGTGGGACCACTCCTTTTGGTTTGGCGGTGTCTTATCTTCTATGGTCTCTTTCGTGTATCTTTTCAGAAGAAATCCAGTTCATTTTCTCTCTGGCAGAAGAAGCATTAATGATGACTGCCTTAGTCATCTTATCTTCTGAGAACTGAGGAATCTTCCAATTTAAAAATAAGACAAATGTTGAGCTAAGGCTATTGGAGGACCTTTGGAAATGCCCCTAGGGCTCTGTTTTCAAATTGCCACCACAATTACATTTCCACTTTTGATTGGGTTTTGTACTTTTTATCTTCTAAGTTTGTAATGTGCTTGTTTTTTCCTTTTTTTCCTTTTCCTTGTCTTCTTTTCCTTTTCCTTGTTGTAGTATGACCTTTAGCTTTAAACTATCAAACAGTAAAACCTGCAGCTGATCATATCAAGGATGAAGATGTATTGAATTAAGCAAGAACAGATGTTTCAAATAGGAACAGTTTGGAAAAACTGTAGTTTCTAGCTTAGCAATGTCATATGTTGAAAGACTATAAAAACGGTTGTTTTTTTTTTAAATGAGGCAATGAAAAACATCTTTTACTTCCTGCGTCCTGAAGAAAATGAAAGAAGTAGCATACCTAATTAGCAGTAGGAAGTACTGATCTAATACAATTCAAACTCCAGATTAGAAGCTAATTATTTATAATTTCACACACACACACAAACTAAACCCATAACAATCTGTGCTGGAATTATAATCGCAATGGTTTACCCGCCATTACCAATTTCTGCAATTTTGAGAACCTTGGAGAAGTAGAACTACAAAACATTAATACATCTCCAGTGCTCTCTAAATTGTGTAATGGCATAGCAACGAACTCAGTAGCTAAACAGATGATGAAGTAGCTGTGTTCCTTTCCATCTGCAGGAGCCAAGCCCCTGAATTTTGAGGCCTTGTTGGCCAGCAGCAGGGCCAGCATCTTGGTGTCCCGGAGCCGAGTCTTTCTCATCAGTAGGAGTGTAGGAGTCAGACAGGAAGGAAGGAAGAGCTGAGAAAAAAGATGGGCCAGGGAAACAAAAAGCTCAAGTAGAGGGTTGAGGAGAAGCAGAGTTTTACAGTGGAATATGCAATGGGAGGAACTGGAAAAGAAAAAGCAAAGAAGCCTGCTAGAGACTGTGGGAATGGAGAAGAGGAATGAAAGAGGCAAGGGAGCATTGAGACTTCAGCATCTGTGTCTTCAGCACCTGGAGCTCACTGAATCAATAAGCAAGGCTGATTTGAAGCAAGGCTTCAAGGAACTTGAATGTAAAACTGGATACTGCTTCAGTATCAAAATTTTGTGCCCAGGAGGGCTCCATTTGTTATCATTCATTTTCAGTTTCTATTGTTGTATTTAATGTGTCTCTCTCATTCTCAATTTCTGACTTTAAAAAGAAGTCTGAAAATTGCTTTTCAGATAAAATGAGCAGTTTCTTGCTGTAACTCAGAGGAGTTGCTCAAGTGTTGCAGTGAGAACAGAGGTAGGAGAGGTTGCAGGTTTGTAAATAAGAAAGCCCTTGCTGTGCTGAGTGATTGATTTTGTGTTACTTTTACAAGTCATTTGTGTGGCAGTGGTGTCAGGTACATTCACGCTGGACTTTAAAGTTATGACAAATTACTGAAAATTCAGAAGACCACATATTTCTTTGTAGGACATTAGCAACATTCAGAATCTGAGTAATTTAGAAGCATGAAACTTCTACAGTTTGATGACTTTCTTTAAAAACATGTTTTTTTCAAGGAATTTCAGCTTTTTAGGGACAGAGACGGAAAGGAAATTTGGTAAGATGGGAGCATATTGTTAAGGGAAGCCAAATCCAGTGGACTGGTTTTAAGGCTAAAGTGATTTCACCTTCCTAATCTGCTAGATGTGAGGCTGCTGTAGTTCCTGGTTTCTGAGCCCAGCCTGTAGAGGTGCTGAGCATGTATTCCAGAGATGTAAATACATGTAGAGCACACATTCAGCCAGCCATGCAGAGCAAAGAGGTGAAGAGCAGTGCCTTTACCAGCACCCAGCACAAACAGCAGCCCACAAACATGGGGCGGCACAGAGAGCTCGACCCTGGATGCATACACCCCCCCCAAAAGTAGGACCACAGTTAAGAGGTGACCTAGACTGCAGTGATCAGGGCTTGACCTGCCAAGCAGACTGACCAGCAGCTTGCTTACATGTGGCTGGTCCCTTTTCTCCTCCTCCTCTCCATTTTCCCATGCTTGTTTTTCCGTGATGCACATGGATTCTCCCGCTTCCCTTGTCTCCTCTCATTACCCCTGCTTTTTTCCACGCATTGCTCCCAGTGTTGCTAAGTCCATACTCAAATTTCCCAAGGCTACCTAGGTAGCTTGGACCTGATGTGGTATTACTGATATTGTTTCCTAAGCAGTGCTGGTCTTGCAAGGTTGTTCTCACCAAAAAGTCCCTGATACTCCCCTTCGGTGCTCTGTGATGTTTGGCCGTTTCTCATGTAGCTCTCCCTTAACTACCTGTGAAATCCAGCAGTCCTTCAGGGCACGTTCTGTAATATTTGTTAGCTGATGATGCTTTCATCTGTTATGTCCAGCAACTTCTTCTGTCACATCCCATGGTTTCTCATGTTCTCCTCTGTTAGCTAAGCCTCAGGCCTCTGCCTGCTTCTCTGTCTGCACGCTTTGGCAGGTCTGTGGTAACTGAGGAAGGGAGAGAGACATAGGGATGTGCTTAGCTTGGAGGACCTGAGTTATTTAGTGGGTTAAGTGGTGGAAAAGGCTATAGTGTGGTTAGCAACCCGAGATCAGCTGCAGACTCTTGGAGGCCTAAGTTCCTTGCTCAATTTTGCTCCTATTTTAACCTGAGTTAGCCTGCTTGGATTAGCCACCCCAAGTTGTTTTATTTCCCAAGGCCAGGCACACATTGTCTGCCTGTGACTGATAGGGGAAGGCAGCACTGACTTGGGGGAGGATTTCATCTGTCTTAGAAAATTTTGTGTCTGCTTTTCAGAGTTCTTCTCATCTGCAAGGACATCTGGGACAATGATTTTTTTTTGAGAGGTGATTAAATATCATTAGCTATCGTTATGATTAATTAAAACCATTTGTAAATGAAGAAAAGCAAGTTTCGTTCCCCAGTGGGCATATTTTGCATGACAGTTTTGCAAGGCAGTGTTTTTTTAATGATCTTTATGTAGATAAGGTGAAATCTGTGAGGGCAGTGGCTTTGTCGAGTTGAGATTTGTTTCTTGGTATTTTATTAGAACATGCTTTGCTGCAGGCTTTGTTCTTCTTGTGGAGAATTCCAGATTAGTCCTGCTTCAAAACTTAGTTCAGCATCTTGTAATGCAGGAAGCTGCTGCATTTAGTTTCATCTCCTACAGGATAAATTCTCCCCACTCCTATCACCATTTCTGAACACCCACTTCCCCATCACCATTTTCTCCTTCCTTCCGAGACTGGCTTGTCTGGCTGGGAGAAGGCTGCTGGCTGCCCGCTCTGCTTTCTGAGGCGTTCCTAGGAATGGATGGGGACTGCCGATCATCCCTGGCAGCGGGGAGAGGAATCTGCAACACATCTTCCCAGGCCTTCCCTAAAGCAAGCAAATGGGCCAGCTCTCCTGTCATCTGGTGGTGTCAGGGCTGAGCATGGAAGTGTAACAGCACTGGCAGCTTCAGTTATACTTCTCACAGTTTAGGAAGCCAGTTCTGGCCAGCAAAGAGGTCTTGGTTACGTGGTGCAAGAGAAAACAAGAACATAGGTTTGGTTTTAGTGATCCCAATCCTCCGTTACTTAGGAACACTTGTTGCTTTTATATGTCCCAGTCCTTGGCTGCAAAAATGAAACTTCATCCTCTCTCTTTTATAAGCAGTCCTTCTGCCGTTGTCTGTGTTCCCTTCTTGTATAACACTGGGTCTTCTCAATGTCTTTCTCATCAATCCAATCATTCTGGCCATTAATTGATACTGACACAGAACATCACCTTCTTCCTATCCCCCCATTTCCTCTTCATTCCTCCCTACAGGGAAATTTCCAGAGTAGGCAAAATTCCTAGGCTTTCTGTGCCACTTTACATGCTCTAGTAACAGAAGGGGTGTGTGAGATTCTAAACATAATTAAAGCAAGTTTGGCTGAAAATTCGGTTGAGTTTGGGGGGTTTTTAACTTCTTTTGAAGCATGGGCAGGGAATAAACCCAAAGTCTTTTTTTTGTTCGTTTCCAAAGGGAGAGACTAAGCCCAAAAACTGAATGTGTGGCTTAACACAGCTGTTAAGTCTCATCCCCTCGTCTGCCACACTGAAGCTTCGTGCACATTGGCTGCTTTCGTTAGACTGCTGAGAGTCTCTCCTCCATGCACATGCATTAATACACATACATGTTAACATACACTTTAACAGTTCCACCGACTGCCATTTGGGAGAACATCTGAAGCCCATTTCGATGTTGCCAAAGGTATTGTTACAATATGGCGATGGGTGAAATGTCTCCTATTAGGGAGTGAAGTGGTTGGGGGAGCCTCCCAACACATTCAGCACAAAGCCTGCAGTGTGGATTTGAGCTGCTGAAAGCTGCACAAATCATCGTCAGGCTTGCTCTGAGCTGCAGATGGGGGAGGATTGAGAGGGGTTGTGGAGATGTTTGTGTAAAGTTTGAGGATTTTTAAATATTATAAAATTGCAGTGGTTTGGTGCAGAAGCAGTGTTCAAAGCAAAGAATAGAGGTGGGTGTGGTAATTGTTGAAGGTTATTTATCACAACCAGACCTAGAAGCCTGGTATTTTTTTAAACCACTGTTCAGCTATAGCAGGGAGGGTCTAAACTCAATGCAGAGTCATCAGTTGGGGTAGCATAGGCCTGCTTAGTTCGGTTTGGAGGGGAGAGGTGGATAATTCAGTCTTTCAAATACCTTTCTGTTCCCCGTTTTTCTATCATTCTATGATTCATCCTAGAGGCACGATAGTTTGAGCCTGCTTTCTGCTATTGCCCCACCAGCCTCCCCAAGGAGGGGAGAGAAGAAAGCTCCACCGTTTGCTCTCCAAGTGTAACTTCAGACAGGTGGGAGATAGATGCCTACAAGAAGAGTGTGGAAGAAGGGGACGCAGACACAGTGCAGGAGTAAGCCTGCTTTGGGACACAGATGAAAGATGTTTGTGCAGGTCTACACGGTTATGTTCTACAGGAGAATGAGGATGGCACAGAAAGACGATTACTTTCTAAAAAAAATCTCTTGTCACTCACAGGTTACACCAAAATGGGAAGTTCTCTCACACCAGGCCTGTCATGGATGAGAGAAAAGTCCTGAATGGGTTATGATCTTAGCACATGAGAAAGTTTAGGATGCAGCTCAGGAGGAATGATAGTGTGTTTGTACTACGTTAGGTAGGAATAACCTGCTTCACATCTGGTTGTGGGGGGTGGAAACCTGGACAGTTTAGGAAAGGAGCTGGTGTTCTTGAGGATCAGAAGTTGAACATGAGTCAACAACCCCAGGCTATTTAGGAAAAAAGCAAATGTCATGTTCCAGTGTATAAACAGGAGTAGATCCCATAGGACATGGAAAGCAACCCCTCCTCTTTGCAATGCATTTGGAAGGCCTCAACCGGAATGGGGTGCCCAGTTCTGAGCACCAAATGTCAGAGGCAGAGCAGAGGGGGACTGGGCAGATGGGGATGGCAAGACCTATCAGAGCTGCAGGAAATGCATGACCTGCGAGGGACAACTGAAAAATTCAGAGCTCTTCAGACTCTGCAGGGAGGTGTGAAGATCCATTTTCAAAAACACAGGTTTCTGTAGCAAGAAATAACCTGTTCACTGTGTCTGTGATGGATGGGAGAGGAAATAGCAGGCTTAAATTGTATTGAAGGAGACAGGATAAACAAAGAAAGTAAGTGTAGGCATGTTGAGACACTGAGATCGATTGCACAAGGAGTCATGGAGTCTGCTACTGAAGGTGTTGAAGATTCAGTTCAGCCGATCAGTTGGGGTAGCATAGGCCTACTTAGTTTGGTTTTGAGGGGAGAGGTGGATAATTCAGTCTTTCAAATGCCTTTCTGTTCCCCGTTTTTCTGTGATCCCCTAACACTGTTGTATGTGCGAGTTGTACACTGGAGGCATGGTTTGGTAAGACAGCAGATGGCTGGAGCACATGAGATGTAAAAATGTCAAGTGAAAATAGCTTTTAAAGCAAAGGATGAGGAGTATAAAATTGGAATAGAGGACTAGTAATGTAAATACAATTTAAAAAATGGAAAAAGTAATCAGAAGATGCATGTTATTTGCCCTGTTCCTCAATATGCTGCCTTTTTGGTCAGAAGAAAGTAATTATGTGAGTTTGAGGCTAAAGGCAGTACCAAGTGTCTTGTGAACTTTGAGTGCCTTTTTTGAAGGTACAGCCTCCGGTAACTGAATCCTCAGGAGTGCTTTGCCTGAGGGAGGGACACAGAAGAAATGTTTTCTTCCTTTACAGAATAGCCTGTAGAGCCCTGCTGTATTTTCCTTAAAGAACAGGAGTTGGTTGTATAGAAAACAGGTGGAGCTTGTTGAGAAAACTACACAGGTAAATAACAGAGGAAAAAGAGGAAACCTGCAGGACAGCCAATTGACTATTAAAAGGTAAAATGCAGGTGTAATGTTGGTATACTAGGAGGGCCAGAAGACAAATACAAGAGAAAGGATGAAAACTGATACCTGTCCATGTGTGCACATAGGCTGAGAGCATTACTTGATGTCTGGGGAGCAAGTATGAAAACACGGAGGGCTTAGGATATGGTCAGAAAGTTGGTTCATTGCAAGTAGTGCTTTATTTGCGTCAATCAGTTGGGAAGGGTGCACGAGCACATTATCTATTCAGGTAACCTAGATAGAAGCAAGCAATAGAAAGAAAAGTTAATGACAAAGAGATGCGCTGAGCGGAAAAGTCTCAAGTCTTTAGATTTAAGATGGTGGAAGAACAGAAAAATAAGTGAAAAACAGATGTGATGTATGATAATAATGATGCCACCTTGTAGAAACTGCACTAAGATGTCCAGTGTGCCCCTAAATTATATAGTAGAGAGTACACAGAAAAGGGGTTTGGTCTACTCATGACATTTTTGTTTGGGCACTGTCAGCTCTTCTAGTAGACTGGCTCTGGGGTTGCTGCAAGCCCCATTGTTTACGATTGTTCAGTAACTCATCAGCCTAGTAGTGAGGGTATGGGTGCAAAAGTCTTCCTCAGCCCAACCCCATATCCATGAGAAGCGCAAGAGTTTACTGACCACTGAGATGAGTTTGCCTCAATATCTGTTAGTTGCTGGCAGCCCTGGAAGAGTGCAGATGACCGCAGCCTTTTAAATGGGCCAGCAGTTTCAACGTGGGATTTCACATCGGAGTGCGCTGCCTGGGTATTGACATCCTGACTGGAGCTTTGTGACTTGCTGTCCTCAAGAACTTCAGTGCACACCTGAACATCAGCTGGGCTAGCCTGGCTCTTTCCTTCTTTGAAGTCATGGTCTCCCTGTGTTTTACATGGTGTGAGCACTCCTCTCTGGACAGTCAAGAAGTACATCTAGAGAATTTGGTGCATGTTTGACCTCATGCCAGAGGGGTCTGGGCTCATTCAGTTGCTCAGCTCATTCCCATTTTAGCATGGAAGCTACCTCATGCCCATAGCAAGATGAGGAGTCAATGTAAGGATTTGGTATGATCTCATTCATTTTGAAAAGACCAGTTGAAAATCTGCTAAACCAGCCTGCCAGCGGGTGAAATGAAAGCAACTCCCAAGCACGTGGCGTTTTGTGTCTTGAAAAAAAATCCAATCATAGACTGAAAAAAAGGATGTGTTGAGGCTCCAGCCCAAAACTGATCTTATTTCCAATAAGCGTTTTAACTGTGTGAACAAAACCAGCTCTTCTCTCACATAAATGTCACTTCAGTCCAAGGTGCTTGAAGGGAGAGTGCAGGAGAGCTGTTACAATTAGTGTGCAATCTCATTAGCCTGTACCATTTTCCCCCAGTAGGCACCTGCTTGATTTGATTATAACAGTGAAGATATAGAGCAGTTTCAAAAGACAGACCGGTCCTGGATTATCTGAGCTCACCAAAGCTGTCCCCTGTGGATCAGCCCTCTATTTGCATTGTTTCCTTAAGGCAAATAAGGCATCAGAAGTGCCTTTATTGGCAGTTGTTGCTACACGCTGGGAACCTGCCAAGATTAATATACAAAACGTTCCCCTCCCCACCTCCTGCTTTCAAAAAGTAACCAGCATAAAAGTGTTATTCAATTACTACCCAGTCAGAAACCTCATGTTGTCAGAAGTTGTTACTAAGAAGACAGTGGTTATTAATGATGTACCGAGTTGCATGCTTCAGCATATCTTTAGAAATGATACAGATGTGTTTATTTGCAGATGACTGGTTAATTTTGCTTTGAATCAGTAAGTAATCTGCAGAGAACATATGTAGCAAGTAGCTAGGTATAATTTATTCATTGTTCCTTTAATTATTTTGTTTGTCTTTATTCCATATTGTCAGTTTTTCAGCTGCTGTTAGTAATAAAAGCAAACTGAAACCCCATGCAGCTGAAGATATAATTTCTTAAGCATTTTTCAAATGGGCAGGGGATTCATCTTTTCTTGGAATGAATTGGGTTACTGGAACTACTGTCTAATGCAATACTATAGAATAAGTTAAAACCTTATAAAGACCTTAAGCACTCCTCTGAGGAAAGCACATTCAAGTCATTTGCAGTATCTATGCAGAGTTATCTCAGTCTTTTTTGGTTGCTGGCATGGAGACAAAATATCATTTCTAGAAATTCATTGTCATGTCAAACAATAAACCAAAACAGCATCTGTTAAAACTATTGAAGAAAATCAACAAAGTCATTTGACATCTCTGAGTTAGAGATGATGAATTAAAATTTCAACGTGTCTCCATTTCTCCGTGTATTGTAGACTGACAATTAATCTCCTAACTAAACATATGCAAAAAAAACCCAGTTAGTTTACCAGCACAGATATGATTCCTTTTTGACCAAATGCTATTTTGTATGTTGTTACCTGTAAAACCTTTTCTTTCCAATGGGATCTTTCTCCATTTTTTCCAGGTGAAGTTGCAAATTTTGGTGGTTTTGAGAATCCTATTCCATAAGTCAGTCAGAATTTGACTCGGCGTAAGAGTCTAGCAGAGATTGTGTAGTGTGTAAAATCAAAAATAATTCTGATATTAAAGTCATGCCAAACAAGCAGAGGCATCCTTTTTCCTCACCTTATGAGTCTCCTGTTAACAGAAAACTGTAAAGATTTGGGATATAACTTGTTAAAAATTTTACTCACAAAAAAGCTATGCATTTTTTTCCCAAGAAAGTTTGCACCCTGTCCCTCCAAAAGTACAATTTGTCCTGCTGCTTACCTCTCTAACTTGATCTGAATTTATTTTGTAGTTATCCCTTGAACAACACTGATCTGCATCAGTTCAACATTGAGGAGAATGGTGGAGCACCATATACCACAAAAATGCCTGCAAGGCACCACCACCACCACCGTCATCACCACCACCACGCAAATTATGGCGCCCTTGCTCCCGACAGCAAAGACATTGTTTCTGGAGTTCCAAACCCAAACAGTAAGTGCGGTTCACTGCAGTGAATGCCATTTCAGTAACTGTGCTGCTTTCTGATTTGTCTCTGGCAAGGAGGCAAAGGAAAGGAAAACAACACGCGTTTCAGTTTTTCACCTTGAAGAACATGCTTCCTGTTATTATTTGCTAGCTTTGTCGTATGTGCAAATGAGACAAGATTCGCAATTTCCTGGCTTTTCTACGGGGTTGTGGGATTTGGTGTTAGATTGGTGTTCCATAGCTGAACAAATACCCAATTAGTCACAGATACTGAGTCTCTAGCCACTTGGCACAGGCTATTTTGTGATTGTTACTATGTATTTGTATAGTTTCACAAACCTATCCTCGTCTGCCATTGTCTTTTACTGCTCTGCCCAGCTGGCCTTCAGCCCTCGTTATTTGGATCTGACTCTCACTTTCATGTCTGGGCACAAACAGCAGAGATTTTGGAGCACTGGACAAACAGCATCTTGCTCTTAGTTTCGGTAATGGGAACAATTCCTGCTCAGCCACAACTGGAGTATGCTTGCTTGCTCCCTGGAGGAAGTCTTGGCTTGTAGAAAGCAAAGAGGAGAGAAGCCTATCTGTTCCTGATGCAACCTTGGGGAGTTTGGGTGTAAGCCTCTGCTGCTGAACGTGTACAGGCTTTTTTAAGGGTACATAGCTTGGCCAAATGTTCGTAGGTTTACACAGGAACTGGAAGAGAAACGTCCCTGCCGTTGAGCAATCCTACTTCTTACTCTCCAGATTTATAATCTCTGCACTCTGCAGTGTGTGAGATGCTGAAACTGTGTAAGAATTTCAGAAGATGGGCAAAACAAGGTATGATTTATTATTTTCCTTGCCTCAAGGGGACGGAAAGTTCTTCTTTTGCCCAGTTTTTGCCTTTATAACTGTAAATCACCCTGAAGATAGTTGCCCATTATGGAAACTTTCAGCCTGGGCAGTTAATCTGACAACCTTCAAATTCCTGAAACCAGGATCTTGTAATGGGTGGTGCTGGGTGCCTTTGTAGGCTGCCCCAAACCAGCAGTAACGCACAGGCATCTACCTGCACAAGCACTTTAATCAGACTTCGCTTCAGAAACCCAGAAACATTTTCTTTGATCTTTCTTTCCCAGGGAGAGGGCGATAAGGGTTTTTAGGAGGGCAGCTCAAGAAATAAAACGCAAGGCATCGTAGGCGTTTCGGGAAGGAGTCCTAAGCAGCAATACGAATTGCTTGCTGGGGCTTTCAACGAAGCTACACCCTTAGGAGCAACCTCCAGACGCACTGCGCTCCTCCATGCTGCGAAGAGTGCGGGGCTGGGCATGGCGCAACGCCAGCGCGGCCTCCCATTGCGCCATGCCCAGCCCTTACCACAGAGGCCCCGGGGCCGGCCGCTGGGCCCTCCCATGCCGACGACGGGTATCGGCATCTTGGCCATGGTCTGCAGCGACCGGCGCCGGCCGGGAGACTGCTGGGCGGCTCGCCCTGGCCGTGCAGCTGCTAGGCCTCGGCTGGCCTTTTTGCAGGGCCGCCATTTGCAGCAGCTGAGCGCTGGCGAGGCTGAGCTGGAAAGCCTTCGCCCGGGCTGTCAGCCTGGTGCGGCAGGAGGCGGTGACCTTTCTGGGGGCTGTGCCAGCCCGTATTTTTCTTTCCCAAATTAGAGTTGAAGCATGCCAGGAAATTCAGTCAGAGCCAGCTATGCTGCTGCTGAGCGTCCCGGCCCTGAGGGCGCTGCAAGCCCCACTGCCCCTGTCCCCATCCTGGGTGCTCCCCCAATCCTGCCCATGGCCCAGGGCCCCATGTCAGCCCCCCGGGGCTCCAACCCTGCCCCAGAGGCACCACAGCAGGGCCGGTCTCCAGCTCCCCACAGCCCTGCCATGGGCCTTGCCGAGCCGGGCCCACCCATAGAGCAGAAGGTGATTAAAGAAACAACAGCAAAAAACGTAGCACGGGGTGTTTATTCCAGGTCTGTGTCTCCTCTTAGGCTGCACTGCTTTCCTACTCCTCCTCGCTGGTGAAATAAGCTTAGAAGAAGCTTAGAAAAGCGTAAGGGCAAACATGAGGAGCAGTTCTGTTTGTGCCCAGTGAGTGTTACCTGCGAGATGAAATGTGGGGCCCAGGAGGCTGCGTCGTCACCCCGGGCATGGGGAGGGTGAGCTCTCTCCCCAAAACCCCGCACCAGTCGGGGGGCACAGCCTCCCCGGCCTGGCCGGCAGCTGCGATGCTCTGAAGGGGACTTCAACAGCCGAGACGTGCACGTAGCACCTATTCCTGGAGATAGATTTACCTCTCTCTTCATTTTGTCTGCTTACAGCTGGTTCATGCTAGCTCTTTGGTAAGAGAAAAGGGAATCGGTGCTGGTTCCTGACATGGCCTAACGCCAGTAGCGCCAAATGCCAATTCCCGCTTTCTTTAAGGGAGCAGAAAGGGGCAGGGGCACCTGTGAGGGGAGGCTGCAGTGCGGGCACACTGGCTGCATCCAGCTGAGCTGCTCAGGCAGTTTTGCATCCCGTGTGCCGCTCCGTGAGCTGGCTCATCTGAACACAGGCATGCTGCGTTAGAGCTGGCACGCTCAGGCTGTTGTTTACACCATTAGAGCGGTGACGGTATAGATAGGAGAGCAGTCATGGTATAGATAGGACCGCTTCCCTTAAAATGCCGAGTCAAAGTTACTCCCTTGCAGCTTGGGGTGACAGGTCTGGGTGCCTTTTCAGGGCTGGTGCTCAGTGGGTTTGTTTTGGTTTTTCATGGATCCTTTTTAAACGCCGCTCAGGCTATTTCAGCTGAGAAAGCCGTCTTGTAGAGAGCCTGTGGAAAAGGCTCGTAGTGTATGTGCCGAAACGGTTAGGAGCATGCTGGCTGTCAGTGGGATATCTAGGATGGCACACATGGCAGAGTGCGTGGGGCAAGAAGAGTCAGGCAGGGAGGGGACACCGTCAGCGGTCAGGAACATGGGGACACGGGGGACTGACGTCTGGCTCCAGGCCATGTGGAAAGGCCACTGCTGGGAAGTGTTTCTAGGAAGTAAGTGGTCACTAGCCTGGGGACACTGTCGGGGAAGGGCATGCTTGTGACCAAAATATCTCAAGTGGAAATGCCTGGAGAGTCAAAAGGTCTCATGGGGTGAATATGCTATCCTAGTGGAAGCTTCCCCGTGAGGCTGACAGAGGTGAGGCTGTGCACACCAGCACTTCAGTTCAGCGACCTCGTGTTTTTCCAAGCGACCATGGGTGTTTTGTGACTTATTCCAGTTCCTGTGGACTGGACTCACCTCTGAGCTCTGAGGTGGTTTTAAATTCATCTGAAGTGGAACGTGGAGTGACCCGCCCATATGCACCCAGCATCAGGTCAAGAGAGGGAGAAAGTGTCTGCCTTTCCTCCACTTACACCTAGTCTGATAAATGCCTGAATTCCAGCGCAATTCACAGGACATGGGCAGGAGAGAGGGAAACAACAGTATGTCCAACCAAGGTTCCCTTTACATACTGGTGCATGTTTCTCAGCAAACACATGGCCTGGGATTTTGTTACAGAAAACAAACCCGGGCCAGACCTGCCTGATTTTTCACATTCCAAGTAATTTGTCTACTTCAATGACTGGAAGAAGTGAAATCCGGTGAAACAAATCTGACGTGTGTGTTTATGAAGGCAGTTCAGTAGATGATTTCCTGCATTCAGCCTGATTATTGTATTTGCAATGCTGCCCTTCACCTCAAAGCTAAGGTACACAGATCATATCTTTTTATGCAGCAGATCTTCCCGCAGTGTATTCACAGAATCCCAGTCCCAGGGACCGCTGTATCCAACGGCAGCTAGCCTTACGGCGCCAGCGCTGCACAGAGAGGGGGAACTGCTTGCTAAACCTAATTGGCGTGGCAATGTCGTGCATGGGTTACCAGGTGCACATGAGCAGATCCACTGGCAGCAGCTGGGGCTATCACCGAAAGCAATTACCAACAAGTATGTGATGTACCTCGCAGAACTTTTATGATGGAAAATGATGAATGAGAAGAGGGAGCTCAGCTTGCCTCTTCAAACCTGGGCTGAGCTTGCAGGTTATCACTTAAAAAAGGACATCCTTTATTCCTGAACTGCTTGCTACAGAAGTCCTTGTGTAACCCTGAGCAGAGAATGGTGTAATACAGACTAAGTTTCAGGCTGAAAACAGTGCTTTGAAAAACCACAGTGCTGCCAGATCCTTTCTTGAAATGAGGGCCTGGTTTTGCCAATGCTGACTCAGGAAATGTATGCCTTTTGTAGGATTTAAATTTTTTGCCTTTTTTTTTAACCTGTTTTCAAGGCTGAGTTACAAGGCTAAACTGGCTAGCTTGTTTTCCAGAGCTCTCTGTTTAAACGAAAAAACAGCTTAAAAGTCAGTTTTAAATCATAGCAAACTTGAATAATTTAAGTAAGACACTTTTTCCCCTCTATGTTCTTTCTCGACAGGAAAATAGAATCACTGTGTTTCTTCAAAAAAAAAAAAAAAAACCAACCATCATCATGTCTTATCTTACGGCTGTGGTAATTTATTCCCAGGTATCATCGGGCAGTTTCACAGTCTCACATCCATGGAAGCAGCTATGATGTGAGAAATGCTGAACTCTGGCATCACCAACTTGTGATGAGAGGCCACCAAGGGGAGGTCAATGCTGATATTGTAACCCCTTCTAGGACATTATTAACTCAGGGTTTGATAATGTTTCACCAAAGCCAAAAACAGCTTTTTGCTTATATCCCTGTAGGCTGGTTTTAGCAGTTTGTCTCTAGTCAGCAAAGCCCTTAATGTATATTTAAACAGCTATAGAATTAGATCTTGAGTGAGTAATATTTAATATTCTTAGGACAGCTTAAGAACCTGATCCAAACAAAACTGCAGTCAGTGCAAGGTTTTTATTGATTTCAGTGGGCTTTGAATCAGACTCCAGAGATTACCGGATTGTTCCCAACTGTTATTACCTGGAATCCATGGCAATCCATGGCAATACAGGAGGACACACGGATTTGTTAAATCATCACATGATGAAGCTCATTTTTCTCCGACGACTTGCAAATACACATATATATGCCACACCATCCCCAAGATGTTGGCAGAGACCTTTCAGAGCTGTCTCAAAAAATATTTTCCCTTGTCTTTCTGTGTCGGTGGTTTGCTCAAAATTTTTGTTGACAAAGCACAGCAAATTCCTGACAACAGTCTTAAGGAGGCTGGCATATAAATAAAGATGTCTGAGAGAAGCCAAAAGCTACACTCTGATCTCTTTACACATCACATGTTCTGAGAGTGGCACCTTGGCTGCATAAATAATCCCTCTGGTGTCAACTGAGTTTTAGAATATATTGGGACAGGAGGGGAGTGTAAGGGGAGAAGTATCTAGCCCAAAGCTGGCAAAAGCCCTGCTGAAATGTAGGGATGGGAGAGAAGAAGGAGGGGGAGGAATTGTTTTCTAAATAGAAAAAGGAAAAATGACCCAACAGTCTTAATGATGAAACATTGTACGTGGTCTTACGGGGAAGATGGTGGGCTGACCGCTGTCTCTTCAAATGTAGTTGAGTGTCTTGCTCTGTGATTATTCTGTAGCCTCCCTTCATACTGTGTTTTTTTCTTTCTTTCTTTTGGGCATCTTTTAGAACTGAGCTCAGGACTTCCCCTTCTTTATGATGAAACTTCTCATCTGAAGAAAATAGAAACGGAGAGTGTGAAGGTAGTTGGACCATGGCCAGCCCTGCACGTCAGCATGAACAAGGTATAGCATATACATATATATTTTTACATATATATGCCAGAGAGCCCCTTTGTCACTTCATATTCAAAAGCTGCTGCTTTTTCAGCTCCAATTCAAATCAACATTCATCTGCAGCTGGCTTGCTTTTTAATCACCTCTCACCATCTCCTTGTGGGACTGGAGTTTGGCTTTTAGATTTAGCATTTCCTTTAACTTTGCCTTTTAAAATTTCAGAAGCTGCTGCAACAATGTTGTGATGTAGTTTCAGTTTAGTTGTGAAGAGTTAGTCATCTAGGCAGCCCAGAGCTGTAAAAAAATAACAGCACTTTAAGTGATTAAAAAAAAAAAATCTTGTTTTTCTACATGAGGATTCTGTGTTATGCCTTAAACCCCCCCTGGCATCCGATGCTAGTGGGTGTTTTATGAGTGAGTTTTTGCAGGCGTGGCAAAACAGCCACATCCCACTGTTTCTGCCAGAGATCAGAAGCCACCAGGTCAGTGGCTCCTCGTATCCACGTGAGGCAAAATCCACTGTGCCTGTGCTGTGGGGTGCCTTGAGCTGAGTCTGGATACAGCCACAGAGATCTGGAGGTCTGGTTTGCAACCACATCAGTCCTGAGCTGAACCCAGTGAAGTCAATGAGAGCGTTGCCACTGGCTTCAAATGAGGTGGGTCTGGGCCTCCAGTGACTATACAGACCTGTTAAAAGAAACTTGGTGTTTTGAGAGTTTTCTGTCTATTCAAGGGAGAACTCAACTACTTTACCTTGGTTTTACAGACAGCCTTTTGTTATTGATAATATTTCAACAAGTGTTAGGGAAATTGAAATCAAAGGGGAGATGGAAAAGTGTATCAAAAGTACAAGCACAAAGGGGCTGTATGTCTATATAGCATAATCTTCCTTTTTTCTGGATAAGGAATCCAGGAAATGGAAGTCAAGGCTGAAAATCAGTGAGTCAGGTGTTTCTAATGAAAAATGAAATCTTGGAATTTTTGTTTTCAATATTCTAGTTAACTAAAGTTAACCCATAATGCACTGGATTTTCTGTCATGAAGATCTGCTTGAAGAACCATGCTCAGAGTGTGTCATGGGGTGGTGGTGTAGTTCAGCTAAGGACTGTAGTCCTTATGCCTTTAGGAATGTGGTCATGAGGCAGTGGCCTATGTCAAGACTTTTGAATTAACAAATGAGGGTAAAATATTTTAGACTTTTTCCTAAATCTATTTGGTTATCAGCTGTGAGGACCTGTCGTTTTGTCTGACTGGTTGGTTTGAGCGGGGATAAAAAGTTAAATCATAAAGTAGACAAACTGGGGTGAAATCGAAAAGAAGTCATCTTTTTCCCATGGACATTTCTCAAGTCCTTCTTCTAGAAATATTCTTAACTGGTAATAACTACAGTTTTTTATAGGCAAAGCTAATTAAGCATTGACATAGCTTGCCAAAGGAAAATTCTCCATCTCACAGATTCAGCCAGTGAATAGACAGGTCTTGTGAGAGGAGCACTGTAGTTCAGATGTAATTACTGATACTCTGTCTTAACCCCAGCTGAGAACATTCACTTAGGTGCAATGTCCAAAACATGCTTTAAAGCACGGTCCTACACTGTTATGCTTATTGGCAGCTCAGTTTGGCATATATAAAGGGCTAAACTGCAGAATTGAGAGGACTCTCTCCACATTGACCACAGCACACAAGTGGATAAACCAGGCTGGCCTGTATTGTGCAAAAGATCCGAACAGATGATCTCAGTGGTACCCTTGAGATCTCAATGGTGATCTCAAAATGAGTGTATTTATGGTCTTTTTTCTTTCTTTAAATGAAAGCTTAGAACACTTTGGTCCTGTATTCCCCCA
This sequence comes from Pelecanus crispus, assembly GCF_030463565.1. Taxonomy (NCBI): domain Eukaryota; kingdom Metazoa; phylum Chordata; class Aves; order Pelecaniformes; family Pelecanidae; genus Pelecanus; species Pelecanus crispus. Next base: position 101,606,158 of record NC_134644.1, on the reverse strand, counting down.
TACTGTACAAGTAGTCCCAATAGAATCCCTGCAAGTTCTGCCTGGCAAAGCCTGACCTCTGATCATCTCGCTCTTCTTTCTTCTCTGAAAATCCGTAGAGGGAGAACTCAGCTCTTCTGTAATAAATGGTTTTCTTTGGCTTGTCCTGACAGCTCTAGAATCTTGTCCACAGTCAGTTGGATTATTTATGTAAGGACTAATTAGCAGAAGCCAGTATCACAGCCAGTCAGTACTTCACAATAAATGCAGTGGCACAGTAAAAGCAGCCTGCGTCTGCTGTGGTGAGACTTCCATCAGTCAAGGTTTAGCTGATGGAAAAGTCTTGCAGTGACCACCAAGAGCTGCTAAATGCTTCAGTTTCTGGCAGAAGCACAGCAGAAGGCAAGGCTAGAGACATGGGCTGTCTAATGAAAACCCTCTCCTGGCAGTCATAGAGTTTAAGAGCTGGGCAGCAATACCATGAACACCAGTTACCATGTTGTCCTGGTTTCGGCTGGGATAGAGTTAATTTTCTTCCTAGCAGCAGGCATAGTGCTGTGTTTTGGATTTAGTATGAGAAGAATGCTGATAACACCCTGATGGTTTAGTTGTTGCTAAGTACTGCTTACACTAGTGAAGGTTTTTTTCAGCTTCCCATCCTTTGCCAGGTGCACAAGAAGCTGGGAGGGGGCACAGCCAGGACAGCTGATCCAAACTGGCCAAAGGGCTATTCCATACCATAGGACATCACGCTCAGTATATAAACTGGGGGGACTTGGCTGGGAGGCAGAGAACCACTGTTCGGGAACTGGCTGGGCATCTGCTGGCTGGTGGTGAGCAATTGCATTGTGCATCACTTATTTTGTATATTTTTTTATTATTATTATCCCTTCCTTTTCTGTCCTATTAAACTGTCTTTAACTCAACCCATGAATTTTACTTTTTTTTTTTTTTTTTTATTCTCTCCTCCGTCCCACTGGGGAGGGGGGAGTGAGCGAACAGATGTGTGGTGTTTAGCTGCCTGCTGGGTTAAACCACAGCACATGTGAATGCAAAGGAGGCCAGTCCCTCAAAATTTATTAAAATTGCCATTTTGAGCCATCTGAAAATTGTACATGCTCTTGAAACATGCCCAGGGTCACCACCACCTCAGCGATCAAGCCCTCACGTTACAGGATGTGGGTTGTGACCAACAAATCATTCTGAAGTTCTTTTGGCCCCTCACTTGTGGTTTCTTTTTCAAGCACCATTTTCTGACCTATATCCTAGTAAAATGTGTATGCAGAGCTCATAAAGCTAAACCAAACAAACTGCAGGTCTTTGAGCAGAGCCTGGAGTCACCTCAGCAGATGGCTTCTCCAATAAAAGAGAGGGACATGCTGTAAATATTGGGCTCACCCTGGGCTGAAATGCTGTGGAGCATCACCCGGCACAGAGGCAGCAGGGCAGGTTAAACAAGATTGAACAGCCCTCAACTGTGACAAGCATTTTTCGCTGTGAGTGTGGCCTCTAGAGCTCCTTTGGTTATGGCAGTTAACTAGCTACTCAGTCCAGCCACGAACAGATTTTAATGGGTGGTCAGTGTGTCTAGTTTCTGGCAAAAAAATGAAATGTTAACAGCTCTCCTGCACCACTCCATTGATTTCTATTCTGCTAAGTGCTTTTTATTCTCTAATTTTGCATCGTCTGAAATATTATGCTTAAACAAAACCAGTGAAGCAGTTATGAAGCTGCTTCATTTGCTCTATTTCTGAAAATAAAGCAATGGTTTCCACATCTATTGTAGAGTCCCAACTTTCACTCCCTCTCTTCCTGTTGCTAATTATTATTTTTTCAAGCAAAGTGCTTTGGGGCTGGAATTTGTCAGGCTTAATAATCAACCCATAGGAGAATTAACAAGAAATTGGGTAAATTAGATTCAGCAGTTAATTAATTTGATTGTCCGCTACAGCAAACTTCGTCTCATGGGAATGATGAATGGATGTGTCCAATCTCTCTTCCCAAGCGGTTTGGAACAGTGGACATGTCTGTCCACCTACTGAATGATGAAACTCAGTTTCAATGTGCGTTTCATGCCCTTTGGTGCTAGCAGACTCCTTAATCTCCAGGAGAGACAGGCCTAAGTGTTGTAGCTGTGAATGTGTTTCTGATTTTCTTTCTTGCAAAAAATTTCCTTAGAAAAATATGTTCTCCCATCACCCCTTGCTCCATGTGTATATGTATGTGTGTATATATATATACACAAAAAATATAAAGCCAAGAATGTATTGTTAGCATTTCTGAAATCTTGGGAGTCTGGTAATTATTACTCCAGATGTAATTATTGCATATAAAGAAAGAATACTAATACAGTTCAAATTGTTTCTACCCCTTTTCCTGGTGTTATGCTCACCCTTCCCCTACACCCCTGGGTCCTAAGGCTGGTGATTTCATTCTGGTGGGGGGCAGGGGGAGTGTTATGATGGTCATGTTCATGGTTTCTTCTTCCTCACTCGAGGATCCATTTTGGGTCCTTTTGTATGTTTGCAAACATGCTTTTACAGCTTGCTCTTTCTTCATTGATCTGCGTCTTCCTGTTACACCTAAATTTACTATATACACGGTGGCTTTTACATATATATGCTAGATACTATGTCTTTGCTCTCTTCATTGCCCCTAAAACCAGTTTTGTCCACGTCCAGGTCTGCATTTCTTTAACTGGCCATTGGTGAATTGTTTATAATCGCAGGGTCCCCAGGGCCAGCCTGTGCCCCTTGCACTTTCACCCCATGCCTGCGCTCCTCTACACCACCTCCTGTGTCTCCACTTATTAAGGCCTCTGTTATCATACCCCGTATTGCTTTATACTACATCGTGTTAGGGTCATAAATATCTCATGCTACAAAGATTAACTGCTTGTGTTACTGTTTTCTATATAAAATTATTGCTGTTACAGCTACACTTAGTAAAACAAAGCTGCAGGCAGATCGAGAAAGGTTCAGACAGAGTGAGCCTGATGAGCCTCAGTGGTTTTGCAAACTCTGTTCAAAGCTTACAGCCTTTTGCTAGCATGGCAATACCATATTACAGGGCTGCCCAGTTACACTACTGACTGCTTGCAAATGATACCACTTGCAAAAAAGCTGTGGAACTACTTGCTCAGTGCACAACTGCAAAGACTAAAGCACCTGCAGTTCCAAAAATTATTTGTGGTTTAAAAAAACCCACAAAACCAACTCACTTTGTTGAGTTGGTTAGAACACGGTGCTAATAATGCCAAGTTCACAGGTTCAATCCCTGCTTACTGCAGGGGGGGTTGGGCTCGATGATCTCTCAAGGTCCCTTCCAACCCAAAGCATTCTATGATTCTATGATTGTATATATCTGAGACTCTTCTGTGTGATACACTGATCAGAGGGTATACCCCAGGAAACATGGCTACCATGACCCAGTAAGGCTATCATGAAGCTTGGCACTGACAGAGGCAGGATCTAATAATACGGAGCAATAGCATTTTATAAAATCAATTTGATACCAGGAACTAAAGAGGTTTGCTCCAAGGATATAAGCGTAACAAGATTTATTGGGAGTTATATCTTTCATTAGACCAACTGATAGTTGACCTGAGGAAGGTCTTGTGTATCTGACAGCTTAATGAGGGGTTTTGTTTGTTTGTTTGTTTTTCCAAATGTATTTTTCTAATAAAAGATGAAGCTTCTGCTTGCAAAATTTGTCTCAAATAAGAATAACACGTAATCATACAGGTCTTACCATTATGTTATCTGTTTGTAAATGGTACTAGCTATCACATGGAAAAAAATCAATAAATGTCTTGGTGGAAAGGGGCGAAAGAGTCTAGATTTTCATGCACATTTGCAGATGTAGTTGAGTCCCAGGAAACCAAAGGGTTTGACCTTACATAGCTAATGTACATTCAGAACCTATATATCTGTGTTGTCTTCATTAAAATTTTACCTCCCACTAGTAGTGACGACTAGCCACAAAGAATAGATCTGCATTCCTAAACAAAATCTTAATTCTGTTCTTCAGTCATCTCCAGCTAAATACACATTTTAAACATACTGTTTGGCTAAGAAGAGACTATTGATAAATTCAGAGAGGCAAAAGATCATGAATCTTGCTCTTGGTAAAAAGTTTGATGTGGAACAAAGCATGAACCTTTTAAAGCAGAGAGAATGGAAATGTTACATACAGGACTAGTATGGCTGTGTTTCATGCAACTATTTTTATATTCTGTATGTGTACTTAATATTCAGTTAGCTTTGCAAACCAAAGCCAAGGTCATCATTATCTAACACTGTACAAATCTGCCTTCGGTTCTAGTGTCAGCAAATGTAATTGAATTTAAAGTAAATGTTTGGGAGGAGAAAAGCAAACCTAAGACCTCAATTATAAAAAGAAAAAAAGGCAGCTAGTTTTATGTGTGTATATATCCGAGCTTGTTCAACCCACTTCTATCGAACCCACTTAAATGCAATTCTCCAGTGTTCTCCTTCTCTGGAAAAACAAAGTTCTGCATCAATTGTGAAAGTGATGTGAACGCATTGCTATTTTTTAGCACCAGCAGAACTGGAGATGGAAAATTGGAGTGTTACCAGGTATCTTAACTTAGTGGGTTTTTTCCTCATTTCTAAACCTTTTAGGATGAGTTTAGATTGCAATTTTAAGCAAGATTATTTCTTTCAAATGCAAGTTTGACTCTCAGACATTCACTTGAAAGGGGCATCTCAGATTCTTTGGAATTGCATAGTAAGAAATTAAAAAATTGGAAGTTTCATCAACATTATGCCATGTTCAGTTTTCTAATGACTTCCACATAGAATGCTCTTAGTTTATAAATGAAAATGAAATTTTAATAACTGCCAACCTGGTACAATGTTTGAATACCCAGCTGCTATCTTTATGCTTCACTCATCACTGCAAGCAATAAGGATTCTGGAAATGTAAGATTTCTTTATTATACAGCAAAATAAAGTAGATTACAGCTTTCATTCTTGCAGCAATAGTATATAGAGATTCCTAATACAGTCAGGTTTTAGATCTTTGATTTTCTTATAATCTAGTGAAATGAGCCATAGAAGGTACTGCATGGTTTTGTATATTCCTGAAATATTTTTTTTCTTTTGCCTTCTTGATGACAATTATACTTTAGAAGTTAAACTGGGGGATGAACGGGCTTATTTGTAAAGATTAGTGGCATTGAGGAACAATAGGAATTTACACAGATGCTTAGAAGTGCTAATAGTCTGCAGTAAGGAGGTGCTACTTTGTTCTATGATTTGAGTTCACTTTTCATCTGGATCTTCAGTGCCACTGACTATATGTGTAATAGTCTCAGCTAATCAGCTATGTGAGAGCAGAATTCAGTAATGATTCAGGACGTGCTGCACTGTGGCAGAAAAATCCGTCGTTGCCAAGGCAGGCTAGCAAAGAAGCCTTTCACATATGTTCAGAAGCTAGAGGAGGTCTGGGTCACATCAAGCACTCCCAAGCCTCATATGGGGTTTGTGTGCAGTCAGCATTTCTACAGGGGCAGGGGGAAGTGGTGGCCTTCGGCTGCTGGCTCAGCATCTGGTGAGCAGGACGAGGCCAAGCAACGATCGCAGCAATGTCTGCTCTTCATGTGTGATCAGTCACTAAAGGTGCTGCTGCTCCCGGGGTGGGGTGCAAGCAAAGCAAATTTTGCTTACTTGAAGGCGAAACCCTTAAAGTGTGACCCAAACAAGGGCTGAAGCAGAAGTGAATGCCCAGGAATAGACTTCTAAGAAGTCTGTGACCTCCAGCAGCAGCAGCAGCTTTCCCTTTTCAGCCAGGTCAGAAAGCATCAGTGTTTGGCCATCTCAAGTTATGAGAATCTAAATGTGAGACTTGCACATCAGATCCTGCACTGGGGACAGTCTCCATTACATGCAGTTATCTAATATAATCCTGAATACAGCAGGAGGTTTAGACCTCAATGTGGGGAAATTGGGCAGGGGAGGAAGAACATAAGGACTGAAAAATATTCATGTCCATCTGAATAACATATGGATGGGACTTCAGAATTTTTCAAGTTGCAAAACAAGCTTTTGTCCTAAACAAGCATCATTTGTCTTGATTTAGCTACTAAAATACAGTTGCTTAATCTTGCTCGACTGAAATTATATTTAATTAGTATCCAGTGTTAAAACAAAGGCAGGATTTTGCATGGCCTTTAGAAATGCCACTGCTTAGTGCATTATTCTTTCTGCTGTTAGAAATCAATACACTTAAAAGTTGACAATAATAGCAGCCCTTTTAAAGTGTGTAGTAGTGCACCGTGGCTACCAAGACTATTGGTGAAGGAAAAGTTGTGCTTTCTTTACAGTTAATTTTGTCCTTTTGAGTATCTCCACTTCTCAGCTTCATGAGTACCCCAGAAAAGACACCTATGGCAAACAAATATTTCATGGGTTTTTCATATGTTTGTCAGAACTACCGTTATATTCAAGCCTGAATAGATGACTACAGTTCCGTAAGTTGCTCCAGCTAGATGCTGTCACATTTCATTTTAAGTATTTTCTTTTTCCCTGAGGAGGAGAGTGGGGAAAATGAAAAGTCAAAAAATACCTTCTACTAAAAACAGTAAATGTGGCTCAGCAAATAAACATGTAACAATTATTAGAAATCTGCCAGAGAAAAATATGTCATTATGAGTAATCCTTTAACAGACAGTTGTTCAAAAGCATACCTGGCAGCTATGCCATTTTGGACACAGAAGTCTGCTGGACCAACTTTGCTTACACATGAGTAGTGTCTTGCACTCTCAATAGAGTTCTGCAGAGGTCTGGCTCTTTCCCTCCCCAGTGTTTGCAGACCAGTTTCCTCAGGCAACATAACTGCATTTGTGATTTGCTCCACTTGCAGAAAGTGTCCCCCGAATCTTGATGTTCCCTTTTGTCTGTGATTGTTCGCAGACCTGAGAGAAGAGTCAGTAAGATTGTAGTTACTGTCCGCCAGTGGGATGCCATGGGGGAGGGCAGAAGGAAGGATAAAGGAGGCAGGTTTTGAAGTTAAAGGGGTAATCATATGGTAATTTCAGTGGCTAAAAAATGACTGGTTCTGTCTTGAAATACTTTGCCAGAGGTGAACCTCAAGGAGGCACTGGACCTGGTTTACTGATGCCTTGTACCTGTTTTGGCTGAAATCTGAATGACAGCATTACGTATCTGTTCTGTCCGGGTAGAAAATGAATGCATAGTCTAGGCTGTTACTTGGTTGTAATTCAGGTCTCATTTTCAGGAAGAATAGGAAAGTTTGCAATGGCTTTTATGCCATTGCCCAATTCTTCTTTAAAAATATGTAAGGTACAGTTTGATTGTTTAAGAGTTCTCATTTACAATCCTGGTCTCATTCATACCATCTTTGTTTATACATTAGTATTACATTGTCCTTTTTGTTTTCTCTTTTTTTCTTTTCTGCAAGGGAAGTTTATTTATGCTGGCATTTCTGCTGGATGTAGTTTGTTCAAGGCACAAAGCCTTTAGGTCATGTTTGAACAGGTCACTAAACTAGCTGTCCTGAGGCTTTTGATTTCTGATCCAGATCACTGCATAGGTAAGGGGTTGACATCAAGCGGAAACAGCAGCAGCAATGTTTAAACTCCCTGGATTTTTCTTTTCTTTCTGATGAAGGAGATTTTGCTTGGCTTGCAATTACGTGGAGATTCCTTCAAATCCCTCTGGTTAAATTTGCAAAGCCCCTTTACATTCTTAGGGTGATGTAAGAAACCAATGTTCACTATAGTTGGGTGTTGTGAACTATTCCTTCTTCTGCCTGCTGTGGGATATTTTGAGACAATGTTTTCCTTCCTCAGTGTGATCACAGGTTTGGGCAACCACTCCAGGGCCTGGCTGGACTTTTCCACGTATCTTCACTCCACATCAGTTTCTTGCTTCTATTACTCAGGCTTCCCTGAGGCTTTTTTTGTCCTGAAAATAGTATCAAGTCATTAAATATTTTGAAAACTTTTTATTGTAAGCTGTATCTATCAGGGTATGAACATGGAGGTTTTATCCAGCATTGCTGAATCAAGTTGTTACAAGTAAAAATTTGACCGTTGACCATTTTGCTATCTTATCTTTCTAACATACGTCACTGTGCTTGTCTTTCATATTAAATCTAGGGCGAAGACAAGAAAGTGTCTGAAAAGACTCTTCATGCCCCTGTGTCACCTTCCGCTGTACCTGACCATATGAAGTGCAACATTCTTAAAGCTCAGGTGGAAGCTGCTTTTAGAGTAGGTGCCCAGGTAATCTGTGTTTAATATTTCGCCTTTCTAGTTTTGGTATAGCTTACACCAATTTTCCAAAATCACGTCGTTCCTGAGGAAGCAACTTATTTTACCTCAAATATCCGCATTGACCTAGCTTTCTCTAGCTGCTCTACAGTTTCTTCAGGTAACTCAAAATGATTGATATGATGGAAGTAGGAAATTTGTCCTAACTGACATGATTAATACAGCTGAGAAAGGCTGAGAAAATAGGAGAGAAGGCCCCAGGAAATCTCTATGTTTTGATTTTGTCACTGTGGCTTTTACTTACTTTGTAGCTGAGAAACAATAACCTCTGGAGTTTTCTGAGCCTACCCACCACTATGGAAACTGTGGTTAAAGATAAGATCTATGCATCCAGATGCAACCTTTATTTTAGGGGATTAGCTTTAGATGTCTGAATGTGAAATGTTAGCTAATCTATTGTTTTCTCACTTGTTTGTGTGCTTTTAACTAAATTTCAAGCTTGTATTTTCACCGCTTGGTCAGTGTTTACATCAGATACATACTGTTTCAAAGCCACCACAAGTCTTGTAATAATGTCACACAACTGAAAACTGCTGCTAGATGGCATGGCTGTAAAATGTTAATTTCCCAATCAGAGGTATATCTAAATGAAACCTAAAATATGTGATTCTTTTCAAGTGTAATTTGTGGACAAAAGATAATGCCATTTGTGCCAAAAATAAAGCCAAATAGAATGCTTTAGGAACAAAAGTAGAAGCAGAAAGATTGGCATGATTCTTATCCCAAGTTCCTGTGGTATCCTTGTGCTTACTATTCCCTTTGAATACAAATTATGTTAGTGTTTTCATCTCTTTGTTTCTTTTCACAATAATGTATCAGGTCAACTTGCCCTGCAAAGGATTTTGTTAAGATTCATCTTTGTGTATTTGTTGTTCCCTGACAGATCTTTCATCTGAGTGCTAGATTACATCTGGTCTAGCTAGACCTAAGGAAGTATCAAAATTTGGTTACTCTGACTGCCCTAGATTTCAAGAACAGAAACCATAAATCTGACAGCATGTGGGGGAAGGAGGTTGGGTTTTTTTCTTTTAGTTTTTGCTTAAAGCAGTTATTTCACCTCTCTGAATTCTGTGTTGTATCAACTGGATTTTATGCAGCATGTTTCTTCTTTGATTGCCCTTGGGTTGCCCGCTGTTTTTCCTGTGTGTCTTTTCTACAGGATGTCATAGTATATTTCTCACATTTGTATTTTCTCCTGAATATGTTTAACGGTCACGTTGGACCGGATAGTTAAAGACTGGAAGCAGTGTGTGCTGTTGCATTCAGAGTACAGCATTACTAAGGCAAGATAGGAAATGTGCTAAACATATGCATCTCTCAATTCACCTGCCCTCCCTTAATTTTTCACCCTGAGGCTTTCCAAGGGACAACATGCTGGGTTGCTTTTTCCTGTGTGCCACACCTGTATTCTTTAGTTGCTGCTGTGTTGTAAATAAGTTTCAGAGCAAGCTGAACATTCCTTTTTTCCTTCTTACCTGTGTTGTTTTGCACAAGGCTTTAGCTGTCAGGTGGGATTAAGTAGGTGTCTGTAGGTTTGGCCCCAGTGAGAAAAGTCATGATTTCAGGGAGAAGGAGGGGAACCAAGAGTGTTGTAGGATAGCACGTATTGTAGAAAAATAATGGCATACGGTTCAATTTGAAACCCCTGAAGCTTTCAGTGCTAACGACGTATGGCTTAAGAGTTATAGCCAATAAGTTAGGACGTCACCTTAATCATGGAAATCCTCATTCAACTCCCTGCTTAGCCACAAAATTGCCTGTGCAACTAGGGATGATTTCTTCTGCACTTGAGCTCCCCTCCTGTCAAGTACGAAATATTACCCTTCCCAGATATATTGCAAAAATAAGTAGGCAGAGACCAGGCAATGGTCAGCCATTACAGTAAGAAGCTGTGGCTAGACAAGCACCTAGAAGGGCAGGCAGAAGGCCCAGGGTGAAGGAATGAATAGAAACACACCATCTATCACCTAGAAAATGGGAGGAGGGAGAGGGCTACAGGAAGCCCTGATAAACAACCATACCAGTATGCCATAAAACCACCCAGTTATCTTCTCTGCTCCCCCTGACCCAAACAACTAGCTGCATACCAGTAGCTAAGCCATTTCCCAGTGGCAGTTCAGTCACCTTCTGGGAAAAGTGAGCTGGGATGGCATTACACTGCCCAGAGACACTTACAGCATCCTTTTGAGGGAGCAGACAAGAAATAGTTTCTTCACAGAAGACAACTTTTAACTCCATGTATTCCTCCAGGGCCGTGATCCTGCCTCTGTTTGACCCCATCTGACATATCCTGCTGCCCAGTATATCTGCAGGACTAACCCTGTTATCCTCTGCCCACTTCTATCTTTTGACACTAGTTCCATATTAAATCCCTGAGAAGTCCTGCCTTCTGGCCTTATTCTTAAGAGTCCAATTTCTCATCTCTTGTTTTCTGTACTGTCATATTTCAACTTACAAGGCAGCCAGGGCAAGAAGTATATCTAGGCTCTGTAAGGCACAGCCTATATTCCTCAAGCAAGACAGGCTGATTTTCCTCATGTACAGCACAGATTTTCCTTTATTTCATGGAATCACCAAAAAGATGAGGATTTGCTCCTCTCTACTTTGTAACAGGAAGAAGAAAGAACCTGACTCTGTCTTATGCACACGCTATTTGAAATTAAATGTTCTTTTAAAGGCTGAGTAGAGTATCTACTAATATATTTTTAAAACATCCCCTAAAATCTATGGTCTGTCTCGTCTTTTATGAAACTTCATGGGGCATCTTCATTATACACTTAGGTGTAAAAGCATGAGAAAAATATTGGTGCACTGTAGGATCGGATCCAAAATTAACACACTGTTGCTTGAAATGTTTGTAACAGCTCTCTCTCTAAGCAGTGGGAATATTTTCAATACCATATGCTACTAACATCAGGATGTGGCAAGTTTATGAAGGCACCTCCTGCATGTAGTAGAAGAAGAAGCTGTTCCTTATTAATTCTGAGAACAGAGTGAATGTTTGCAAGTGGAAAATATAAACTGGGACAGGAAATCTGTAGTTTTCTTTCTTTATGGCAGCTAGACACCAACACGAGAGCACCTTAGAAATGAATGATTCCAATGCTTATGATTTCAAAAATAAAAAACCAGGGAAAATTATGCAATACATTTGAAAATATATTCTGGAAGATGGTCTCTGCACTGCTTCATTTCAGAATTATGCTGAAGAGCTATTTATTACATTCCTAGGGGGCAATACACTGTCTCCCATGGCTACAGTCCTGACTTAGAGACCGAAAATTTGTAAGTTTATGGTGCCGATCACTGAGCCCTGCATGTGGTTTAGAGTTACAGAGCAGCAGGAAACTAACACGAGTGAGTTTGTTTATTTGGTGGAGATGGAAATATTTATGTGCTGTTCTGCTAGCTGGAGAGTCAAACTACAGTTTGCATGGGGATGCTGGAAGCTGAATCCAGGAGCACACTGCCGCAGACACCACAGGTGAGAAACGTGAGGACCCATACACAACTGTCGGAACCTGTGGTTTGCACAGAGCATGCCGTACAGTATCTGTAGGTCTAGAGCGAAGGAGCAGTATTTCACAACACACCTTTCAAACTCTGCCACAGGGGTCTGCCACCTTCTAGCTGACAGACTGCATATCACAGTTCCCATATAATTAAGCTCCAGGGGAGCACTAAACACTGTGAAGCAACTGACATCTTTTCTTCTATTTTTTTTATTTCCTTTTTTTGCATTTATTCCAGACTCTTCATTTGAGAGGGAGTGGTATAAAGCAGCAGTGAGGAGCTGCCAGAATACAAAAGACCAGCTCTTCCTGGCATTTAAACCCCCTTTGCAGCTTACATGAGTCAGTGCTGATATCCTGTGATTGATCAGATGACTTTTTAGTATCACAAAGAGTCCCTTTTGCCCAACAGTTCATGGCCCAGCTGATGAAGGAAAGATACTAGCAGGTTTCGGTTGCTATTTGTATCCACTTTGGCTCCAGGCAAATCCTAATTATCCTTAGAATTAAGCACAGGCTTCTGAGCAAATGTACAGCTACCTCAGCAGGACTTTTTCTTTTGGCAGGCAGTGTGTGTTGTGTCCTACTAGTTTGTCTTCTGCAAGCGGTGTTTGTATTTTCCACCTGTTACTCAAGCTTTCCTAAATTCTTGGATTGATGTAAGTCTAGCAGGTTAGCACAGGGAAGGAACTGAGATCCTGTTTCTCATAGATATCTACTGCAGCTGATTTTTGCATTAGTGGCATCTTTCTCTGTCTGCAGACGAGGGAACACCAAGCCCATATTTAAGATACATTTTTGCAGTGCAGTTTATGGAAGACAAACAGAAGTGAGATTACCACCGACCTGTTCCTCACTGAGCATTATGTGTTGTTTGTTAAGAACACAGTGGTGGGAAAAGGTAGTTTGGAGATGCGGAGTTATTTACAAAGAGCATACAAAATCCCATTCACTTCTGCTTTATCAACCCCAAGGGAAATGCTTGGCTGGAGAGAGGTATCTTCTATCAGCCAGGTTTGGGTTCTTGAGCAATTGATTCCCCTGCCTTGATTTTCAGTAAACAAAGGGACATTTACACCCAACAAAGGGACATTGAATCCCCTAGCCCCTTTCACACACTAACTTTCTTCACAAGCTTATACACATGTAAATTTTTAGGCCAGGTCGATAGCCATCTCTCTCTCTCTCTCTCTTTCTCTGTCCTGGAAACAGGGACAGACCCATGATCATGCCGGTTTGCTTTAAGTATTGCGAATATGTAAGTGCAGGTTACTTCTGTTGTCTAGAGTTGCCTCGAGGAACGGACTGGACTGTGGTACAGTCTCAGGACATGCACGGGTACAGGTGTCATCCTGCAGCCTGTGCTCTCTGTATAGATGCAAGCCATGGCTGCAAATGAAAATGAGACTGGGACCTATGCATTATTTATGGTAGAAAGGGTGCATAAGTGAGGTGACTCACAGTGCTAGTCTGTCTTAGCTACATTTTTCATGATTCTTTGCCGTTTTCATTGTGCTGTCTCCTTTAAGGAAAGATTCAAGTGTAAGGACTTGTCAACTTCAAAGTCCATGTGCTTTTACCATGTATTTCTGGAAAAAAATCACTGTCTTTATGTGAGCTGAGTCTTTGGAGGTCTATTCACTTAAGGGGATCTGGATTCAAACCCTAATCAGGTCATGAATGAAAATAGAGTAGGTGAGGGGAAGACACTTTAGGATTTAAAATCTTATGCGATCTTTCTTATAACAGGACTTAAACAAATCCTTCTGGATCCTCAGAGGAGTTCTTAGCTTTCACTAGATGTTGACTTAAGTACCTTGAAAGGATCAGCTTTTTCAACATTTTAACCTCTTTCCATCATGAATTAGATGCTGTTTGCTTCCCTCTCCTCCTTTCCTCCCTCCCTCCATCCGTCCTTATTCACAGCACAGAGCTACTGCACAATTTGACAGTCTTTGCACAGAGATCAGAACTGGAATTATGTGAGTATAACAGGTCACAGCTGAGGTGTTCAGGCTGTGGGGGAAGCTTGCACAGCTCCTTATGTACACGATGCCTTCCTTGCTAAAGCTGTTGCTGTTAGTCACCCACTTGGATGAGCAATAAACTCACTGGCAAATTTCGGGCTAAGTAAAAAGAAGCAACTGCGCTGGGACTCTCAACTGGAACAGCAGCGAGCGCAACATCACGTCAATTATAATTGCTCATAACAATGGAATTTAAAAATGGCTCAGCTTCAAATCCTCTGTGTTCAGTCACTACGGGGAAACAGGTTTGCTCAACTTTAAAAGCAAGGCTACAGGAAATGAAGGGTGTCAGAGGTATAAAAACACAAGATTTTGAATGTGTGTGGGCCAGGATGATCAATATATGATACGTGGCAGCTCATTAGAAGTGTGTCAGCAATGATACCTCAAAGTCAGGGAAGGAGCTGAGGAAATGATGCAGCAGCCTTGCTGAGGTACAGAAGGGGAAGGAGGATTCAGATAAACAGAATGTGGGAAAAGGGAAATCTTTAATTTATTCCCTGGGATACTGGAGAAAAATGTGGCAGTGGTGGCACAAGACTGTGAGAACGCTTTGTTGATATGTCAGCTATGTCTCCTAGCTGGCATGTCTGTAAGTGCTAGTACATGATGAGACAAGTACTGTTAATTGCAGTGATATGTAGGAGCCCCGCCGTAGCCCAGGAGACACGTGGTGCCAGGCCCTGTTCAGAGGGAGAAAAACAGAGTAGTCTGTTCCCAAGAGACCTAACCGTGATGCCTTTCTGCCTGAAACGATACATTTGACACATTAAATCACCAAGGTAGGTTTACCTTGGCAGGGCGTTCTTCCCGACGATGTGTTGCTTAGCCTGTATTATCTAATGAGATCATTAGATCAACAATTGGCGTGGCTGGCAAATGACAAAAATGTAGATGAAGAGCTGAAAAATCTGATATGTTTCAGGCCTCCTTAGCATCAGTACAGAGCCAGAAAGAGCCAAGATAGAGACGTATTTCCAGGCCACTGCAGTGAGAGGCATTGCTTCCTTACCTTTGAAGATCTCCAAACATGTGAAAACTGTGTTGCTCCCCCTTCCTTTCTGTAACTGGGAACTTTGTGGAATTGCCAAATAAGAGACATCATGTGTTTCATATGAGCCTTCCAGACTCTTGTCTTTCTCAGATGAGAACCTGACACCACCCCTTGGCTGCAGTGATCGGATTCTTCATGCAGTCTTTTTTGCTGATTCAAGATATTCCTATTGTGGATCAGATGGGGTGAGAGCCACAGCGATGCCCCTTGTGATGGAGGAGAGGCACAGAGGGCACTAGCTCCCCAAGGTGATTGCTTGAGGTTTAAAGAACACGGCCTGCCTTGCCCAGTGCCCTGCTGGAGGCTCACCAGCCCACAGTCCCAGCCAGAATTAGTTGTCTGTGCAGAAGCACAGAAGGCTGCAGCCAAAGTTGTGTCTTTCCTGTGTTCTCCCACTTGGTACATGCCCAGTGCAACCAATTCCCATTTCGAGGTCCTGTTCCCCATAATCCTGGGGTTAACCCTTCCTTCAGAAGAAAACAGAAGGAGCTGTTGTTCATTAGGCAAATCCAGCCACCGGGGCTTACAAATTCATATGTGGAGTTGCTCCCACAGGCCAGAAAGTGTTCCCACCCCTGCTGGAAAGCTCAGCGGGGTCTGACATAGCATCCCTGGAGCATCCGCCCCCTCTCTAAGGCTGCAAAGGACCTGGCTGCCAAGACAGCAGCAGGGGTTATGGGTGCTCAGGAATTGACTGACAAGCAGTCTGAAAACTGTGGGGATCAGCCTGGCAGCCCACAGATAGATCACTTTGCAGCTGTGGGCAAAATTTGATGTTCCTTAGATGCTTTTCTCCTCTTTTCATCTTTTGGTGAAACTAGTCTTTCTTAGCAATCATCTATGAAGAGAGGCTGCAAAATGACATTTCTGTCCAGGCATGTTTCTTGTCTCTAGTACATTGCCTTTGTTTCTAACACCATCCAGAAAGTTAATGGCATATGAAATTGGAACATTAATAATTTTTCTTTTGCTCCGCGCCCAGTGCAAGTAAGAAAAGAGAATGGCATTGTGTGGATGGATTATATGGATCGACCTTTAATTTTGTCTGGTTTGCAGTCTGGTAGCCAGAAGAGCCAGCTTGTTTCTCTTTGGGTAATTATTAAATGCATCTGTTTCTGTATAAAAGAAGTTTCCAGGTCTGCTATGCCCTGAAACCTCTCCTTCTCAGAGCAGCAGCCTCTGGGTAAGGGGAGAATCTGCCTTAGTTAAGGAGACCTGAGCAGCTCCATGCTGCTGGCTCTGTCCTTCTCCCACACCTCAGTGCTGGGCTTTCTGTGGGTGACAGAGCCTCTGCCTGGCTCTCCATATACATTCCCCACCAGGTACCTCCTGCTAGCCTTGGCTAAACTCCCCTGTTCCACTGATGGAGGGCATCCTGCAGTGGAAGCCCAAATCTCGGCCCTAACACATGCACTTGTTTTCAAATGAAGGCAAACCATCTGGGATTTATGTTGTGAGAGTTGTGTACAAATATAACCCTTGTTTTACATTCATATCTTTTTCAGTAAGGCTGAGGAAGTCCTTGTGTGGTTAGTGAGTGTGATTTGCTGAGTTAGGAGGAAAAATAAAAGAAACACTGTCACCTGCTGACTTACTGGCCTCCTTCTGAAAGCAAACAAACAAACAAACCAAAACCCAACAAGCCAACAAGTAAAGCAAGGGTGGTACAGTTCCTGATGGCTGAAGCCCTTTGCAGAAATGCTTGCAGGTATAACATTTTCCTATGTCTGTTCATCCACAGGCATGGAGGAGAGGCATAGGGCAAGGAGAATTAGCCCATCCTTATTAACGTGTACCTGCCAGTGCACACCCGTGGCACCCAATGTGCATGACTGCATCACCTGAGGCTGTTCAGGCCTCTCCATTTCTTTACGTGCTCCCCCTCTCCCTCCGGTTTAGAGTGGGGTTACTTGCTCACTGGTCTGCAGTACTTACTTGTGGGTACAGGAGTCTCTTCTGTTCTCTAAAGCATGAGTAATAATAGGGAAAATTAATACCAAGAGAAGTTCCTCAGGGTGCTGATCATGCCGTTTAGGAATACACCACTTCTTGAGATGCAGGCTTAGCCTTCGAATGCAGAGAAGGCAAGAGACAGTGATAATGTAGTCACAGAGCTGAGAAGAAACCAAGGGTCAGCTATTAGGGACTAATACAGTGAAGCCCTCTCAACTGGCTAATGAGGTCCATGGCTTATAGTGTTTAAGTAGGTGGAATTTTAATCATTTCATTCCTGGTCACAGCCCCTGCATTGCATCCTTGACCTTTTCTACTTTTTTTCTATTCTCTTTTCTATTGTTGTGTTTCAGTGCATCTTGAAATGCAGCTCAATTAATTTGGTGAAAATTGGAATAAAGTAAAATTTATGGTTTTATAAAGTAGCCAATTTGACACATAATAAGCAGCTAGCTTGTCAGGCTTAACAATAAAATGTTGTTAAGACATCAGCATGGAAGAAGAGACTGTGTATTAAGTTTCTGACAGCTGGATTCATGTTTACAGCTTTCAGAAACCAAACAGCTTTATAAAAAGCATTTTAATTTCTGTAGAACAAAGAAATATTACTTCAGTGCTCATCTACACCAACAAAGAATGATTTTCAATGCTTTGTCTCAATATCTTAAAAAACATTTTCTTTGCTTTCAAGAAAGTACTAGATTTTTTAATAAACATTATGCTAGACAGAGCTACTAGAAGACCAATAAAAAAAGAAGTTTTCTAGAGCTGAGCTAAATTTCTTAAAGTTATGAATTTATTAAAATCTAAAAATTGCATTCCTGGTCCTGAAATTATTCACAGTGTGACGCTAATTCACTGAAAACCTTAGCTGCAAAACCTTTGGTGGCTGAGTTACAATGGTGATGATGGTGTGATTATGTCCCAATTTTACCTGATTTCTTAGTGTTTGGAGCATTTGCCCAGGACTGAGGAAACCTCTGGCTGAGGGAGATTAAACCCAAATACGTAAGACCACTATGCTGGGGTGGAGTTTCTCCAGTACCTACCACTGATCCTGTTCTCCTCTGAGTAAACTAGCTGTAAACTAGCTTCCTCTATGTAAACTAGCCCCCTAAGAGAGGGACAAACCTGCTGATGAGGTTCAGAGGGTCCCCTCTCTGCTGATGAGGGTTGTGGTATCAATATATAAGGTGCAAAAAATAATAGGAAGCGTTATGGAGGGACTTATCTCAAAATGCTCCCTAGCCCATCACCTCAGGTACTTGCCTGGGCTGGAGTAGGCCCAGGACAGAGTTCACTTTCTGCCAGGCTCCCAGTGGTTCCACTTTAATTGCCCATACAGTTAATTGTGGGTACAAGCTGGAACAGTCTGTTCCCACTGTGGCTGATGCTCTGGTAAATAATGATCTGGGAAGTGGCAATGGGGGTTTAGTTCTCTCTGGCACAAGGGGGAAACGAACCTAAAACTCACAACTTGGGCAATTTCCCCAAGCACTGAGCATCCCTACTAATATTTTGTAGTTCATTGCTAAGGTGTAGCAGAAACTCAGCTTTGATTTTGTTTCTTTTTCTTATGAGTACCCTCAAATGGAATATACCAATTTGTGTTGCATGGAAGGTCTCATGTCAAATATACAATATTTTTACATGCCTGTAAAATCCTGTGATTTGGATTTGATGGATTTGAAGGAACCTGTCTCATCCTTTTTGAAGATGATGAGACTGACACATTTAATTCAGTTTGATCTGGACCAATGGCTTCAAATTATTATGGCTCAGATATTGAACACTGCAAATTCGCTCTGTCATAGGACCATATCAGTTCTCTTCTATCCATTTAGCAGAATAGAAATGTTAGAGCCTGCCAAGTCCATTACTGATTTGGAGATACTCTTGTGTTTTCAGCCAGTAATTTTTGTAGAGGGGTGCAATGTTGCACTGACACTGGCATTTACACATGGATTGTGGAATCCTGCATCTTAGTTGAAGAGTATAAACTACCAACACCTGCCCAAATTGGGTGTTTCCTGGGTAATCAAGCAATTTTCATATAAGTCATTTTGCAATACTAGTATTTTCAGCACTGTAGACAAATGCTATGTGAGAGACAGGACTCTTTAATTTAGCAGAGAGCAGTAGTGGGTGAGATTTTCTGTGAATTGCATGTACAGTGTGATTATATGTAGTGGATCCCATTTTTCAATTAGTTTTTCAAAGACTGAATGAAAAGTTGTCATCATTATTTTGATTAACTACATAAATATTTATTCTACTCCAATTAAAAGAACAACTCAACTACAGTATGTTTGCCTGGGTTGATTTTTATTATTTCTGCTCAAATGCTTTCTGGAGGAACCATAAATATCAGCGTTCCTTTCTTTCTCCTTCTTTATCCCTATTCAATCTCTTCCTAACACCATTGCTCTGCACGTTGTACATTGTAGCTCATCACAGTGAATCTCAGCTGTAGGAGATGAAGAAAAGATTACTGTGCCTTTTAAATCTGGGCATAGTAGGCATTTTAGCTATTGCAGTTTTCTGGGGTGCTTACAGGAATATTTTTTTTTAATAAACAGTTGTATTATCCTAAGTGTATGGATGTTGTACTAAACTTTGGCTCCTTCTTTTAACAGGCTGTGAAAGAAGAGACCTCTTTTGTAAACCCCAGTAAGACCTCCAGCCTGCAGGACCCTAATGTAAGGTCTGTTGCTTCTTGTCCGTAGGGAAAACATCAAATAAATGCGTGATATATTGAGGCATTTTCCAAACACTGTCTCAAACAGGTGTTACAGGTCAGTTTGCTCATCCCCAAGTTGCTGTGTAAAGTTCACCAAGCAATGACCTGAGGACAAGGTGTCTGTCAGAAGGGTGCTTATTTTATACACGTATATCAGATATAGTTGAATAATTAATAAAAGCTCAATGTTAAAAATCAGACCGAATATATATACTTAAACAATTGATAAAAGCTCAAGGTAAAAAATCAGGTCTAGTGACAAACTTAGAAAAGCTTATATAAAAATAGGTCAGTTTTCATAACTTTTGTATCAGAAACATGCTAGGTGTCCAAACTGGAATGTCCTTGGTTTTGTGTTTTTCTGATCTGTGCAAGTTTGGTTTGTTGTGGGGTTTTGGTTTTTTTTTTTCAGAAGAAAAGGCATTTGATATACAGCCTTCCAAAAAATGGCTCATTTGCAGGCAGTAGTGACTACTTTGGATTGTACTTTTATTCTGTTGATAGTGCATAGTAGTCTTCCTTTTTTGGGGTGGTCATTTTGAAGAGGCATATTAATTGTAAACATTATTTGCATGGCACAGTATTCTGTCTTTCCGTAGTTGATTAGAAAGGAGGTTACAGCACGGGTATCTGGAAATTGCCTGCCTCTGTACGTATGGTAGTGCCATCACTTTGGACATCTTTAGTGTCCAAATCTGAGAGGAGAGTTTGATGAAAAAAAATTATGGATTTAAAGCATGGCAATCACACTGGCTGTTAATCAGCTAATTATGCTAGTGTATATGCTATATTTATGTTTATATGTATGTAATATACACATGTACTAGGGCACTAGTCATCTCAAGATTTTAGTTTATAACTTTCTGGTGGTGACTCTTGCAACTGAAAGCAGACATTTAAGTGTCTCATAGAAAAGGCTGGATGAGGGGGGTAATGAATTATGTTTGACAAATTAAATCATTCTGAGCTCAAAAAGAAACACTTATAGTTGTGAAAATTTGTCAACCTTTTTTTCAAATGTGTATCTGTCCTGTAAGGTGATAAATCAGCAATAGTCTTCAAAAAACATTGCATTCAAAAATTCCTGTCTGATCAGGTTGGACTAGCAGAGCTGCTACATTTGCTTAGTGAAAGCAGCTACCTAGAGAAGAACAGCAAGGATGGTTGGTGGTGGTGAGGCAGGAGGAGATGTGAGAGGCGATGCTATTGCTTTCCATGGCAGTCCCTGGCTTGCCTGCAGTACAGCTGTGATTCCCAGTTCCCCACACGTCTCTCATCTTGGGATACCCTGCAGAGCTGTAACTTCCAGCCTGGCAGGCTGTGATTTTCCCATTGGTTTGTCCAAGGGGCTGCAAAGTCTACCTGATATTTAGAATCACCCACTTTTCTCCTGTGCCATTGCCCTTTTGAGACATCTACACAACTTTCTTAGGACCACTGAGAAAATTCATCCTGTATGCTACACAGTGACCTATTTCTTTGTTTAATAGAAATAGGTTTCATGTATTGTCTTTGCCACAACACCCTTTGCTGGGTTGCTGTCACTTCCAGAAGCAGTTCAGGAGGACCTGCTTTGTAAACCCCTGTGTAATTTGGAACGTGGCTAAAGACTTGTTTTCCTTACTCACCTTTGCTGAACTTCTGGATAACATCTGTAGAAAAGCGTTTCTATTTCACATTTTGTAATAGATTCTCTCCTTCTTCATCATGCTGAGCTGTAAATGAGTTGTGTGCTTTGTGAGGTGAGGTACTGTTCAGCATGTGTGAGGATGGCAACCTGGCTGCAAAGCTAATTTTAATGTTTTCTTTTGCACACATCCAAGCTTATAAACTCATAAAAGCCACTTTGGAGTTCTCAGTATGCAGCAGTCTGGTGTATATTTGTCTAATATTTATTTTTATCTGGTTTATGTCAAGCTTTGTTTCCTCTGTAGTCAGTTGTGCCAAATTAAATGGTATTGTTTTATTGCTTTGTGTCTGTGTCCTGGAGGTGCAAATATACAAGTAATCAATGCTCAGGGATAGACCAATTGTAACAGCCTGCATTCAAAACTCAGAGAGTAATGCAAAATAAATTCAGTGTCCAACCAATTCTCTTTCTCCTTCAAGTGGCTTCCCTTTCTGCAGAGACATACGCTTCCTTGCAGACAGCCAGCACGTGACCTATTTGCCAATAGCATCCTCTGTAACCTCTATTTTCTGGGCTTGGGTGGACACAAATGAGCCTTTGCTCTACTAGGAGTTGCACCTGAATAGAGTCAAGGGTTAGTTCATACTGGTCAGACAAGTCACCTGGGAGTTTTTCTCTTCTTTAGGTGAGAAATACACAAGTATCCTTTGTGAAAAAGCCCTCCCTGTGGAATGTATTTTTTATTCCTGCAAGGACCCATGCAGACATTCCTGTAGATAACACCTGTGTGAACGTTTGAGGGATGTTTGTTTCCTGAAATATCTTGCCAGTTGAAACCAGTATCTGTCACAGCTATTTAACAATACTCCACTCTTTTCATGCAAGGGATTTATAGCAGGGACAGTGACTTCATGTATTTGATTACTGATGACTGTACAATGCACTAGCAAAATGCCCTTTTTTTTCCAAACCCAGGACATTGGGAAATTTGTTCAGGCTAGCTAGTAAGCAAACATATGCAGTTTTGATCATTAACTGAAGCATGAATTGTTCATACAAATAGGGAAATAGAAGGTGAGGAAGGAGGGCAGTAGTGCTCATTTGATTAAAGAACTGTGCTCCTTTTGCTACCATTTTGTCTGCTCGTCCATTGCCACTCTGAAGATTACACTTCTAATGAATTAACTGCTTGGATATGGCCTGTAATCCCCCTGAGCAATTATTTTAGCATCTGCCACGGCAGACTCAATTTGGCTAACAATTGCTATAGCTCTTTGTAGAATTAGTTCTGGTTCAACTAGTAATTACTCATAGGTATGTGTGGTACAGCCACTTTTGCTACAAGCGGGTCTCCAGTCCTTTTGTTGGGCATGGCCTCAGAATGGTGTATAATGTTGTGCTTATGCAAAGTCATCGTGTATCAGTCAATTTATTCACCTGTTTTCTGTGTCTGTTGGCAAACTGTAGATCCTTCTGTATCTAAGTCATTTTAAATAGGGGGGGGAAAAACACAGCTGAAGCAGAAATTGCACTATTTTGTCAGCTTTCAGGAGGGGAAAGCCTGTGAAATTTGCTCTGTCATTTGGTGCACAGGCTGGAAGTGCAAAGTTTGTCTCCTGATCTTCCTGTTAATAGCTAACCTGTACACATCAGATTAAGCTGCAGGAGGATGTGGTACCACAGAAGAGTACAGTCCTCTCTCCTCCCTGCTTTTGGAGAGCAGTACTGTGTGTCTCTATAGCTTCCCCTCCTCTGGATAGGATTTTTTTTCTCCCAGACTGTTTCAAGTGCTGGTTCCCACATTCAGTGAGGAAAAAGCTGGTGACTCAGTCAACCCAATACATGCTGCAGTGTCCTAGCTTACACTCTCCTTATTCCACAATTAAGACTGACATAGTGCACTGTGAACTGGGACACAGCCATACGTTCCCCTTGCTGACCCTGCTGCTTTGCTGATAACCCCAAGCAGGGCAGCAGATCTGGACAGTGGCAGTAGGCAAGTGGTATGGTTACCTCAGCTGGATCCATTTGGGCTGCACATGACAGAGCTCTCAGCTGAACAAAGTCAAATGAAAGTAGCTAATGGGAGGAGAATTTCAAAAGCCAGTTAAGTAGGAGAGCCATGCGTTATCTTGATAAGACATGGAAGTCCTACGAAGAAGAGTTCAACATGTCTTTATTACGGCTCTGTTGTAAGACTCCCAAGCACACGTTTTCATCAACATCCAAATAATATGTACAGAGAAGTACAGCCCAGCTATATAGCTGGGGCTTAAGCATTTTGGACAAGGCAGAACATAATATTGGTTTATGGAAGAAGAAACACCTGAAAAAATGTGTTATTCATGTATTTGCATTATTTTGCTTTTTATACTGCCTGTATCGAATCAAGAAGAGATACAGTTAGTTTGCAGTTACCACCTTGCATAGTGAGGCACGCTTTGTTAAGGCACGTAGAAAAAATGCGTTTGTGTGAACATTGGTCTCTTTTGGAATTTGCAATGCCAGACATTTTGCCATGATTTTTAATGGTACTTCTTTTGCAATGTCTTTTGGGCCCAAGTCTGCAAGGGAGGCAGTGGTAATATCAGTCCTTTTTATGACCAACAAGAGGAATTTATCTTCCACTAGAGCTAGAAAAGCCTTTCTAATAGAACATTTTCTTCTTTAGTGTTGTTAGAGGAGCACCTGTCATGGTGCCGAATGGGTCAGACGGCATTATGAGGAAGTAACAGAGGTATTTCCCTGTCTGTTAGAAACTTCCTTACACCCAGGTATCTGGTGTCCAGATGGAAGTGTCAAGGGAGAAATGTTCAGGAGGAATTTGCTGATTAGATACCTAATTTAGTTCAGGTTTGAGATTACTGCATGTTCTTCTGTATAGTTTTGGTAAGGCTCTCATCACCTGCCTCCAGCTGGGATTTTTTTATTTGATTCTTTTAATCTTGAGAGATCAGGGTTCAGGCTGTCTGCCAGAACATTTGTATAATGAAGGAAATATAAAATATTGTAGGCAATATAAAAATGAAAATTGTAGTCACCCAATTTCTTATCACCTCTGGTCACACCCTCCTCTTCATCGAGGCCCGGCCCATCTAGTGATCAGGAATGCAGAGGTTTCTCTCCTGCAGCGTATCAAGTGAATGTGAATCACTTAGTCAGCTCTTCACCTTTTTATAAACCTCACACATTTCTTAGTAAAGGGATGGGCTGCTAGAAAGATAATCTCTTCAACTTTCTTTCCAGAAATTTCCCACCTAATTGCCAGTCTGCTTCCTTTGTTAAATGTACTAAATATATGGCTAACCACAGAACCCCATCAAGAGAATTCCTTCCATTATTACTCTCCTTATTCAAAGCTTTGCCAGACAGAAGCACCATCTGTAAAACTTCTCCACTGCCTATACATGAACCTCTCCTGAAAACTCTTTGAAGTATATATGTTTTCTCTCTGGCTATGACCACCTGGGTAAGCCTATAGTGTGTATATATGTGTGCGCATGTGCACACAGATTCACACACACAGAGTTTAGCTATATTTAACATAAAGGTCTACACATTTCTTATTTTATTCTCTTCTTCAAATACGGCTGAATGTAATCCCTGGTATAACTCTGCTGCAATGGCTTCAGGAATTCCAGTTTGTGAAGAATTAGACCAAATTAGTACATATGTCAGGAACTGCTAATACTTTGGAACCAGAGAAAATACTGGTTGTCCTCAGGCATAGCCTGTTTGCCAAGCCAACTTTCATCCTGGGACAAATCAGGCAGTGGAAATGTTAGCAAAAATGCCTAAAGTTAAAGAAAGTTTGGTAAGCAACTGAAATAAAATTTGTAAGACAGGAATTACCTGTCAATTATTGGGATTCGCTGATAATGTACTTTTTTCTTCATGGTCACTTGGAGGTCAGGAAAGTTTAGACATGATGCATGTCTGATTCAGGTGATCTGCCTGAAGGTCTTCAAGAGCTGGTACATGTAAACCCTAACACCTTCTTCATCTGCTAAATATTAGTCTTCATTTTGTGAGTCGCTGCTTACTGTTACACACACAAGACTATCCAGTAGTTAAAATAGATGCACTCTTTTGAGGTTATGTTTTGGAAAATTGAAATAGTAATTTACATTGCTTCTGAGAAATTTTAGTTATTTATCATAGAATTATAGAACTGTTAATTGGAAGGGACATCTGGAGGTCATCTAGTCCAGCCTCCTGCTCAAAGCAGGACTGTCACCAACACTAAATAAGGTCAGCCATAGCTTTGTCTAGCTGAATTTTGAAAACCTCCAAGGATGGAGATTATACAGCCTATTATGCAAAATACTGATCAAATATGTAAATGCAAGTTCCTGCACTTCTGAGGCAGGTGCCCAAGTGTTGTCAGTCAAGAGTCCTCTTCAACTGAAGCCCTCAAATTGTTTGGTCAGCTATTACTGTTCTTGTCACTGTTGCCACTTGTTGCTGTGCACCATGTGGCACATTTATGGACAGCAATATTTATTTTCTGTTATAACATGCTTTTGGATTGTTACCAACTTTGGCATGCTTTACATCCCACATGGTTCAGGTTTTGTCTGCAGATTGCTTTCTGTTTAGACCAACTGCTGCATCACCCTTTGTTGATCCTTGTTATCCAAATTATCTCATCTTTCATAGGATTGCAAATAGCAATATTCTTCTTACGTGGGAGTAGGTATAAGCACCAGCTGGTGCTTTGTGCATTCATTTATTCTAATTTTCTTTGTAAATCTTCCCATCCAAAACCAAATTACGCCATTACATTAAGACTAATTACATTAGGAGCTGCTCAACACGTAACGTAAAATTAAATGTTACCGCACAAAGCCTGATGATGCTGCACGCCAGAAAAGAAGGGTGGAAAATATTAAATTATATCAAGTTATACAGGGTACAGATGAATCAGGAGGCACTCTTCTGAATGCCCAATGCAGAGTAAGCTTTGCTCATACAAATTGTCAGAATGTAATTCCCCAGCTGTGGCTCCTGCATCTGATGTACACTAGGCTTTGAGTTTGGCTGCCTTTCAATTTATGTGAATATGTCCTACATGTTTTCTGACCGAAGTGATGATACTTCTTACATATAACTTTCATGTATCATCAAGGGTGGAATGTCACTCAAAGTAATGTCTGCATTCTTGTGCTTTTCCCTTTCCTTTCTCACCTGCACAGACTATATTAACATTTGAATTATCATCTCTTGGTATCTGAGCTAACATCCTGCTGAAGTACCTGGTACAGTGTGAATCTGAACCAGTTTTTTCAGAGAACTTTGGCTCTCTGCAGGTGCTCTCAGGATATGACCATATGAGCAAGGTGCAAAGCATACTGATGTTTGCCTAATCTGTACACGTGTTGGATATTAACACCTCAGTATCTTCCAGTGAATGTCAGGGTAACTTTCCAACAGCATGTAGGCATGTGCACAGGGAGTTTGTTCTAGCTTATCCAACAATGTGTACTCTGCGCTCTGACTTTTTCTATCAGTGACATTGACTTAGGACTCTTTGGAATCATAAGTAAGACAACTTTTTTTAAGAAAAAAAACAACTTTCCTTTTTTTGTAAGGAAAGCTAGGGTTCTGGAGTGGTAGTAGTGTTCTCAGAGAAGTGGAATTTATTCTACAGCTGCTTATCAGCTGCTCAAGACTTCAAGGAACATGAACTGATTTTTATTTAGAAATTTCAATTGATAGAGACAGCTGTGGCCCACACAGCTCTCTTGGACACTGTATCTAACAGCAGTTCTTACAAAGACCGCAAACTGACACCAGGTCTTAAAGTCTGGGACCTTAACCATGAACAGTTTCTCAGTAGGTAGTTTCTAAGCTTCACAGAGCTGAAGTTTTGGACCAGCCATCCAGCAAGAGCTGTGGTCCACGTTGACATTTGGAGGCTAAGAATAGGCACGTCACCTGGATGATTATGGACAGCTTGTTTCCTCAAGTCAAAACCTTCAGTTCCCTAGAAAAACAGACATATACAAAAGAACTTTTAGGCAGGTCAGAATTTAAGCTGATCAAAAATTAGGTGCTTGGTTTTACCTGACATGAACTTCAGTGACTCCAAGCAGGTTGTGTTTTCTTAGAATCAGAATGGACTTAACTCTATGAGGCAGAGTCTGAAACAACATTTAAATATCTCCTTCTAAAATGTATTGTGAAATATTCTAGGAAAACTAAAAGCATTATCTATGTTGACTTCCTTCTAACAAATATTAATTGCTTTTAAAAAGCTGCTTTTTCATTCAATCTTCATCATCAAAAATAAAAAACATTCATTCTCCAACTGAAAAATTTCAACCAGAGTTTCCAACAATAAAGTGAATAGCTAAATACACGTCAGCCTGGCCTCAATCCAGTGGACACATTAATGGATCTGCTACTCTGGCTTTTTACAGGAACCTCACCCAGTAATTTCTGCATCAAAGTCATAACTTCAAGCTGAACTCTTACATAGCCTTTGCATGCCAGTCTGCATTAAAGATTGCAGATAGGACACCTAGGTATGTTCTTTGACTTCATTTAGAGCATTAAAGACCTCTTTGACTTATTGCCTGAAGTCAGATGCTGATGAATTGTTTGTAATTGTATTCTTAATCTCTGAGCTACAGAGAAAGGAGCAGTACTCAGACCTTTCAGATGAGGTTAAGTTGATGAAATACCCCACCCGAGGTGCATTTCTTTGGCCATGTCCCTTACACTGTGCCTAGGCTCTTTGGAAACCACAGCATTTATAACGGCTGTCTTGGTTGCCATATGGAGAGGTAGGATTTGTAGCTCAGTTTGACCTTAGATAGTGGGTGTTGACCTGCAACATTACTCTGAGCTGGGGGAAAAGAACAGTTTCTGTATCATCATTATGTATCTGTTGGACCATAGGAGCACCACATTTTCATCTAGACTGCAGACACATTTTCATTACAAGGACAAGGGAGGGGAGGGAATTTCTTCCTTTAAAAGAAACAGAACTCAAGTGAGGAGGGTAAGGAAAGCCCACAAGCTATTTTTGGATTTGGCTGCTGCTCTGTAGCAAAGACTTTTGTTGTACATCCGCAATCTATATTAAAAAAAAGGGGGGGGGGGGGGGGGGGGGGGGCGGGAGGAAGACAAAAAAACCCTTTATTCAGAAAGTTTGATGCTAGCAATAGCTTTCAAATGTCTAAATAATGTTCTGGAGAGCTAACCTGTCTTCTGAGACAAGCTACCTTATCAGAGTGAAAAAGCACGTATTATTGTTTCTTAACTTCATATGGCCATAACTTTGGAAAAGAAATAAGCATGAAACCCTCAGAGCACAGACTGAGAAAAGATTTATGTGGTTGTGTGTGTTTGTTTATCGTGTTAGGCTATGTCTTTGATATACAAGAGAATGTATCTGTCAAATATTTTTCCTGTTCTTTCCTTTCTTCCTTGCTTTTCCTTCCCAAGATTTCACTACCATATTCTCACTCAAAGGGAGTTCTGAAGCCAAAAATCAGGCAGTGGGTTTTTTTTTTTCCCCATGAGTCAGCACCTGAAGGCAGGTCAACCTCCATGCAGATGGCCGTATCCTTGTAAATCATGGAGCTTTTAGCCTCTACCTCTTGGCTTATTCTGGGAGGATGGAGGGAGAGAGATTGTTCCAGATGGCAAAAAAGGCACAAACAGCAGCAAAGAGGATAAAACCTGTTAAAGACAAATGCAGGAAGCGGGTTCTCCCAGCAGACTTTTGTGGTTTTAAAATTCTGAACTGGATCCTCCAGGGAAAAAGAAGTTATTTTATCCCTTTCAGCTTACTAGGTGCACAATTGTTTGGTCCCACGTGGCCCATTTGCCACGTTTCAAACAAGTACAGAGGTCTGCTCGGAGCCAGCTTAGCAGGGAACGAGGAAGGCATGTCAGGCTGTGGAAGCCATGGTGCGCAAAGGGGCAGTGCAGGCAGCAGCATAGCCCCAGCCCTGCAAACTAGTCTCCCCATTACGACTGAGCCAGGGTGGCATGGGACCCCCCAAGTCCCTCGGCACGAGCACCTACATCATGTCCCCAGGGAAGATTCAAGCTAAATAGGTGAACATCTGCGGTCACTTGAAATGTTCCACAATGCATGTTTTTTTGTGAGCAGTTTTGGTTTCAGTAGCCCTGTTGGCTGCTACCCTGAGAACCAAACAAATTTCATAGAAATCATAGAATCATAGAATCATTTAGGTTGGAAAAGACCTTTAAGATCATCCAGTCCAACCATTAACCCACACTACCAAGTCTACTCTAAGCCAATCAAGGGTAGACTAGACTAAACCATGTCCCCAAGTGCCACATCTACCCGTTTTTTGAACACTTCCAGGGATGGTGACACCACCACCTCTCTGGGCAGCCTGTTCCAATGTTCTTGGGTTTGGGGGGATCTCTCTCTAGGACTTGTTTATGTTTCTGTGCAGGCTTATGAAATGGGGTGAGGCTGGTTCAGTGTAGCGTGCTGGCTGCTGCTCAGGAGTGTGCTGGGTCTCTCGGTGCACAGGCAGTTTCTGATGACCTGCCACTGCATGCTGACATTCGTGGTTGTTATTGTCATTCTCACCAGGAAGTGACAGATTTTTATGTCAGGTGCCAGGTCATTAAGTAACTCTGTCTTGGTTCAGTACCTTCATTTTTATGCTGTGGTGGTTGGATACTGTTACAGGAAAAAGGTTTCTTATGAATTAATGACATTGAAACAGAACCTTACAAAGGAACTGTAATACACTGCACGACTGCACATTTTCTTTTTCTTTTTCTGTTTTAAGTCTGAGTCCTGCTGATCCTTCAACACTTCAGGTTTTGTTCAAGTTCACATACTACATGTAGGACTATAAACTACAAATGGTGATATCTGCACGTAATGACTCTATTTAAATAGCCAAAATAATTACAAGGCTTTTATTCAAGAATCATATCTTTCCATATAAGATAATATATTCTGGCTGTAGAATTCAAAAGATAACAATAGAAGTTATGCTGCTTTATAGTTGCTTCTTTTTCAGCAATATCAATGAGATCATTCTTAAGAGTTTGTGTGGTATTAAAAGCCTGCCATTTTTAAACGCAGATCAGGCTCTGAGTTGATCAAGCTGAGCACTTGCTCTGGTCGCTGAAGTGAGAGTAGCAACAGTTTTGAGCATGTTCAGACTGAGGAAGAGTGTTTGGAGATGAAACAGGAGCTGTCATGGATTTCTTAGGCTGGTGTGGAAAGAGCTAACCTAGCAAGGTTTTAATGAGGGCAAAAATCCAGCTCTGCAGTTGGTAGGACTAGTCTAACATTTCACCTCGTGCTTGTGGTAGACTGGATTCACTCAGCCTATTGCCACTGCTCCGTTTCATTCAGAGGCAGCTTCAATTTGCACCCCAGATAACCTGCAGCTTCTCGAAATGTGCAATTAAATGGTGCCTGTGTCTCTCCCAGAGGCCTGAAAAATACCAGGAGAAAGATAGCCACTGCATCCAGCCTCTAACAAAAATTATGGCAATATTTTGTAATAAAGGGAAAGAAGTTTTTGCTTTTCCAATTGTATTGCTTTTGCAAAATAGGTGAGTGGGATACTTTACTGGCATGATACAAAATACAAGTAAAGTTTATCTGAACAGTTACAATCACTGAAATAGGTGTAGGTATGTCTAGTGGTACTGTATCTTGGCTTTTTTTTTTATATTGTTCACTTGAAAATGTGCAGCATTCAAAGGAAGACAATAAGTTTTTCATCTATTTGTTGGGTTACAGAGTAGGTCCTGTTTGGTTCTCAAACGCCTTTAATCACAGTTGTGTGAAATTTTTCATGTGCAACACTTAGAATTTTAAAAAGTTTCATACATACAAATCAGTTTCATAACTTGCTTTGAAATCATTATAAACTGCTTTAGTTACAAAATTGCACAATATCTTTTCAAACAAAAATTTGGTTTTGGCAATTGAAATAACTGCTTCAAAAGTCCCACCTCCTCCCCTTTTTTAAAATTGCAAACTGTGAGAATCAAAAGGAGATATACAGGCTTTGTAAAATGAAACTTTTTAAAGGAACTGAAATTATAATTTCAAATTTTCCTGTGTGTAAAAATATCTGATTTACTTTCGTTACAGATTTTAATGTTGTCTTGAGTAATTTGAAGTAGCCCTGAACTGGAAATAGATTTGTTACCAGCTTTGCTGTTCCACACTGTGCTGTTTCCTGAGCCCCTTGATAGTATTAGTGCATTGCTTATTACCTTTCTGAGCAAACATTTTTTAACTCACATGTGGTTGATACTACTATTTTTGTTCCTGCTTTCACTGGGTTGATGAGAAGGTTTAAAACTTGTAACTACTCTTTTAGAAAGGTATTGGAGAATTGTGGGGACTGCGCTCATTGAGAGCAAGAATTTCAGCTAATGTATTTCAGAAAGCTTGGGCTGGAAATAATGGCATTACACACATTCACACCCCTTGAGGATCTGACCATCAGATCCAGTCATTAAACAGGTCTTGACATATTTATCCTGCTTATGTCAGAACTTGAACTGAAAATTGCTTTGGGTAAATTGAACTAGCAATTTTTTTCAGTTGTCAAAGCTACCTTTGGTTTAGCACAAGGTGTCTAAAAAAAGAATAGCTAGAGCAGTCATCCACTCTGAAGACTGACATGATGAAAATGACATTGGGGGCTTCCATCATGATGTTGATTCGCAGATTTCCAGATCAGACATACTGACCAAGATTAAAACAAGATAGTTTGGGCTTTTTTCTTCCCTTAGCCTCCCCTTATTTCCCAGCCTAAGAAACTCAGCAAAAAGTCTGAAAATCTGTCTGGATTGTTCTGCATTAATCTCATTGCAATCCTGAGATATAAATGACTGATCCTGAAATTGGAATTTGGGAAGGGGCAAGATATGAATCTTGCTGCTATCCGTACTGAATTCTTGAAATTAATGGGATCAAAAAGCAGAACAAAAATCAATGAAAGCTGTTGCACGAGAAGTAGAACTAGTATAGCTGGATTTATGATTTATGATTTATGTATGTCCTTTGTACTCTCCTACTTCCCATTCCTCCATCTGATGCTCTGTGGCCTTCCCAAGGACTAAAAAACACATAGGAAAACTGAAGATATAATCTGAAGGCTATGCCATCCCACTAGGTTCTGTTGTAGCTGGACAGCAGGTTCAGCAGTTATCAGAGAGAGTTAATGAAGCTTAAAACTGCATCAGAGGGAACTGCAATTGTGAAGATTAAATACGCTTATCTTATTATGTCTTTAGAAGACTAATACGATGCAGGTACACTCAAAAAATTAAACCCAAATTTATAGTATTAGAGACAAGATTGTACCGCTTCTGCCAGTTGTGGAATGTACCCCAGTGCATGAGCAGTCCCACCAGCAATCGGTAAGGCTGCTGAAATACTAACTTAGTATCTGACTTCAGATTAGATGGCAGAATACCGTTTCATAAATTATTAATCATAATAATCATAATCATAATCAATAACAATCATAATCAAGACTTTCAAATTACTCCTTTAATGTTTGGCATATTTATTATGCTTATAGCATTTCTAATACACATATGATCACATATGATGTATTTAATCATAATTTGTTGCTTCAAATATAAGTAGCATTTAAGATAATTCATGTGTCTTCATGCCACTCAAGCTCACGGTTGAAATGGTTTCCTCCCAAGGTCATGAAGATCTTGTATTTAGTATTTATGCTATTTGTATTCAAGCCTTAGTTAACTCTACTGATAAATGGTTAAAAAGAAGATCCTTTTATGTGGGTCTCCTCATTCCCATTTCTATCCTCTGCTGGAGCTCTGCAGGTGTGTTTCACATTCATGAGCATCTGAAACATGTCCGAGTTTTGCTTTTTTCCTAGCAAGTACCCTTTTATTGGATCAAATCCATTAGTTCATTTCCCTTGAGCTGCTCTTCCAAATGCAGAAGGATAATATTTAATTTCAGGTAAAAACTATTTTAAGCAGAACAGGTTTCACAACTCATAAAATAGTTTTTGTTAAAGGTATTTTTGTAAAAATATTTCTGACATGACTGAATTGCTGGGCTGTTTTTAAAATGTTGTATTTTGGAAACAGTGACACTTCCACATCATCTCTTACATAGGCTCTGTATTTGTAATCAGTTGCTGCTTTTATAAATGGTATGCAATGCACAGGAGAGTGAGTTCGCACATCCTTTTCTGTTCATGCACATTGGTCTGTGAACTATAAATGGAACAAAAGGATGAACTTCAATGGGTACTTGCCACTTTACAAGATAAATATGTGTTGATGAGTTAGAATTTTGTTGATATGCCTGAAGTAGTTTACATAAAGGCTGTGCCACATATATTTTTCTTGTTATTTTTAGAAGTCCAGCTCCAGTACGACCTGAAACTACGCCATCAACTGGCCCTACAGAAAAGCAGGAGATTAAAGTTTCTCGTGTGAGGAAGTTAACGAGGCAGTACAGTTTGTGAGTAACGTATAGCACTATCTTTATGTTTTTGCCTACTACAGCTGAAAATGAAGGGGGATGCTAATTACTGCTCTAGCTATGCCTTCTGAAAGGCATGAGTGCAATTACATGATAATGATCTTATACTGATACCATTCCTTTCATCACTGAGAATCTTTAAGCTTTTAATACAAAATGAATTTGTCGTCCCTATGCAATTGTTAATGCTCAGGACTGCAGGCCCTCTGCCTTTTTCTGAGCTTATAGGTTAGGAATTAAAAACCTCTTCTCCACACGAAATGTCAAAGACCTGGAGTGAGCTGGAGCAAGCTGCTCTGTCTGCTTCATTACAACCCCATTTGCAAAATGAGGAAAACAGTCCTTAGTTGTTGGGTGGTCAAGCTGTGCTGTCAGGCATTCCCTCTCCAAAAGTGCACCTTCTCTCTCTCTCTCTGATTTTGTCACATGCAGAAATTGCTGAGCCCACTACAGCTACAGTCAGTAAAGTTAGGTCTCTTAGTCCTGGCAAGAGTGATCTGTGCCTATAGGGCTTTGGCATCCCATTTACACCTAATTCATCCAATTTGAGAGTCTCTGGAGATATGAGGTACTGAATAGATGTGGAAATCAGTTTGTTGATTTGTCCTTCATATGAAAGGACAGACAAGGCCAGGAGGAACTGGAGGAAAAAAAGGGACAATGTCAGCATAAACTTATTAGTACAAGAACACCGATGCCATAATGAAGAAAAAGATATGTATGCTTTCTACGTGGAATGGCAACAGTTCGTCCCTCCAGCAATTTAACATTCTAGTATCACTAAATGTATTGCAATATTAGCAAAAGTTTTCCTTCTCTCCAAAAGGATTCTAATAAATATCAATATGTAGTTATTTTCTGTCTCACTAGTAAGAACACTGGCTTTTGTTATGGGAAAACAGTAACAATCTACATCACCAAAACTGAAAAATTATTTAGCAGAAGAAACAGAAGAATGAATCAAATTGAAACTAGGAGGAAAATGAGCAATGAGCCAAATTGCTTTTTGTCCAAGAGACCAAGGATGTCATATGGGAACACACAGCCACAGCTTGGTCAGCAGGCCAAGCTCTCTTTTACTATGATACATCAACCAGTATGGTCTGAAAATGAGACAGGAGATGGGAATTGACAACTCAAGCTGGGAAGACAACCCAGGTTCCCTTACTGCTCTCTAATCCTGAAGGTAATGTGTGACAGGGAACTTCGCAGCATTTAGTACGAGCAGTTTCCTGAAGCCTGAATGAAGCCTGCTCACTCATTCTGCCCAGCGTAGCTCAAACAGCAGTGCACTTTTCTTGAACAAGACACCACTTCTATTACATCTTTTTCTACAAGCCAGGGGAAGGAATTCTCCTACATATGTCAAGATGCATCTGGTTTTTCAGATTTTTGTATAATGCAGGGACTTATAGATAGCAGTCAGCAAAGGAAAAGGCCGTGACACTGAGAGGACCAATTATTTGATGCTCTTCATATGGCAGGTAATGAACAGGGCACGGTGGCTGATCCTGTTCTTTGAGCACACTGATGTGTAAGGACAGGCAAGAAATTCATGTCCTATTGCAGGTATAGTCACAGGTTTTGTACGCACACTTGAAAAAGTTTTTGATTTAAGTTTTAACCTAAACAGGTTGTTAAACTGGTCCTCAAATACTGCTACATGGCAAACAAAGAGAACAGGGTTATTCTGTGTAGACAATTTTAATGTAAGGCTACCTTGGTAATGTTATGTATGCAGAAGCAGAAAATTTCCCATGGCATCATCAAAGTAAGGTAGTAGGATAAGTTGGTGTTGAAGATAGCAAGGCTAGAAAGAAATCAGTTTTTAAGACTCTGGGTGAAAAAAATTGCTCTAGGGTAGGTTAGCACTGGAGAGTGTGTGTTTGCCAATAAATAGAAGGTGACAACCAAA
This sequence comes from Pelecanus crispus, assembly GCF_030463565.1. Taxonomy (NCBI): domain Eukaryota; kingdom Metazoa; phylum Chordata; class Aves; order Pelecaniformes; family Pelecanidae; genus Pelecanus; species Pelecanus crispus. The sequence continues at coordinate 101,570,532 of NC_134644.1, read as the reverse complement.
AGACTGGTAGAGGTACTAGGACATAGAGCAATGACAATAAGTACCGCAAGGGGTTATTCCTGAAGCAGAATCAGCTATTCCTAGATCATTCTTGCCTGAGAAAATATTTAGCCAACCTGTTCTTAAAAGGCAAAGAGAAAATCTTTGGGCCACAGACTGAGCACCTCCCTTTTCTGTACATGAAAATTAGCCAGTCCCCCAGAGCTGCTGAGCACCTGCAGAATGTGTGGCCCCACACCTGAGAACGGCACTGGCGAAAGGAGAGTGTAAATGAAAATGAGTGAGGGGTTGGCCTAGAGAGAAGGGAAGGGATGCCAGGGGGCACTGGGAGTAACAGTATCACAGAGAATTCAGTAGCGTCTGGGAAGAGCAGAACTTGGGAAGGCAAGAGCTGAAGTGACAAATAGTACAGTGGGAGGCAAGTGGAATGGAAAGCAGACTAGAGGCAGGGTTATGTGGTGGAAAAGGCAATGGTGTTATTACACACATAGAGAGAAGGAACATTTAAACACTATATTTAAAAAAAGAATTTACATATTCAGGAGTGAATTCTCAATTTTGGCTGGTGAGTTTTTGAGGAACCAGTTTTGAGCATGTCTTGCCCCCATGTGGATTTTCAGTCATCCAGTGTTAAGCATGAGGAACAGCACCTCAAGTGCACATAAAAACATCTAACCACAGGTGTCACCTATGCTGTGGCCATGTGTAGGACTGAAGGCTTCACAGTTAAAAATATGGGCCGTGCTTTTTTTTTTTTTGGTAGATCCAAATTCTATTCAATTTAAATTATCTTGTGTCTGGACTGCAAATAGGGGATATGCAAAGAAATAGTGAAGAAGTATTGTGAAAGGAATACAGTGAAGAAGGCTAATTCTCAGACTTGTAGCTTGCATGCTAATAGCTCAATGACTGGTAAGACTGGACCCTAACCCTTAGCTTTGATTCCCAGACACTAAGAAGCCTTTCTGAATTGGCAATTTCTTGACAATTTTCCACTTCATTGTATGCAACAGAGCAGCTTTACCCAGCGAGGATGGGGAGGGTGCCAGTGTATTCCTGCTGAGAATGGGGAGCAAGGACTGAGAAAATGTCAGCTACATGTTTCTGGAAGAGAGATTAAGTAGGTCAACAGCCCAACTCTGGCTTGTTGCATTAATAAAACATCTATTGAACAGGTCCAAAAGATTTTGCATTTTCTTTCCAGCATAAAAACAGTGTATTGTACATGCTCTGATGCTGACTTCTATCCTTACCCAGAAGAAGTAACAAGATGAAGCATGGAAAAGATAGCATTAATCACCATAGCTTTATATCGTAATAAAAAACCATAGCTATCACCCAAACAACCCACCATAAATCTATGTACCCTGTATGCTATGTAGTTTTGAAGTACTGTGTTACCCAGGCATGCTACCTTCAAGTAGCACTAAACCAAGTACCATTCTGTTCTGGAAGTGTCTGTCAAACTGGCATGGCAGGTGTCTGCGCACTGTGACTACCTAATTGGTAGTTAAAATTGGTGCCATTTTAGGAGCAGAAATAATTTTTCTTCATAATTTTTCCATGTGCTTTAAACTGTCAAGCTGTAGTCTTTCCTTTTCACACATCATTCCCAGTAATAAAGGTTCTGTAGGCCAAATTGTGACTCTGTTTACCTCCATGCAATTGCAATTAGCAGTTGGAAACATCCTGACTCAGGGCTGACTGATCCCAATGATTCGTAGTCAATGGGGCTCTACAAAAGTAAATGAAAGTATAATGTTCTCTACTGGCTTTCATTTAGTGGTGACAGTAGGTGAGATGGAAAGAGCTCAGCTTGACCGCCTAGAGCCCAAGGGATGCGTGCAACCTGGTTTTAAATAAAATGTTTTCTCTGTAAACAGGATAAATGGGACAGGAAAAAGATACCCTCAAAAGAATGTTTCTAAAGAGCTCCTTTTTGGAGTCGATCAAAGTCCTTTAAAAACAGTTTGAAAACAATAGCACAGACTAGCTGCATAATGGGTGTCAAATCTCCCATTGGTCTAAAGCCAATGAAGCAGTCGGTCCCATGGATGGATCTAGCCAGATCTGTTCTTATCAATACAGCCAGCCTCTGTAGAAAAGAATAACATTAAAGTAGAGTAATATCATATAATTTAATTTATTCATATACATATACTCCATAGAAACACTACTTGCACATCATACCTATAAGATTTCCATTTGCAGATGAGAGTTACCTAGCCAATCGACCTTTGAGGGATCTTTAAAGCTTAAAAAAAATCAAATTTACTTGAAAAGTTAGCTGCATTACAGATGGAAGAGTAAACAGAACTTTGCTCCAAAGCACTACAGCTGACATACAGGTTTCCAGTGCCTCCTCCAGCATAAGTATGGTCAAAGTCTGGTGACATTTTCTAATGAGAAGATCTGTCTGCTTTTATCGACTGCAGTGATGAAGATGACCTTCCTCCAGCACTGGCAGCAGCAGCAGCGGCATCAACACCTGTGTCTTCAGCATCTCCCGGGTCGCAGAAAACGTGTACACCACAGACGTCAGAAGGACAAGCACAGGTTTCACCTGGTGGCAAGGTAATATGCAAAGAGATGAGTTTATGTCAGTTCAGAGAGCATTCAGGAAGGATGGGAGGGAGTTGCAGATAATATGTTTTCCTTAGAGTAATTCTACATTTAGTAGTAGTTTTTAATGCAGAGTTGTAGTAATAAGTTTAAGTTGTTGTGTAAGGAAATATTTAGAGCCTGCTCCAAGGCCCAGCTAAAATCAGTAATAGTTTTTCATCAACATTAGAGGGCAGTGGGTCAGGATTAAATAAATATCTACCTTAATTTCAAAGGTGCATAATTTTGTTGTCTATCTTTCCTGAGTAGCCATGCTTAAAAAACATGGTGTGAAATTTGAAATTCATTTGGCAATCTATGCTTTACAGAATTTAAAAAAAATGAAAAACAACTAACAGAATTACAGAAATTAAATGGTTTTTTTCAGTGCTGGGTTTCTTCTTTGCCTTTAGAGTTCCACAGATGCTGGAAGTACATTTACTTTGGAGCCAGGTGACCTCCTGATGGATTTCACAGAGGCCACACCTATGGTAAATAGTTTCAGTTTGCAACCAGGAAAATGTTTTCAGTAATTTGTCTGCAGCTAAAATGAATGGGATACTATGCAGTGTGTTGGATAGTGCACAGGAATAAAGTAAGTTTCCTTGATATTCAATGATTTGTCAAACTCAGCTCAGCATCTCTGAAATTTAGTCAACATCAACAAATATTATGGCTGAGCTTTTGAATGCAGTTTTTTACTGTTGGGTGACTTCTTGTTTCTCTCTCCTACCTGGGTATCTTTACACCTTGCTGCACCGGTTTCACAAGCTTCTTTGTCCCTTTAATGTAGATTCTTAACGTGATCATAGATTTGCTTTTGGGAGTTGTCTAGAAAGTCCCTTCTTCTCCCCACAAGTTTTGCTCAGACCTTACCCAACAGCCAATCCAAAGATGTGTACCTGCACTTTCATGTTTCATTAGCAGAGCGCTTTTCTTCACTTTAAGGCAAAATATTCTATAATGTGTTGATTATTAACTTTTTTTTTTAGAGGTACGTGATTTGTATTTTTGCTTAAAAGGCAAGGAGAGATGCTGGTCCCACTGAAGTCAAAATGCCTCTTGACTTCAGTGATCTCAGGCTTTCACCTCAGATTCCCAGCAGATTACTTGAAGGATCACGGTATGATCCTTAACTTTCTCCAAGTCATCCTGCACTGCAAATAGCTCTAATGCCAGACAGCTCCTCTGCTGTCCAAAGCCATTTTTGCTGTCTTCTAGAAACCATGTTTAAAGCATATAAAAAGCACAACAGGGGCAGCATTACGTTTTTGGCATAAACATTTTTGTATTAAAGTACTTCTGTGCATTGCTTTCACTATATGGTTGAGTTCTTGTTTACAGTATTGGATAGGTGCTCTGGGGATATGCATTTTGCTTCAGAGACAGTATGGTACCAGTCTGTAAATAACTGCTTGTGTCCTGTTACCACTGGATGAGAGATGTGGCTTCCCCTGCACATCTGGTGAAGTGAAGGCTTATCCCTCCTAGGCCACTCCCTGCTTGCAGAAGGGATGTGAATATTCAGCTGTGGCTTTTTGGCTTCTGAGCCACATTGAGGTGGGCACGGGGTATACTATGCCTAGAGACTTGCTGCTGTCGATGGGAAGACAGGTTTGATGCAGGGGAATGGGCAGGAGCTAGGGAGCAGCTGAGACTATCACTGATACACTGCAGTTTGGGAATGGACAGCGGCCCTAGAAGGATAGAGAGATCTGCATAGCTATTCTCTCTCACGCAGTTTCAAGCCTGTGGGTTTGTTTCTTCACAGAGTCCTTGAGGTCTCTTCATGGTCCCTCTGTCACTTCAGGATGTTCAGTAAGAACGTTCTTCACCTGCCACCAAAGTGCTACTGGCACCCACCCTGTTCCTGCTGACACCCTTCTTAACTTTGCCCTTCATCCTGGCTCAGCTGAGCAGTCCTTGTGCCCCAAGACTTTTATAGTGCAGATATTGAATCTCTGAAGTGCAGCAACTAGAAATGTAAGGGGCCCTCTAGCTCCTTGAGCCCCTAGGTCTCCTTGGTGGGAGAGCTGTTCCAGCACTAGCATCTGCAATGAGAGTACGGTGCTTATTGCTCCGACATCCACCATATAGGAGGGACCTGTTTTGCACCTGAAAATACCATTGCAGACTGAGGAGCATCTACAGAAATGAGAAAGTTTACCTGGAACATCCTTGAAGTGCTAGATGATGAAACTATTCCATTCCAGAAGGTGACAGGAAGAGATGTATTTAAGCTGAACACCCCCCCACCCCCGCCCCATACATTTCTGGTGGAAGGGAAAATTAAAAGGGAGCAAAGAAGAGAGAAAGAGGTGCAGCATTCTGCAACCTTTGCCTGTAGTTTGGGTTGACAAGACACAGGCAGACTGAAACTGAAAGTACCGGCAAGGAGGTTGTAGAGAGGTGGGTGTTGGTCTCTTCCTAAGTAACAAGTGATAGGACAAGAGGAAATGGCCTCAAGTTGCACCAGAGGAGGCTTAGATTGGATATTAGGAAAAATTACTTCACCGAAAGGGTTATCTAGCAATGGAACAGGCTGTCCAGGGACATGGTTGAGCCACCATCCCTGAAGGTATTTAAAAGATGTGTAGACGTGGTGCTTAGGGACATGGTTTTGTGGTGGGCTTGGCAGTGTTAGGTTTACGGTTGGACTCGATGATCTCAAGAGTCTTTTCCAACCTAAATGATTCTGTGATTTTATATAGGTTAGATTGTCCTTCTCTGTATTAGTAACATGTTTGTGGCTAAACTCTAAGTAATTATCCTTTGGAGTTTACTAACAGATTTCTTATTCTAAAAAAGATTATACCATATCTTACTGTATTAACCAGAATTTTTAAAAATGAGTCACAGAGACTTTAGCAACTGACCTGCTCTAGATAACGTAGGTTTGTTTTTTGTTTCCATTTAATAGAAGTCAGCATTACTCGCTTTTCCTTGTACAGCTGAGGACACAGGCTTTTTTCCCTAAATATTTTACCCAATCATGCTTTCCCCTTTCCTACCCCACCATCCACGGACCTAATTTATCACGCTGTATGTTCATAAACTAACCTTCCATGACTTTCTTGGTTTTAATATTTTGGAGAGCATGTACTGCACAGCAACAATCAACCCTTTTTGTTTTGTTTAACATCTATAAAGGTCAGCTTGTTCTCTACAAAGCAGTTATTGTTTACAGACCTTTCTCTGCAGTTTCACTGGCTACAGGCTGCTCTCAGTTGAGGTTTGAATGAAAAGTTTACTCTTCAGGGAGAGAGGCTCTAAACAAAAGCAAGCTAAGGGGAAATGCATAACTTTGAGCCAGTTTGATTATTTAATAATACTGTTGTGATAACATGTGCTGTCATTTGAGGGTCAAGATCATGTACAGGTTAGCGTTATGTTACTGTCAAGTCAGTGGTAGTGTGCTGGTTTTGCATCCTATGACCTGGCTCTTGGGAAGTTGCTTGCTAATTGCACTCATTTGTTTCACATTCAGTGACAGGTACAGTATCAGAAAGGGTCATTCATACTGCGTAATTTGGGGTATTTCCCTGAGGTGATAGGGTTGGAAGTTCAGGTTCCTACATAGTCAGGGGGTTTCCTGCAGAGGGGTGTTCAAACAGCTGTCTTCTCTTTGTCGTCTGGACTAGAGAGACTAAGGCACCAAATTGGACACCTAACATCAACTTTTTTATTTTGGTCATGATGTATGCTACCAAACTTCTCCAGTTCGCTGGAGAGCTGTTAATTCGAAGCAGTTTCAGACATCCTCCCTTCTCTTCTATAACATTACTGGCAGAGAGTGATTAATAGTCACTGACTCAGCTGCATGATCTTTGTTGTTCAGTGTGTAATCATTGATGCTTCTCGATGGCCTTGGGTTTTATCCGTGTTTTGCTGCTGTTGCCCATACAGTGGAAGCTTTAATACATGCTGAGAGTTACAGTTAGAAGTAGAGCTCACAAAACCAAATTAACTTATAAAAATGGAAGGATTAGTGAATGGATTGGATTAATAGAATTCATCCAGGATGCCATGCAGGGATCAGAGCAGTCAAATTTGTCTACTCGGTCAGCCTGGAGGAGCTACTGTGATGTATACAAGAACCAGCTGAGCTCTAATGGTCATTTAGTCATCAATACTTAGACTGCCAGTAACAGCAGGGCAATTGCGAGGTAGACTGATTTCAGGAAATCATTTTGCAAGAGAAATAATGCATATTTACTAATGCAGATTGTCTAGAAGGAAGGGTATCCTTTTGTGCTCTGCAGTCCTCAAACCATGTGATTTATGCATGCTTCTATTCATTTTTCAAGTAAATCCTACAATTAATTGATTACAACACATTACATGCCGTCCTTAAAATCATTATATCATGTGCAGAAGAAAATCACTATCTTTTTATACCACTTCATTGTGACTTTAAGCACTGTACCTGGCTTGTATGTAAACGAGATTCAATCCCTCCTGCTTCTGTGTTTCAGAGAAGAGCTAGATTTTTTTTTTTTAAATACAGCATTATATATGAAGAATTATAGTATCACATTTTGACCATCCTTATTGTGGTTCATTAAAATTAGTTTTATCACTGTAGTAGGCTCTTTCTGCCACCAGTCTCTCTCTCTCTCTCTCATTTCTAGCTTTTATGGAACTGGAAATCAAAGCTTGAGCTTCAAGCTATTCTGTTCCATCTTACAATCAGTATGATTTGTGACATGGGTATGAATGCAGAGCTTTCTTGTTTTATTACGGAAAGCTCAGTCCTAAGACCCTCAATGAATGTAACAGCTGCTACGCCATGCTGACAAATACCTTCCCAACCAAGAGAGAAAGGCGATGTGCTTAGACTTCAGCTTGACCTCATGGAGTAAGACAAAATAAATAAGAGTTAACAGTCTTACACACAAATCTAGCCATTCCTAAAGTTGGACTAAGGTTTATAATGCAGGGTGGATGGGATAGGACTAAATCATGGTCACATCTGAAGAGATATCAGAGAGCACCACCTTACAGCTGGCGCGTGCAAAGTATGTGTTCTTATTTCATGCTGTATGAAGTAAGTTCCTAGGGCTTCACCTGCCATCTATTGGTGGAAAACAGTAAGGAGAAAACTATTTGCCTTTTCAAAACTTGAGATACAACATTTAAAAGGTATAAACTGTCAGTATGATAGTTTAAAAATTAAAAAATAAATGGCCTTCAGTGTAAAACTAGATATTTTTATATTTTTATTTAGGATGAGTTGGAAACAAATATTTTTATTTCAGTAGTAGTATTACTAGTGTAAGCAATCCTATTCATTGAAAGTGATCTCACTAAGTCTCACTGAGGGGTAGTGAATAGAGGGGAATGAGTAAAGAATCTTCTCATTCCATTCCCATTTAATGTTTGTTATATTGATAAAGAACAGTTGATTGGATTTTTAGTTGCTAAATTTTTATGACAATTTTGCAAGGTTGCAATAAGCCAAATAACAGAGTGGGAAATTAGTTCAGTATTTCTTGCCTTTGTTTTGAAGTTATTTTCACTTACTGTGCAAAGCAATTTTTCCATGGAAGACAGGCAAACATATCAAACTCTAATAGCTCCATAACCAGTCCTTTTGGCATTGAATTCTAAACAAAAGTAGCTATAATGTAATTCAAGGCTAGTATTTTATAAGAGCATTAGGTAGCATGTATCTACCATCTAACTGACTGAAAGTATAGATCAAGTATCTCTGCATGCCCAAGAGGTTTTAAAACATCTCAGTCAGAGACAAATTTATAAATGCTTTATTTGTGGTGAACTACATACTGAAGATAAAATAGATCTTCTCAAAAAACTTAGGAAGTCTGTGTGTTATATTTCAGAATTAGAAGCTTTCTACTTTTACATCATAACAACAAAAAAGATTTCTTAGTACAAGAAGAATCGGAAGCAATAAATATGACCTCGATTCGAAGGAGAATGTTCAAAAATGCTATTTTCTAAGCCAGCCTCTCAATTAACAGTATTTGCACATTCAAGCTTACATGCAATGGCCAATTATGAGCAAAAGAATTTGCACAAAGAAGCAGTTTGTCTGTTATATGTATGGTCATAGATACAGATAAGAACTCAAAGCAGTAGGCAACATGTTAAATGTACGTTTACTCCCAGTTTCAAGTTATGCCCTTTAACTACATATTAAACTAAGAAAAGGCAAAGAGCAGCAATTGCTAAAGCAAACAACTTTAATAGAAAAAACTTGTAACAACAGGCAATAAATCTAGTTCCACAGGAACTCAAGGAATACTTCAAATTTACTGATATTAGAAAGGACCTTTTTTCTCCTGTGAGAAAAGGGCATCAAGCAGATAAGAACACAATTTGAAGGGGTGCACTGTAGTGCTCAGTCAAATTGAGTATGAGACATTTGACTGGGGGTTTGCAGAAAGTGCTCAGTGCTGCATGCAGTGCAAGGCTCCTGGGAGCATGCAGTCTGAATCAAGCAAATGCAAATTACCTGAGCATCATTTAGGTTATATAAAGCATGCTAATAACTAGAGAGGGGACTTATCACATTTTTAAAAACAATCATGCCACTTGGGCAGCCAGAATAATGGGTGAATACATTTCGGATTGTACTTTCACACTCCCAGATAGCTGATTGTTATAGTCTGCACACATAAAGCACTATAAGTAGAACTTGCAGCCAATATGTAGATCTTCATGTTCAAGCATGGGGCTTTACTGGTGGATTCCAGTCTCATAAACAGTCTATTGAATTACTAATACTCAAGATAGCCGAGTGTCTGGGAATGCAGTCAGGCTCAGAAACCGCCTGTTGGATCTTAGTTTAACATCCACTAAAAAATGTAAAATGCTTTGACTGCTACCCAACTATTTGGGGATTTGCTCCCATTCATCCATTACAGAAGGGCACACAGAGTCAGTGAAGAAACAAAGTGAGAGAATGCTAAAAGATGAACTCTAAACATCTAGATTTACTTTTTATTTTGCCTCTATTTAAGTGATTTAAATTCATTGGCTCAACGAATGTTTTTTCCCCATTTTCTGTATGCTGAGCAGGACAACTTGGTGTACTCTGTAAGATGATTCAACACTTCCCTATTTCTTTAACTAATTGAAAGTGAATTCTTCAAGAAATAAAAAGATCTATAAGGTGAAATCCATTGCTGACTTTGCACCAGTGGGCACTGTGATAAATTAGATATGATGTGTACATGAGCAAGAAAAGGTACAAAAAGAGGGGAAGGTGGTAAGTGGAAAAAAGTGCAGGTGTGATGCTGCACTGTGCCTACTTTGTATCTTGTAATTCACTGCTTTAAAATACTGAATGACCTACTGGCTAACTTTTTATGAAACTTGGAAAGAAGGTAAGGGTAGAATGTCAGAAGGTAGTTTGGATCAAGAGGGTATAAGCTTTTGCCTGGAGAGGTGACAAAGTCTGCCGCATACAATTACTTTTAGTCGTCTCTGTACATTTTAAGATGCTGTCTTAACCATCCTCTGGCATTCCATGTGCCTGCCCCATGCCTGTAGAAATTATAAAAGAAGCAAAGGCCTATCCATAAATCTGTTTTCTGCCAGATCATGCAGGCAGAGCTGGTCCTGGAGCTTAAAACTTTGGCTGGCCTCCATAGCAGGCCTGCCACATGCTGGGAGCTCATTTGAGAAGACATTTACACCTGAAGAGTGGTGGGTCTTCTACCACCTGTGTGCCTGCAGGGAGATACAGTCAGGAAAATAGCTTAGAGAACTGCTAGTGCTCTGTAACTGAAGCCTGCGAGATTGCTGCCCTGTGGCGGGATGTTTGCTGTGCCTATATGCGTAGTGGTTTGATGGCAGTTTACAGACTTGCCTATGAAGCTGGAGAATTGAGGTTGTGGGGTTGCAGCTGTACACGCAGGTGTCTGTAAATGGGTGCTGGATGGTTTCATTTGTCCTAGCTTCCTTAGTGGGGCTGTGATAGGAGCTCGATCAGCTCATTGATCTAGCTGAACACTAACCCCACAAACAAAGTGATTTAGCTTTAGGTCAAATCATCTGTGAAAGCCTGTGGTTTCACAGATGCTTCTCCTGAGGACTGTGGGAGTGATAAAGTACATTTGCAAGCAGTGTAGTTTGTGGAGTAGTACTCCAAATGGGACTACTGTGGCTGTTGAAGTAACTTTAAAACAAAGTTTGATCAATTTATGAGAGGGAGTCTAGGATGTGCTTGACTGCAATAACAGTGACTTGACGCCAATTGACAGACAGGATCCTAGGGAGACTGCTCCCTAACGAAGCAGAGCATCTGAAACTGCCAGACTCCACAGACAGAGCAGTGCAAAAACCATTTTAGTCCAAAGCTTTTCTAAGTGCCTCTGAAGTGATATAGATTGCCACCACTTCAGCAGCGGTTAGTAGTCAGAAAACTTGAGGATCGTAAACATGATTGTAGCTTTAAAAAAAAAAAGAAGAAAATGCTACCTGCCATCCCTTTCTCCTGCCTCCCCATCAAAAATGTGATCATTATGTGACAGTAGCAGCTTTCTCTTTTGCTTGAGATCAACATCAGAATAAGTGAAGGGGATCAAGCAAGCAAACGGATTTTAAACTGGCTCGTATCTACCTCCTGCTGCAAGCTAAGAAGGCAAATCTTTAGCAAATCTTTTAGAACCTACATATCGTTGTACATCAGGTCTGATATTTTCAATCATACTTTTGCTCAATATCTTTTTTTTAATTTCAGATTATTGCTTTACTTTTCAAGTGAATGTGTTTCAAGCCCTTAGAAGCAGTAAGCAGGTGTAACATCTACCTAAGGAGAATAAAAGTGAACAACAGATAGACAGGGCTTTTCAGACACAGGGCATCAACTTTTGGATGTATTGACTGAGTGTCCTTCTTTTCCACTCTATGGTAACCCATGTAATAGAAAAATGTTCAGCTTCTGTGCAAAAGCCTACTTGAAATTAGGTGTATCTTTTTACGTTTGCTCTTGACAAGACAAGTATAGTGATGAAGCTATTATGTCTCAAAGTCTTTTGATAAAGGCATATTAATCACCTTTCCTGTGGCCTGAGAAGTACAGAATTCCTTTTGTCTCAGCAGCTGTGAAGTTCATAATCTTTCTTCCTCACTGTGATTAGTGACAATTGCATTTAGACTCCAGTGAGTAACTATTGTGTATTTGTTTTCTTTCCAACCCACTAATGAATTGATATATGTGTAATTCTAATTCACATTTTTCCAGTGTGATAGCAAGTGTGATGCTAACTGCTTGGCTGTTCTGTGGAATTTCAATTGAACGCCTCCAAGCTCCAACAGAAAAATGGAAACATCTGCTTTCTGAGCTGTTTTTTGACTGGCTGGGTAACTCAACTTGTAAAACCAGCAAAAAGAGCAAGTAAACTTTCCTTTTATTTGTCACTCAGTTGAATAATCGGAACTGATAGGAAATCTGTTGTTTTCTTCTTTGATTAACGTAAAATCTAGTTGTCTACATTTTCTTTCAAGAGCCTGTATTTTAGAAAACATCCTGAATCAAATGTCAGAGAGTAGTAAGAAGGGTAAAGAGAAGTATCAGGCCAATTTGAAATCTTTTCATCGTAGCAGTTGTGAAGTGTTTCAGTTTCAAGTAATGTTTGTTAATTAATTTCAATGACCTCATGTTTCCAATCAAAATGTCACTTCTAAATTAGGCTCTAAAACCTCCCCTGACAAAATGCTGAGATAAAACTGTTCTTTTGTACCACACCGATTCTTTTGTAACACATTCAGTTTGAATAAATAGGCATTTTCTGACGAGAATTCCTAAGCAGTTCCAATAGCGTCTCTTCTGATGAACCACCAGCAGTACCTAAGTGACCATTGACTTTCTCTTGTGGCCCATCTACTGATTTGTCTGCTGCTTTTTACTGTTATTCACAACAGTGGGAAAATCCCCTACCAAGGCATATTATCTGTTTAATTTTTTGTAGTCTGTCTACTAGCAAGCAAAAGCAAAACACAGACCCAGTCATTGGCTTGTGAGATTTACATCAGGACAGATCTTTTGCTTTGATTTTATACAGAGCCTGGGAGAAGTCTTATAACGCAGAAGAGTGTCAATAGAAATAACCAGTAAGTTGAACTGATAAATTGAAGTTTGCATAAATGTCAGCATGTCTGTAGTAATTCCAGAGTTTCTGAGCCTTGTCCCAAATATTGTAGATCATAGAGGAAAATTGTAATTTAATTGTGGAAGGAAGAAAACAGGAGTTGTGTAATTCCAGCTAATCAACTATCCATGGTAACAGGATTAAAAAACACTGAACTCAGTAGAAAGGGTCCTCTTCTGTTCATTACCCCTTCTATCACCCTCTGAGAAACAAAACAATAAACTGTTTTGTGCCGAGGAAGAAAATTTCTACAGAGGTGGGTGTCCTGTACATCCAAATTAAGCCTGCTGACTAGAAAACAGTTCTTGCATAGTCCTTAGTTATTCCTTGCAACTTGGCCACAAAACCATTGCTATGGAAGAACTGTGGATTTATGGCTTGCTTTATGGCATGACATTCATCTCATGCTCAGCACCCCAAGACCGAACCCCACCTCTTGGAGCAGCAGCCAGTGAGGTCAGGAAAGTGAACGTCTACAAAACTTGTTTAGCAAATTAATGTCATTTATTGTTCCTCTGCCAAAAATTTGGCTAGAGTCTTGCAAGTGCTCTGATACTGTGGAATGTCACCTGGCCACTTTGGGAAAAGTGCCCGATATTACCAAGATGTATTTTGATGAAGGAGCTGCCCATGCCATCTGGCACACACACCAAGCCATGTGCACATGCTCTGCTGAGAGCCCTGTTGGCAGTGCTGGAGATGGGAAATCATGTGCCAAATACAGTGGGCTTCTGACCACCTGAATTTGTGCACAATTTGGCACTCATCTCATGCTGCATCCGAGTCAAGCAAACTGTCAAAATCAATAACCATGAAGCTCAAGTGCTCCCATCCAGATAGAGCCCCTGCATTTGCATCAGTGGCTGAGCAGCCCAGATTGCAGACAAAGCTTGCTGTCTTCAAAATGTCTGCGGCCAACAGAGCCCATGTTTGTGTGTGCCTCTAAAGCGATTTTCTCCTTCAGATCTCTCCTGTCTTGCTGCTAGCAGTTTGGAAAAAAGGGTTGAAGAAACTATGCTTTCTCCCTTACCAAGAACAGGGGCACCGAGGCAGTGTGGGTAAAGGCTTGTCTTTACATCTACAGTGTGGCCAAAGTGGGCATGTTACTGCACCAAGAACAGTTAGTTCCCAAGCTCACAGAGAGCACACTCTAAAAGCAGCAGGCACAGGATTACAAGAAAAAAACCCCAAACCCAAACAACAACAAATCAAAACAACACCCCCAAGAAAACAAAGTGTCCCAGGTCTTAGCCGTCAGCTACCCCAGGGCTCTTGGGGAGAAAGTTAAAGCCGTCGCTGTAACCCCCCTCATTGTTCCCCAGTTATAAGGTTGACAAGACCAGCTTCTGCTCCTCTTACGATTTAGAAAGGCTTTAAGGTTTTTCTGGATTGAATGAGTTAATTATAATCTTCCTAGGGACCATAACATCAGCAGAGGTTGCCAGACAACAGTGTGTTTTGGTCTCCTCCATCACCACATGGTGCTGGGAAGGGGCCTTGGAGGCAGTGGTGCTGGAAACGTGCCTCGCAGGAAATGCCCAGCTCCCAGTTTGGCTCCCCTGCAAGCTCCTGCTGGGATGGGCAGGAAGTCACTGACTGGGGACCTGGATCTGCCTGTGACATTTTATTTACAGTGTATTTCTTCCCCCGAAGAAGAGCCACAAGCAGACCTCCAGGGAGAGGACTGTCATTGTCTGGCCTCTTTCCCATTTCCCTTTTCTTTTCCTGTTCACTGCAGCATTATAATCTTCTTCAGTCGCTTTCACAGAGATGTCTTTAATAATGGATCCCCTGGATCCTTTGCCCAATAAACAAATTATGGGGAAGCAGAGCTCTGCTCAAATGATAGAGCAGCCTTCTGGCATTCAAACTCTTGTCATTCCTGGGCCAAGCAGAAGAGTTCTGTACTTTTCCTCTCAGTCCAAAGGAGAAATTTCTGCTGTCATTAAGGATGGGTGAGAGTGAGCTATGTGCTAATAGCCCTAATCAATTGGGATTATCCCTTGGCTGGGACTAATCTCTTTAGCTATGGAATATGCCTGAGTACAGTGTCTCAGACTGGGAGACCAACTCTTAAAGTAACATCCCAATTTGTTCTTGAAAAAATGGAAATAAGCTGAGAAAAGGAACAATACATTTACTTTGATGGTGGATTGCTTTAATGAGGGACTCGACAGACACAGAGGCATCTGATGTGTTTCATGACACTGAATTGGCAAAGTATTACAATGCAAGTATTTGAATCTGTAAATGTATATGCCTAATGAGATGTTGTGTTTGAACACAACAAGATTTTGCCTGCGGTCAAGACAGAACCTTGGTGGTTTTTCAGTGCTTGGTGGCTGGCAATATGAATGATTCCATAGCCAAGGGCATGAGGTTATGAATAAATAGGTTTTTAGACGTAACATTTATCACAAAAGATTTACTAGATATGCGATTGGATTTGTTCATGCACGAATCTCAAACCAAGCAAAACATTGTTCCTTAAAAACTTTTAGCTTCTACTCAAGTCGGTCTTACTGATAGGATCAAATAGTCTTGCATCCACTACATTTAAAGAAGCAGCGCTGTTTTTCTGTAATGCATGTTGGAAAGGGTGGCATATTATGATGGGAATGGATTACTGTCATATAGAAGCTTAATTCAGACCAGACTTTTAGAGTAGTGAGACTGGCAAACTGCAGCACAGCGCAGCAGTCAGCACTCCTATGTGTATTTGAGTAGATCCTAATCCATGAGAGGTCACCAAAACTTGTAGGCACATGCACAGATTAAGGCTGCAGTAGTCACTGGGACTAGTCATATGCTGAAGTTGAAAATACACCCAAGTGCCCTTCTGGATAGATATATAGAAGTAGTGCACCAGTTTGTCATTTTAACACTTTTTCTGCAGCTCCACTGACTTTAATCTACCTGTGCTGTTCTTTTCCCTTAGAATAATGAACAGTATAAACTCCTGGGGATATTGGCAGAGCTCAACAGCCCAGCAAAATAGGGCAGAAAATTAATGCAAAGTATTTCTTACTATCCTGACATACAAGGAGACCGTGATTGGTTGAGTTTCTGGACACTTAAGGACTTTCAGCCAGCTTTTGCTCTTACACAAGTAGAGATTGATTACAGTAGAAACTCAAACTATTTGTTTGTGTTGGACAAGGGTCAGGCAGTGCACTGTTTGCGTCAATCTATCATAACTTTTCAATAGAGGAATGTGATCCTGATGCTTTTGAAAAAGTGCAGGTATGTTATGTGGTTATTAGTCAGCCTTTGTTGAAATGTCCCTGGGTTTGAAGTCTCCATGTTAATGAGGCATGGTGAACCAACAGTTATTGGATGATGAGCTGTCAGTGTCTATGCTTAGAAATAATCAGGTGTGGCTAGTGGTGAGTTTCCATCTGGTACGAAATGCATGTACAGTCTGCTTACTGGCAGTCAGATTGGGAAATCTATGGCTTAGCTGGGGCACTCTCAACTGGCAGGAATCACAGTACTCATTTCCTCCTCTTCATGTTATCCACCTTTAGTGACTTTGCTCAGTGACAACAGCCTCCATCTGCAGAAGATGCCACATAATTTTGTTGGCTGTGCACGTGATCTAGGCACCTGGCACTGGATCATCGTTGATTTCATTGGTAAAGACCAAGGGGCAAAAAAGGTAACTTTGCATTAGCTGTCCTAGCAATGCAACTAACTTATTCTGCACCAATGTTGGAGAGCAACCGTATCCAGCAAGTGTACCTACTGCTTTTTGTTTGCTTCATTGCTGTGTTTTAAACAAAGACCAAGCAAATGCTGCAATCCTTAGCCTGCATTTTAGCCGACACATCAAGACTGTGACATCATTTTGCCTTGACACATTTTTCTCAGGGGATGGTGACTGGGCTGACAGCCCATGCTGAGGTTATTCTGCTTAAACTTGCTCACCTTCGCAGCATCAGCAAGAGAGTACTGAAAATCCTGAAGACTGTGAGAGCATGGACACTGTCTTGCTTTTGTCACATTTGAATTGTCATTATTCTGTATTCTTTTGAAGAATGTCTTCTCAAAAATAGTCTCAAGGCAAAGCTGCATTGTAAAAATGATCTCGAGATGCATTCCCTTCCGATGTGCTGTAGAGATGCTGGGGTGACTTAATAACATTACTACCATCGTCCCCTGTCCCCTTCCAATAACTCTGAAATCACTTTGCTAGCAACCCATAATTACAATCCTTACAGTGAAGATCAACAGAGTATTCCATCCTTAAGGCAGCATAAGAGGGATACTAGCACCAACATGATTTGCAGGGCTGCCCGTCCAAATTGGTACAAAAATTGGCATGAAGATGCAGGATTTTATCCGGGGCATCTTCACTACTGTGTTTTAGGTAGACCTGCTTGTAAATAGTGTGTAGCTTATACTGTAATCACAAACTACTATGCATTAAGTATCTGTGAAATGCTATAGCTGCAGCAAAGCCAAGCTTCAGCAGAGGCTGAACCTTGTGTATCACTCCGTGACCTCCCTTGAGCATCTGTCTGGGAGCCAGAAGTCACTGGAGCACAGCCGAGGAGCCGCACAGCAACCTCCTGACAATGCCTTTATGTTAAGAAGGGTTGTGCAAAGTGACTGTAAGTGGGAGGAAAATATTTGATGGAGAGGAAATTATTAGCCCTGTTGTACAAGCACCCAATGAGGACATCAAGAACATGGTGTATGCTGCCAGGGCATGTTCCAGGATAGGTGGACTCAGCCTGCAGCAAGGTCCAGAGAAGGGCTGGTACGCCATCGGTGAGCAGAGGAATGGCAAGTTCATCATTTGAAGGGACCCCAAGAGAACTTGGTTCGGCAAGGATACCATGGAATGAACCTGACTTTCAAGGTGGAGCTTTCTCAGTTTACCAAAAGGAGTTAAGTGGTACCTGTGGGGAGGGGGACTCTGTGTAGTCCTGCAGTCCTGCAGGACCAAGCAGATAAGTCAGATGAGTCAAACAGTTGGATTCACTTATGTTGGTTCGTAGATGTCAATGAATGTTGTTCAAAGCATCTCCTTGAACTCTAGTCTCCACCAGTTATTTGCAAGATGAGCAAGGGAGACCCAAAGACCAGATGGAGCTAGGAGGAAGAATTCATAGTGTTATCTCCCCAGAGGGAGTGACAGTAGGCAGGGAGGTTCTCAACACATAGTGGTTCCTTGGCTTGGTGGCTTGCACAGAAACCCATCTTCTTCAGAAACTTCACATTCGGTGCCTTAGGGTGTTTTCACTGGTACATTTCTGCAAAACTGCCCCTCTATAATGTGTGAATGAAATCTGTCTGCTGACACTGACACCTGAATATCATTTCAACAAGTGGAAAAAATCCTGCATCCTATGAAAAGAAGGTGTCCCGTGACACAATGTGTGTGGGATTCACACCAAGTGTGGTTCATCGAGGCATTTAGTTCACACAGCCTTTTCCAAGACTGATTAGCCAATGGTATTGCTGATTTA
The DNA here is from genome assembly GCF_030463565.1 of Pelecanus crispus. NCBI lineage: Eukaryota > Metazoa > Chordata > Aves > Pelecaniformes > Pelecanidae > Pelecanus > Pelecanus crispus. Next base: position 101,552,336 of record NC_134644.1, on the reverse strand, counting down.
CGTCTCTGTCCTGTTACAAGTTTACTGGACTGCACTAGTTTGGTCTGATTTTTGCCCTGTGCATCCAGGCAGTGATTGCCCCTGCCTACCTATGACACCAGTTTCGTTGCTGCACACAAAAGGAGTGAACTGGGGTTGACATTACTTGAGTGATCAATCATTGGAGCCAGAAACTACTCCCACTCCCACTCAAAAGAATTTGTTTGGCCATGGGGGTATTGCATGGTGAAAAAGGCCAGAAACTCTTTGGTTTTACATTTTCCACCTCATTATTCATTTCAGCCACTGAAATGGTGTGACAGCAGACAAGGAGCTTTATTGCAGAGTCCAGAATCATATCACTGGTTTTGGAAACCAGGTCTAATGGTTAACTGGTGTTTCTAAAGTCATGTCACACATCAGGACTAGGAAATGCTAACGCAATGTACTCCAGTAGTTTTGGCTGCTGATATTTTCTAATTTGATAAGTAGAAACAAGTCTCTGTGCTGTATGAATGTGATAGTATTCAACTTATAGCATGTATTTTGAAATAAAGCACCACGAATATTCCTCTGACTACATGTGTATACTGAGAGCCATGTTTATGACACCACTTCAGGTGTTAGCAGCCCTGCTTCTGCGGCGATGCACAGGAATCTAGTGAAGTGCTTGGCCTAAAGTTTGTCTTCCATCTGGCCAGTATACAAAGTGACAGTGCAAACCCACTGAGATCGCACATTTTCTCCAGCATGTTATAAAGGCCTCCAGTCAAGGTGCAGGGGATGGGAACAAAGCAAAGTATCAACAGCAGAAAATGTTACCGGACCTTTGTAGAAGGAAAGTAAGTTGTGGCAGAGCAGTGAATATACTGACTACCCTAAATGTAAGAGAACGTACCCAAATTAAGCCCATTTCTCCCAAAAGTGGTACTTTTTTTGTCACAGCAAGGACATTTGTAGTATTCCCCTCTGATAGAAATACCAAAAATAGCTAATATTATATCAATTAACACATTCCAACTGCTGACTCATTTTCCAGAAGTCTCCTGCTGTTTTCATTTCAGGTGGGAATACTCTTTCTTTGCCTCCCTCCACTTCCATTTGCTTTTATGAGAGTGTTACAGGTTTTTTTTTCCTAATCCATCTAAAGGGTGTTTCAGGAAAGTACAACTGTTTTTATTGAGATTTTAAATTCTGTCCAGAAGAACTCTTTGCACAAATGCAAAGAAAAGGGGAAGGTTCTTGTCCTGTTGTCCCTTTTCTTCTTTCACCCTCCTTCGCTCTTCCTTGCAGTATAAATATCAAGGCAAATTCGTGCTGTTAATTCTTTCTGGTTCTGGCAAGATACCTCCAAAATATGTCACCCCAAAGGACAGCTAATAATGCCACAAGAATCTTTGAGTACTAGCGGAAAATTATCCACAGAGGAATGAAATTTCGCTCATTTTCCCACAGAATCAATGTGACTGTTACATTGATTGGGTTTCAGATTTTTCTCCTTAAAGATTACTCAAGTGCTGGACTTCCCCCAAGACTGTGCTGATCATTTTTGTATTATTCTTTTCTCCTTGCTTTTCTTTCTTTTTGTTAAGAGTCAACTTTCTTTTAAGCTTAGTAAATTCTCAGCTTGCCAAGCTAAATATTCTAGACAAGGAGATACTTGTCCAAAGTAGTTCTGCTGTGGTAGCGCACCCTGACCTTTCAAGCAAGGGGCATTTGAGGTTGTGAAACAAACCCTCAGCATGCGAGGTGCCGCTGGAACGCACAACGCCTTCACTTCCCTTTCATGCCGTGCCCCTGTGACGTGACAGTTACTTATGGGACCTGCTTTAAAGGTTGTTTTGTGGTTGTGACTTTGGCTGCAAGACTGTTTTCACTCCTGCAGAGAGAGCAGGCGTGCTTGAAATCAAGTTTTATACTTAAAAGCCTGTCTATGCTGTTATCAAGAGCCCAGGTCAGAACATCTTGTTGCTCATGATATTTCTGTAGCCCCTGTGACACCAGTTAGTCCCTTTTGCTCCTGTGGAAGAGCCTGGCTGTGCCAGAACATGCTCATCTGAGCAGCTCTGCAATGTGGGTATGATTGCTGCTCCACCTGCCACCGTGGGAATTTTTGTGCTCAGTTGTAAACTTCAAAGCTGTTATTTCTCTTGTTTTGTCTTATACCAAAGTAGACAGAATACCTCAGCAGCTTGTCTATAGGCAATCCACACACTAGCAGCTACTGTGTTTTGCTAGTCTGAGCAGCTACAGTTCAGCTTGACGAGACTCTCCTGCACACAGAGCTGCCCACCTCCTCTTCCCTCTCCCTTTTCCCCTCATGTCTGCAATCCCAGGTGAAGCCTGGAAGCTGCTGAAGGTCTCCAGAGGCTGGAGGAACTGCAAGTTTGCTATAGGTGGTGGAGATGGCACTGCTCTTCTTCCTTTCTCAGTTCCCAGGTGGCATCTTTCAACAGATGCTCCTGCAGCAGGGGGAAGAAAGCACCCAGGAAAAGTTTAGGGACTGCTTCTGCCACGTGAGTCAGGAGGCGCTTAAAGGTATGGTATGTCTTCCTCCTAGGGCAGGGAGAGAGGCTATGCACTGTGTGGGGAATGCATAACATTTAGGTCTTCACCTCCTGTTCTGGTCAGGGAGTTGTTTTGCTTTCTGAGCTACGCCAAGAGTTTTGACTCCATGCAATAAATTCAGCCCCAAGACAAGGGTCAGGATGAGACTCACACATGGCGCTGCTTTCCTTGTGTAGTGGGGTGGGAATCACAGGGTTTTCTTCCTCCTCCCAGATGCTGGCAACTGCTGCTGTCATCAGCACACTGCTGGCCACGGTGGACATGCAGGACAGGCAAGCCAAAGTATATTCCTGGGTGAAAAGACCTTTCAAATTTCTAATTGCAGTTTCACATAAACCAGTTGCTTAAATGATGCTTTCCGTGCTACTGTCTCCCCATCCTGCATATCCGCAGTCTGAAAAGTGTTCTCAAATATATGGAATTTTTCTGCCATTGTGTGGATGAGGCCATTGTACCTACTTCCTCCTCAAAAGAGCCAAGCCATGAATGGATAAGAACCTCTCACCAGTGCTGAGGAGGCAACAGCAACACTGCCTTTTCTTTGCCTGTGGGAGCTGGGAGCAGCGCTCATACCAAGGCCCCGGGCCAAACCAATAAACTCTGTTGTGTCGTTTGAGTAACTGTGGCCTCTTCTCAGGAGGAAAAAAGATGAGAGAAAGAAAGAGTAAGTTCTAAGGGCTGAGCAGGATGATTTCTATTTGTCACACTTAAATTGAACACAAGTATGTTTTTTTCCCTCTGTTCCTTAATTTCTGTTTTCAGTTTCTTTGAAATGCTGGAAATTGGTGGATTTAAAACGTAGAGAGCCTTTCATTTGTTGAGATTCTCTTATTCCTGAGATTAAATAAGCATAGCTCCCCGAGAGAGGAACTCATGCTGATAATTAAGCCAGATTAACCATTTTTTGCTGTGTTTGATACGTAGGCTGGCCGCAGGCACATCCACAGATTACAGAGTACTGACTTTGCAAGAGTATTCTGCGTGGCTGTGTGCCGCAACATGCAATCAGGGCTGACTCCTCTTATGTGCCTCTGGTCCCAAATCCCAGCGGGCTCTTGAATATCATTCTGCGTCATTTTTCTCTTCTGTATTCAGTAACTGTGCTTCATTTCCCTAATGAGACCAACCGGCAAAATCAGAGAGATTTTGGCTGTAGCATATCAACCTCATACTGCATATGAGCAACCAACTTCCCATCCCTGTTTGCCTTTGGCTCAAAGATTGTGTTTTTAATGGAGTGCACTTGTATTTTGTACTGTAACATCATATTGTACACCCTTCATGACCTGAGAATGACAGCTTGGGCTCATGGGTATTTGCTGTCTCTCAGAAGAGTGAGACATGCTACAGCTGTCCATGTTTTGCGTTGACAGACTTGGCTCTGGGTATGACGTAACATAACAAACTTGCAAGGAGCTATTGCTTCCATCTAATGAGTAGGTTCAATCAGCAATGTAGTATACATACACTTTGCTACCAGACATGAATATAGGACTGTAAAAAGGAGTGTGACATTTTCTTTAATATGTTTGCATAGAAAATTGTGATTTAAAAGATTTTCTCCCTTGCGCAGTTGTTTATTCATTTGCACCTGTGTAATTGACTTATAAACACCTCTGTTCTGTTAAAAAGGTATTTACATGCTTAACTGTATCTTTGCCATCCGTACTCTGTGTGTGTAAGAAGCCTGACAATTAATGCCAAGATTAATTCCACATGTTTGTAGAAGTGGGCCCACAGATGGCTGTTAATTGCCCTTGGCATCCTTATAAGCCAATATGTTTCTGTTATTTTCTTTACAAAATAAACAGTCTACATTTACTTAATTATATTTGACGTCATAATTTCAGGTTTTGCTTTGGCCTACAAGGACTCAGGGCCCTCGGGGTAGCTTTCCTCATTATTGTATAGCTGTAGTTAGTGAATTATGCTTGAAGACATGCATAACAAACAAATGCAAAAAGCTGTTTTATAATAAAGTGAAAAACACACCTTTACAATGAAAAAAATGGATTTTTCTAAATGGAGAGCATGACGTGCAGTTCAAAATTGATACCTTTATTTGATATATTGTCCTCTCTTTGAATGAATGAATAAGTCTGCATTCCAGAGAGGAAAATCATGGGAAACAGCATTCACAATGAAGTGGGACAGAGACTGTTGCTGCTTTTAATATTTCTTTAATTTCAGTTAATGTTTGAAATCATTTTAAGGGCGGAAGTGACTTCCAGCAGGGCCTGGTCACACCAGTGACCATACGCTCATGGACAGAGTCCTGGGAGCTCTCAGGCTTCTCTGCACATGGACATGTTGGTCTCTCACCTCTCCATCTCCAGGCGCCTTTCAAAAAAACCCCCTAAGATCATCCTTCATCCACAGCCCTCCTCTTGACACAGGACCTTGTAGCTGCCTGAAACAAACAGTTTTCCCTGATACTTTTTTTATATATGGTTTTCTTTCGATCCCACCTTACGTGATTGTTTGTCTTTGGCAGCAACTGTGTAACTGAAAATTTGGAAGTCTAAAATATGTAAAGCACAAGTTCTTTAGCCAAAGTTCCTGCACTGCAGAATTTGCTGCTGCGCTTCATATTACATATTTTAAAATGTAGTACTGGCTGAAGGAAGCAGGTAATGATCCAATGGCTGTTGACAGAATTGGAAGGTACATTGTATGCAATCAGCCCCGTATTTGCACAACAGATTTAATTACATGGTAAAATTAATCTATCAAGTTTTCATATTTATGCTTTGACTATTCATCATCAGGTTTCTGTATGCATTTTTGGAGAGGTCTTTTTTGGTCTGGTCCAAGCACTGCTGAACTGCTCTAATTTGTTGGATATGTCACTGTAGTTGCAATGCTTTGCTGCTTTTTTTTTCTTTTGCATTTTTATGCTCTGAAAGTAACATCTTTTTCTTTATCTTTTTTAAAGATAAAGACATTCCCTGCCGATACATCTAATCCTTTTTTCGATCCTTTTACAACAGTACCACAGTTTTCTGTAAGTAGAACATGCAACTAAAAAACTGTGTATTTAACACAATTCAAACTGATTTTTAAGTGTCAGACAGTTATGAGCTAAGCAGTCCTGAAAAAAAAAAAAAAAGGATAAATTTCCAAGTAGAAATTAGAGTGAAAATCAGCCAAATATTCCCATTATACAAATAATTAACTTGCCTGCATTCAGACATTGCTGCTTACCAGACAGAGGACTAAGAGTTAAAGGTCAAGGCTCACCACTAACACAGTCAGTTCCAAAATGTTGTTCAGTTCAGAACTGTAGGGGCCACTTGTGAAGCTCCATAGCATCTTTCCAAGGAGCAATAAGGGAGTGGGAAGACTTAGTCCTCTGTCTAGCAATTGCATGGCCTCCTGCCTGAAACTGCCTGCTGTGCCATCACGAGAAGGGGCCTGCTTTTCATTGAATTTACATCTGAATTTTAAGGAAGAATTGTAGTTAGTGTGTTGATGACTGCAATGGTATCCTTGTATAAACTCCAATGTTTACTCAATAACTTGAATGAAGTATTGAACTTTTTTCTTGTTAAACTTTCACAGAAGCTGGGATTTAGGGTTTTTGGTAAGGTAAACTACATACAAACAGGAAACAATATTTTGACAATTTAAAAAATAAGTCCAATCTAAGTCCTACCTTAAGGGTAGAGGCATTATGTAATACGTATGACAAAATTATCTACTCCGGCAATTCAAAGCATTTTAAAAGATTTTTGGAGGACTTGATGTAACTGAATATGTCACGTGGGACTGATTATAAGCCTTTCTGTCCTTTCCAGTGTGAGAAGTGATTCTGATCTATAAGAAACACTCTCTGATTATAATTATAAACCACAGTAACTGACTTATAGTTTTTAAATTGCATTCACAAAATGAAGCATTTCAGGCTTTAACCTTAACTTTTATTGGTAGCAGCAATCTATTTCTGACATATAATCAGAGAGAAGTAACTTCAATCACTGTTGGGCCATGTGCAGTAGTAACTGTCTGCCCTTAAATGATTTAAAGAAAGAGGCTTTTCTTTCACAATAAACCTGATCATGAGATTTGATCTAAATGTCGGTTTTCTCCGAATAGGTATTTTAAAGCTAGAGTTAGTTAGGCTCCCCAAGCTGTGTCAGTGCCACTGTTGAGCTCTAATTAAAGGTATCCGAAAATACAAAGGAATATGTCACAGCAACTTTTCACTAGGTCAGCCACGTCTGGATAGTATAATTGTGGTAAAAGCTAGACTAAAGTTACAGCAGTTGTGTCTTTCATAGTACTACTTTATATAAGCAAAAAGATACACCCAGAATAGCTTTCCCACTAATTAGTAACAATTGTCAGGAAATTATTTTTCTGCCTATGAGAGTTACGATGAAAGCAAAATTTAGGAGGGCTGTATACAATATTTTTTCATCATTGGGGTGATAGAACTTCAAAATATAGACAGAAGCTACCCTGATATACTTTCCTACAGAAATTTCCATCTTGCAGAAGATGGCTGTTTCATGGCAAATTCAAATGTTGAGATTTTTATTATGCTCTGTCAGGAGAGAAGCAGCAAAGTAATGTTCAAATTAATCTTTCTGAAATTCCCTCCTCTCCCCATAGAGTCCCATTTCCCTGGGCAGGGTGGAGGGCAGAATCCAGATCACAAATATTTAAAACACCATTACAATAAAAATCTAGTCGTGTGTGATCCACCATACGTTCCTTTAAGCGAATTATGTACAAATATCTGTGGTAAACCAGCAGCTGCATAGAGGACTGCATAAAGATGGGAAAACAATTCGGAAGGTTAATTACACTTTGGTCCGGTGTTCTGTGGTCCTCCGTCCCAGCCCAAAGAGACGTGCTTCTCCCCAGCAGCGTTTCAGTTCATCCTGATGCATGGGCTCTGTGAAGGCTTGAGGGTAGCTGCACCTCAAGTGGGAGCTATAAGGGAAGGGTCTAGGTAGGTGCTAGGACTGGCAGGCAAATCTAACTCTGAACATTCTCTGGTCACACACAGTCCCAGATGGTAACAGTTGTTACTCTTTTTCCTTGTTTCATTTTTTTTTCCTTCTTCTTTTCCTTGCTTCCCCTTCACTTTCTTTTTTTTTTGTTTTTTTTTTTTTTTGCTTGGAACAAAACACTGAGATGTTATTAAGGGGAAAAAAGTTATGAACGGTGACATTTGGAAGGCTTTACCTTTTGCGTAAGGCTTCTAATTTGGGGGTGTATACACAATTGTGTTGATTTTCAGAGGAAAAGTTTGAGAACCTGGTTGCCTGGAATGTTTAAAAACAAGGCTCATGCCAGGAACCCCTCTGAATTTCAGAGTCTTCCATAGAGAAATGACAGGCTTGACAACCATGTTCTCTGGTTGGTGTGAGTCACATAGACTTAAGTTAATTAAATTATATCTGTTTAGACCAGTTAAATATTTGGCTCAAACATACTGTGCAAGAGGATATATATAAAAAAGATGCTTTGGATATATACCGTAAAACCATTATCCAGAGCAAACACACTTTAGGACTCAGAGCACATCTTCAGCAAGTGTGATTTGTCATTGCTCTGCTGATTTCAATAAGGCTGGGAGAATTTACATCAGGTTCACAGAGTGCTTCCTCCTTCTCATGCCGTGAAGTAAGACCTGGCCGTCCTCAGAGGATGGGGATCCTGTATGAGGAACACCAAATTTGATATCCCTGTAGCCTGTAAGGCTGAGTTTTAAAAGCTGAATGACAGAGAAGTTTGAAGAGGTTGTATTAGTCTGTATTTACACACATAATTGGACAGGATTGGAGGGAGAGTTTCTTTAGTTGGTTTTACATTTTTCATTTGACTAATTTTGTGGAATTAATGGAATTCCTTCTGCTTCAAAGGTTGTTTTGAAGCATATGAGATGCTTTTAGCTGAAACATGAACAGATGTGTTAAAAAATTACAACAAGCAAGCAAACATAATACAGCCATTCTTTTCTGGGCTCAAATAATTGTCCCACTGATTAAACTGATTAGTTTGCGTTTAGCATTGATCCTATGTGGCTTGCAGAATTTGAAAAATAATTTAGACAAAAAAAATATTGCTATTCAAATAGCTGGATAAATATATGCTGCCTTATGATGGTGACTTTGCTTCCTTGCTGCTTCAAAGTCTGAACCAAGTTCAGAAGAAAAAGTTGTCAGGAAAGAAATGCGGCTATCAGCAGGAGCATATCCTAATGGTCCTGATGCACTGACAAACTGCATTTGCTCTGTGCTCTTCCCAGGTCAGGGTCGTACACGCACCACAGGCACTAGCCACTGTGGTTTGACATGAGAAATAATCCATGCCAAAAAGCATGACAGGGCTGTTTTATTTTTAGGGATCCTCCCCCTGTGGTTGTATAGGCTGGCCCAGTCTTTGCTGTAATACTGCAGCACTAACATGCCTCACCTGAAAGACAGGAGATGGTTGCTTGCTGTTTGTTTGAAACCAGCATTTCCAATATTGCTTTAACGTCACCTGTCACTAGATACTGCAGAATATTCCTCTTGAGGCATGTTCCGGTTAGCAAACGTGGGAAAGGGATGGAGACTTTGAAACCCGGACTCCTACAAGCTTGGACTCCTGGCTGTTACAAAACACAGGGTAGTCAGATGACCCACCAGCGAATTCTATAGGATTTCTGAAGAATAGTCCAGAAATCTCACATGGTCAGTGTTCTGCGTTATTTTTAGGGAAAACACAATACTGATAAGTGGCATTCTCCAAATGATTGTTTTTTACCCAAAAGCTGCCAGTCCCGTAGGTGGAGTTTCATCTCTCGTAGTGCATGTGGCCATCAGGCTTGTCCCTAGGGCATAGCTCTGAAAAAGCCATCAAAAGAGGTGACTCTTCAGCATCTACAGAGGTTGCACTGAGCAACTATAGCTACAGCCTCTCCCATTTGTTCTCATTATTAGTTGTTGTTGCTGGGTGTTTGGCAATGAATTGGATGGTGAAAGTTAGCAAGAGCAGTAGAAGCTAATCTACTCTTTTTTTCTTTCTGTGTCTGTACACATTTTTTTTGTAGGCAGAATTTACAGACAGCAAATTACAATGCTGTGCAGTGCAGTCATCTCCTAAGATAACGCCGGTAACTCCGTCACCCGTACTGAGATCTCTGGCAGAGACTATACCAACTCCAACGGTCCAGACAATATATACGTCGCATAAACCAATTTCACTGGCAGACAGGTACAGTGCGGTTCTTTCACAGAAATACTATGATGCTCTCTGCATTAAAGGAATCAGCTTGATTTCTCTTTTTCTATCATAATTACCATAAAGTGCCGTTTCACCTGATACCAAAAGATTTCCAATTGCTGCTTGTCACCTACTTCAGAATAGGAGGGTTATGTAAATAAATACCTATAACTCATATCTGCCCTGAGAAAAAAACTACCTTAATTAACTGCTGCAGCCAACAGCCTACCATTTCTATGGCCAACGGCCTGGAGAGAAAGGGTTGCGCAGATTTTCCTCAGGCAAGTCATTTTGTCTGAACCACAAAGGTTTTCTTTTAATAATTGCTGTTGTGATTTGTTTTTTGACATTAAATCTCCATGGGGGAAAGCTGAGGTTGAGAAATGTCTGCTCTTCTAAATGAAAAACAGGCACTGGTTTTCTTTCTTGTTCCTTTTTCTTTTTTTTTTTGTTTCAGTAATGTCAAGCTACAGTAGTCTTTCTTGTAGTTTCTCAGAGAAACAACAAGCCATCCCATCTTTCCACAAGCAGCCTACTTCCAGTTTTCTATTCTTCCATCCTACCGGTTTTGTATGCTGGCTTCTTATTCTAGAGTTTATCAAAGCTGAATTTCCCAAGCCGATAATTTACTGAATACAAATGTAGGAGTGGATATACTCAATACTTCTGGAGCACAAAAAGTCCCAGGCTTATTCTGAAGAGAAAAGTATTTCTTTGGCATCGTAATAAATTAGCTTTTTTTACTTTTCGTTTCATAGTCAATTCCCAATTTCATTTGTTAGTTATTTTTTGCAGATGTTGGTTTAATTGCACCTGCACACTTGCTCAACATTGCTAACTCATCTAAAAATGTATCATTTGAGTGAAAATGTAATTCTGAAGCTGTAGTGCTGAACTCAGCTTCTATAGCATGTCTTGAGCACAAGTGGGTGATTCCACCCCTTCTTGTCCATGAATGGGCTGCAAGGTTTCTGCACTGCATTTTAAATCTCCAAACTGCTTTACAAGCTTTAGGTACATAACTATCAGAACAACACAGTAAATATTTTTTTTGCCCTACACTATGTATTAAGAAGTCGGATCACTAGCCCAAGGCATTTCCAGTGTTGCAGAGCCTGCGGGATCCAGAGTGATTCGGTGTGTGAGAGCAAGGACTTCGGGCTCTGCTCCCCATGCCCTGATGTGTACACGTAAAGTAGGACTGTAGTAAATGCAGAGTATATAGATGGCCCCCAATATCTCAATATATCTCAAATAGCAAAGATGCCGAGGAGCAGAAGGCTGTAATGCCAGTCTTTTGTGATAGCATTTACTGTAGCTGTTTCATTTTGAGAGTCCTAGTCCAGCTTCCTTTGAAATCGGTAGCCTTTAATGGGGGTGAGCTTAAGTCATAAACTGTTTTGCCATGTGGGTCTTTTTATGTCCTTTTTCTTGCTTCTGTTTGCTCTTCAGAAATATCAGGCGGTACTTGTTTTTGAATCAGCCATCAGTTATCAGCCTTTTCACTGAATTGAGCCTGACCTTTTTCCCCCTCCTTTGGTATTTTGAAAATGTTAATTATTTTAAATTGAAATCTGAGACTTATTGTTGTTCCCATAATTGGCTGTTTGTGCATTAATTACACAGCGCTGAGACTCTGAGGCGTGAACTTGAGAGAGAGAAAATGATGAAAAGACTCTTGATGACAGAATTATGAAATTCCCACTTCCGTCAGATGGAGAATGGATTGGGGCCTTTCATGTGCCTTCTGTCTGTTTACATTCCTCTGCTTCTGTGTACTCAACATAATGCATCGGGAAAATGTGCGATATTCCTGGCTCGCCTGGATTCACCACGGTTGGTTAAAATTATGTCTCGGCTAGACTTTAACTTGAAGGAGTTCCTTTATTCATTTGCTGCTGGGAAATAAACCTTCAATCCTTTATCTCTCCTGAGATTTTATACTATTAACACAATTAATTTCAGGTTTGGTTTTGGTAAATTTAGGGCAAAAAGGATCAGCAAGGAGCATACTGATTTCTATTGGGAAACACTGTTCTGTACATATGTTAATAAGTGCACAGAAATTAATGTTATGCAGAATATTTTGATAGTAACATAGAAAATATGTCATTTTGTACAACTGAAAATTGCAATGAGCTACTGCTGTTTGTTAAAGAACCATTTTTAAAGCAGAAGAATGATTATTACATCCTAACCCCAGGACTGTTAGTCTCCACAGAAAAATAAATGGCTGTCTTATTAAATTCCTAACCTTAACCTTTACTCAGAGATATAAATAGCTGCAAGGGGGAAAGACACCCCACGATACAGGTATACACACCCAACACTCCCTATAGTTTGTCATCTCGACCTAAACCTTCAACTAAATCTTACCGTATTTCCATTAATGAAAAAAAATCAGTTGTTAAAGTAATTTGCTACTGACTTTCTAGCTTGATACTGACTTTTTTTAACTAAGTGAAAAGTTTTACCTTCTCCAGGTTGCCTAGGCATTAGGGCTCGCCCACACTCGGGCAGCGTCTGCCCCAGCATTGAAGGCTGCAGAGCCTCGGCGGTGTGGACGTAGCTCACGCAGGGAGGATCTTCTCCTTCCTGGGTAGATAAACCACCTTCCTGACTGACATGAATTGATCGATCACTTTAAAGAACAATAACAATGATAGTTTGTGGCATAGCTGTGTCTATACCCATTTTTTCACTCTACTAATCAGCACGTGTGTACTGGCAAACCTGCGGAGGGTACGCCTGGCTATACGTCCCGTTCACCTCCGGCACGCAAGCAGCCTCTACGTTCAGTGGAGCTATCTCAGGCATCAGGTGGGGTGGGTGGTCCAGCGCTGGCAGAACCGCAGCCCCAGGGAGGGTGTTCACGGTATACAGGTAACGCTACCAACTATTTCGTAGGGAAAAAAAAAGAAAGAAGTTCTCCATTTCCCCCTGTTCAGTAGTGCAGGGTCATCTAGAAAGCTACAAACAACTGACTGTCAGCTACAAGGTACTCTTCCAAGAGGAAAGCTTTTGTGCATTTTGTATGGGTGAAGATGTATATTTTTCTGTTACTCTGTACGCTATGTTCTCTTGTTTGTCTTAAGATAAAAGATTGCCCTTAATTTGATACTGATTATGATGGCTTTATCGCAGCTTAAGCAGTTTGTTTGTGTGGAGGCTGGGAAGCGATTGCTGTGAGACTGGGTTTCCTTCAGAATCAGCTTGTGCTCTTTTTCTGAAATGAGAAGTCTTGAGAGCATTGTAGGACTGTGGATTGCAATGTGGAGGTATAAAATGACTTGTCTATTTTATATTTACTGGGACAAGAAATTAGCATTAGGCTCCCCAGTTAAATCCACCAAACCCAAACCTTTCTGGCTGCCATAAAACAGGGCAAAATAAATAGCACAAATGTTAGTTAGAAACTCACGATACAAAATGTAATGAAGTAGCTCAACATGAGCAATGGGCACAAGGAGCCATGGAAACACACCTGGATTGCAGATTTCAGAGCGCTCAGGTGACTTTGCTGGGTAATCAGATATGACTTGTACACTGTCCACCTTCTAGTTACACTGCCAAGACACTTCTGTTCCTTGTGTTTTAATGTACCGCTCCATCAATCCAAGGTTATTAAAAATGGATTAGGAACATTAAATCCCTGTGAAGAAATCAGAAAGAAGGGGAAAATGCAATGGACACAAAAGGCTGCATCTTCCCTGTCCTGTTACTCTTTCCTCACCACTTCCCGGAAGGTACTGGGGGCGGGAGAAGTGGCAGCACGTTTTGTCTGCACCCAAGTAAAAGTGAGCATTGTGAAGAACAAATAAAAGAAAATTGTGATTAGAGGTGCTGTTTTGGGAGAGGAGAGGAAAGAAAAGTGAGGTTGAGAACAGCACAGCACTGACTCTAGCTGAATCTGGTCTTCTGCCTGCTGTTAGGCAATGCCCAGTTGTGTGTGAACTGGTGGCAGTTTCACAAAGTCGTTGCCAAAGAATACCAGAAAAAGCCAGATCTGAACATACACTTCAGTCATACTGATTGCCATGGAGCAGACTTTGGGAACCCTGCAACACGGCTTCAGGTTCAGGGGCAAACAGATCCAGTTTCCCATATTAGGGCAGTCTGGTCACATAAGCAAAAGGCTTTAGCAAAACTGAATGCCTGACTCAGACCAGCCCATCAGATGTTCCAGCTCGTAAATTAGCTCTTAGTTTATTATTTTAAATGCAACATTTTCCTCCCGTTGTATAAAAATTCTTCAGCTGAAATAGTCAGAACTGGAAAACAAGAAACGTGAACCAAGTTTACTTTACAGTGGCCACGTCTTTACAGCTGAGGTGTGTTTTGGCGTAGTTGAGAAGGAGCAGAGACGCCTCCCTCCTTGGTTCCCACCAGGAGAAGAGGGAAAGGCTCGTGTGGCTGCTTAGTTCCTGTGGGACTTTTTCCACAGAACAACCCCAAGTACGTTGCCTTGTCTTGTTTTAGTGTCTTATCCACTGGCTGCCACCATTCCCTATGCTGCAGTCTAATGGAGCTTTATTAAAACTGTTTTACTGGTATCGAACTAAACTTTTACTTGCGGAATGTCACCACCTTGTTCTTTCTTACTATGTACCTTCTTCAGCCACGCTTAAGCGTCTCAGTTTTCACATCCTCTGAATAAACGCTCCTGCCTCACCTCTGGTTGGGAATTACAGTGTTAGGACACCTGTTACCCAAAACTACTGTAAACAAGATAATGTCAACATGAACATATGCTGAGGGGCAGATGGTCTAGATTTGCCCCTAGACTTTAACTTTACAGGTGTTAAAGGATACTCTGCCCGAGGGTATGTCTATATAATAGTGCAGAAGTATCTGAGCTAGCTTTAATGAGCTTGCATATGTAGTTGTGGCAGCATGAAGCCCAGCACAGGCTATCATTATCATGTACATTGACACGTGTAAAGATAACGCATTTGAACAGCAGCCTTCTGAAGCATGGTCTCCAGAGTTGGTGACAGGAAAGGGTGGCTGAACGGAGTTTGTCCCTTCAGCTCTCCTAGGAAAGGGTTCATCTCACCTAACGTTAATACGCCCAACTCTCACCTGATGAGAGATCAAAGGAACTGCCTTCTGGAGGTGCCTCTGACTTAAACGTCTACCGTTATATTGCTTGAAGTTAAGTGAGATGAATTCTGCTTTCCATCCCTCTGGTTAGGTCTACATTGCAAACCCTTGCCCACACGGCTACATCATCCAGGGGTGCTTTGAGGTTTGATTTGTGACCGACATAGCTCTGCCAGCAAAAGCCTTGCGCGTTAGGTGTAAATATACTACCAGAAACACCCTGTTGTCAGAAGAGCTTTTATCCCTTATGGGGAGAACAGAGAGCTGGGGTAACTTACGGTGGCATAAGCCCAGAGGCATTGGTGTAGTTGTGCCCAGTCTGGGAGTAGCTGGTTGATGAAACCTTCTGCTGTAGCCATGCTGGCAAAGCCTACCGGGGTGGCCCTGGCTTTTAACAGTGCCCCAAGTGATGCTCTGACCCACTCAGCAGATCCCAGCTTTCCAGCGTGAAGTCTCTAAGCGGCAGAATGCGATGTTGTCATGTTTGGGTGATTCCAGCAAAACTTATTGGCCATTTAAATAGCTATGCAAGGAGTTAAATATTTTCTCATATTGCGGTCTCTTATGGAAGCCAACCAATTGTGCTTTGTTTTTGTGTGGTTCAGCTGTTTTCACTACTTTGTTTTAAAAGGAATAACCAGGTTTTCCTTAGAAACGTTGTTTGAGATCCCACATCTCTATCAGATCCCACAGTGTGTGCAGACTTTTCACGTTTCAAACTTACTTAGACCCTGAAAGTGCAATGTTTGAAAATTAACTCCTCCGAAGTTTCAGTTCATGGCTTCACAACTCTCTTGCAACAGGATGCCTACGTGCCCATTTGAAACAGAGCTGGCAATGCAGTGAAATGTTTCATTGGAGGCAGCATCACGTTTTGTTTGAACTGTTTACAAATATCCTTTGGTTTTCTTTTTTCCTTTTTTTGTTCTGAATACATTTCTGGTTCATTGGCTACAAAAACCTACTCGTAATTACGCAATGGGATACTGTTTCTTTCTTTTTTTCTTTTTTCTTTTTTAATGTCCTGATGTTCAAGGAGTTTGCAATAAATATACTGAGGCTGACCTGTAATTGCATGTAAGATCAGCCTCACAACTGTGTTTTGTAAAGTTAAGTGCCGTAAAAGAACCTGCAGATGACGTGGAGAAGGAGGGAAGGGAGAGAGTAAGTGGAGGAGAAGGCTTCTTTGGCAGCTGCAGCTTTGACTGGTGGGTAGCAGCTTTAAAGTAAGATTGCTCACACCATTTTGTTTTATCTGAGTAGCAGCGTGCATCATCAGACAGTGTTATGATGGCATTTTGTTGAAAACATGCCTAGAGAGAAACTTTTACGGCTCAGCTGTTTACCTGTTCCTGTATTCATGCCTGCAATAAATGAGATGAAAAATAAATCACAGAGTCTGAGCAATTTGTAGTCAAATCAGTCAGGAGGCATGGGGCAGTATGCCAATTAAAGGAAACATTTGGTTGCTAATGAAGTGCATCCACCCTCATAAAAAAATTACATCCTAAGGAAAAAACAGAGAATGTCTTCAAAAAGCCCAGAGGGTTTTCTCCAGCTTAAAGTTACAGACCAGCATTGTAGGGTGCCAATCAGCTGTTGGGTCTTTAGTTGGGGCACGCTTTGCTGAATACCAGAGCTGGAAAAACACTGGCAGGATCAAGGTAGAGAAACATGAAATGTGGCGTGTTGCCGGTCTTTCAGTTGGGGCTCAAAAGGTGGCGAAAAGCATTGCTAGAGTGGAAGGGGTGGGGAGAAATCTGCCTTTTCACACAGGGCTGAGAGGCCCCAAGTTATTAAACTGTTCCATGAAGGAAGATTGAAAAAATAAACAAAAAACCAACAAACAAAGCCTGGTCATTGTAAATATTGTTTGTTGTAACACAATTAAAACATTTCACTCCGTTTTTTGCCCTTGATTTTGCCACTCTCTAAATGTCTAAATGAAAAGTTGCTTCAGAATGAAACATTTCCATTTTCTTCTGTTGAAAGATCTCTAAATCAGGACGGTTTTGACATTAACTTTCCCAGTGCATTTATGAAATTAAATCCCAGTAACGTTCACCCCATTTTCTGAGGTTGCCAAAGCTCTATATTCGGAAGGAATATGATCCCATCCCAATTTCTCCAACTGGGTATTCATCTATTTTTAATCTCTATGCAGGGAAAGCAGGGGAAGCAACAGATCAACGTTATTCCATCAGTACTCAATTTATACCAAGAAAATTGATTAGCTAGCCAGCAAACCTAGTTAATTAATTCACCTTAATAGATGTCTTTGCTAAAGAAATAGTGTTCTGGAGTGTAGGGGAATGAGAAGCTGTGCGCTAAAATTAGTCGGCAAAGACTCTCGTGTAACTTAGCCACAACTGAGAAGCATGAGGACTTCAGAGATGTAAATCTGAAAAATTTTTTGGTTTATTATGAGATGACTGATCTATGGGACTGGGTGCAAGGTCATTGAGATAAATTCTGTTTCTCAGAGGACATGCTTGCTAGAGCAGAAAACAGACTTTGCGTGCAGGCACTATTAACTCGGGGCAGGGGGGAAGATGAGGCAAGAGTTACCAGCCTGGCTGTGTTGCACAAATCCTGCTGCAGCAACGGGGCGGGAAGGTGCCCATACAGCTGCAGGTGCAGGCTGGCAGACCAAACCCCAGCCCTCGTGAAAGGCGATGGCCGTGCTCTCACCAACCACAGTGAAGACTTTGGGGCTGGCTGGCACCCCATGCCCAAGAGCAACTTGCCCTAAAGGGCAGCCCTACAGCAAACCCGGTGCCAGGGCTGGCTGCCACCAGACCTGCCAGAGGAGATTCCAGGGAACGAGGGAGAGAAAAGATCCACCACTGCCCTCCCCCAGCCACCCTGAGGCAGGTTCACGGGAGCATCCCCAGCTCCTGGTGCCAGATGAGGCGAGGGAGCTTGCCCTTTTTGTGAGAAACTGGGCATGGGATCCGCTTAGCTGTGGCGTCAGATGTGTTTGACAAGCCTGACCATTGCAGCTGCCTCTTACGTGCTGCCAGTAGCACATATGGTACGTGAGGTGTCTTCTCGCCAGGCTTTAGGGTCTGCGATGGCCAGGGGAGAAGGGAGGAAAACAACAGGGGGAAAGAGAGCAGCAAACAACCCACACCATCACCTGCAGGGTGGCCTGATGGCAAAGCACTGCCTAAAACAATGTTTGTCTTTTCACTTTATTTTAAAACTACATACATAAAATTGCATCGTTACATAGGTAATATGCAAGGGATACTAATTATATGGGGTTTTAATGAATTGTTCTACAGTGTGTGTGGTATACAATGCCAGTGACCGCACAGCTCTGCCATCAGAGTAGCTGGCACAGCAGTGAGGCGTAAAAGCCACATGGATCTTTACCGTTTCATGCACTGATTATTCAGCTCTTCAAGCGGAGAGACACTTACCTTTCTGCATCGTTCTTCCTCTGCCTTTCATTAGCAAACTCTTTTGGAAATCCAAGGAAAACACAGCACAAATTCTTTTCTTTAAAGATATTTAGTCAGTGATGCTTAGCATCACAGGGCCCCAGTGATGTGAAGAACTCAAGTATCTTTTTTTTTTTTTTTTAAATTATTTGCCTTGCTGCTTTTGAAAACCACAAAAAAAAAAAAAAATCATGATGTGTGTGCTAACTGCTTCCTGCTCTGCTCTGGCTGCTGGCCCCCTCCAGCAGTGCCAGGCTTGGCAAGGGCACGGCGTGGCTTGGCGGGAGGGGACAAGGGTTGTTTTTTTTGGGGAGGGGGTGGACTGCCGACATCCACCAGTACTTCCTTCCCTCCTGCAGTACACTTCTTGCTGTAGCCAACACAACTGCTGCGTCCTCTGAGGTGGGACCTGGGCTGCCCTGCTGGGAGGTGGGGAGATGTTTGCAGCTCCAGGGTCACCCAGGGAGGGTTTGAGGCTGGTGGGGGTGACAGCTGAGGTGCTTGTGTATTTAAGAGCTGGGGCTCTGGACATTTTGGAGGCTGTGTTGCTCCTGAGTCATGCAGGTGTGAGGAGATGCTGTGAGGCTCTGGGGAGGGAGGTTAGCGTGAGCTGCCCCCTACCTGGGTATGTGAAATTAGGCATTTGATGGCAGGAGCATTACTGTGAGACTGCTCAGTCCTCCCTCCTGCAAAGGAGTTTCGTACCTATGCCCTCCACAGCTGGCTAAACCCCATGGGGCCGGTCTTTGCTCAAGGAACAGCGCGAGCTCTGCAGCAGGGCTGCGGTCGGTGCCTTTGGCAGTGCTGAACAGGACCCGCAGCAGCCTCATCGCACTGGCTCAGGGCTCTTTTGAGGCAACACAGGGACAACAGCCCCCAGGAAGCACCTCTGCCAAGACTGCTAGCATATGAAGACAGGGAGGGGAAGTGCTGGAGCTGACTTAGCTTTGCAGCCCAAGAGCGCTTCCATTTTCTATTTCCAGCCCGACAAGCCAAGGCTCAGTGTGGGTTTTGGCCAGCTTGACAACTTGCCCTGGTTAGCGCAGGCCACTGGGAGCAGAAGGTATCTTCTCAAACCACCTGCTCCTTAGCTCCTTCATATCTCTCCATGCCATCCTGCTCACACTCCTCCCTCCCCTGCTCGGCACCCACCTGCTGACTGGGTCGCGGACACCTGCTGCCTTCACCCCTGTGAGCATCCCTCCCCCCCCCACACTAACACCTCTGGCTTTCTTCGCTTTCCAGATGAAAATCTTTTGCATTTCTGAAGCCCCTTGCCAGCCCTTGCTTTCCCTGACCCTCAGTAGGTGCTCCTCCATCCACACTTGTTTTCTACCCTTCCCCTGTCTCACTTGTCTCTTCATCTTCCCTCTGTCTGTCCCACCTCTGGCCAGCTCTGCCCACGTTGTGATTGCCTCCCTCTCCCCGGATGGCTCGGCTCGCTGCCTGCTCATCCCTATCAGGCCTCCAGCCTTCCCTGGGAGCAGCGTCTGACAGGCATTACAGCACAACAGGTTTTCTTGTCAGCAAGAAAACCCCCATGAGATGACCTCTGTTTAGGGACCAGCTGCCTGGGGTGGGGGATCTGCCATCAGCCATGGCTGCCGGGGCTCTCCTCAGGTCCAGCCTAAATACCTGTGGATGCAGCGCCCGGCCTTGGTGATGCTCCTACCTATTCCAGGGCACCAGAGGCAGGAAGGGTATGGAGGGGTATTTTTAAAGGGGAGGGGGGGGGGGAGGGGGGGCAGGGAATTAGCGTTTGCTCTACCCTTAAGATGAGTGATTTTGGTCTCACATTTTGGAGGGTTAGGCTCCATTTTAACAACAAGCCATTAGTGAATGAAGGCACCCTGGAGACACGTGACCAAAGATACCCTGCCTTCCTTCTTTCCACTTTCTTCTTGCTTCAGGTAGCATGTTTCAGCCACCTCCCCCTCCCCATGCACAGTAGCCATGGCCATCCCTTTGTCCCTCTATGGATAGATGAGGTCTTCAGCTATGCTGCTCCATATTGCTATACCAAAATTTGAACCACTGGAAAGAGATGGGGGGGAGAGAGTGGAAGAAGGAGAAGGCTCATCTCTTCAAAAAGCCAGGAAGAGGGAGAGGTCTCATCGCTTCATAAAGCCAAACTGCCAGCCTATTAATCCCCTTCAGGTGCTCTAGTGTAAGTGCTTTCTTCCCAAAGCAACACAGCTGGAATTAATCTTGCTACATATTATGTGGTGATAAATCATGAGGGAAGCCCAAGCTGTGTGCTTTTCTGCTTTTCTTCTATCTCCTTTTTTTCCCTTCTTTTTTATTTTCTTTTTTTTCTTTTTCTTCTTTCTTTTTTTTTTTTTTTTAGGTGCACAGCTTCTCACCTGCCAAACCCAAACTACTGCTCTGGCAGTGAAATCAATAACAAACTTCTGGGTTTGCCCACCTGGTCTCACAGGAGAAACATACCATTAAGTCTTAGTGATTCTGTTTTAATTGGGGTTTGTGTTTTTTTTTAATTTTGTATGTGTCTGTGCACTAATAAAAACAGCACAGAACAAAAACCAGCCCTGGTAGAGCAGCATCTAACAAACCAGAATTGTTAAACACCTTCCTGGAGGGGAAAAAACCTTCCTCTGATAGTCAGAAGGATGTTTCCAAGCAATTTGCACTCTTTCTCCACTTGTGGGATTTCCATCTCCCATCCTCGCCCAGCAACACAGTAAAAGCTGCATTAGCACAGTGACTTGCACCCCTGCGCTGCCGGTCCTGTGTGCCATCCATGGTGGCTTGAAACATCTCCCCGCACAAGGGCTGTCCCCCCGGCTGCTGCTTCATCACCTGCCCAGCTCAGCAGACTCCTACGCTGGGAGGTGCAGATGAGCTGCTGCCTTCACTGCGTCTGGTGGGTCCCATCATAAGACCCTGGGGAGCTCAGCACGAATTTGGCAGGGAAGATCATGCCTTGGTAGGTCTCAGCAGCCTCCTAGCTGTGTGCATTACCTATTAATTGAGTGGCAAAAGCTCCAAGCTCCACTTTCTAGGGGCACCCTTCTCTTGAAAGAAATCTTTCTGCAACACTAAAATGGCTCAGTTGATCTCCAAGGGCCACCTCTGCCAAACCCAAGCCACTGTCCCCACCAGCCTGTTCACCCCGTTTGCCCTGGCTGCGTGGCAGTCTCTGCTTGAAGAAAGTTCTTGCAGGACAGCTTTGCTTGCTTGAAAACCCTTCCAAGGACACTGTGCCCAAGCCCCAGAGAGGAGCTTTAGGACATGCAGGACTTGGCCCCTGAAGCTGTGGGCCAGCTCAGGGCAGCTCCTGTCTCCCTGAGCGGCTCTCGGGCATCCCGCTCAGGTGCTGCTGTATCTGGTGGGGAGAGCTTGGCATAGCTCTGTGTCTCCTTTGGCAGGTCTAGTCCTAAAGTCCAATTAGTGTTGTTTATACTCATATTGTAACTGAAAGAAAAAAAAAGGTGATGCTTCCATAGGACAAAGAGTGTGAAGAGATAAATGTAATTACAATAAATGCAATATATTGAAAGATACTACTAATTAAAAGTATATGAATTATGCATGTATCTCTTCCACAGCCTGTAACTGTGTGGGCTCGAGCAGTAACTGAGCATGTTCAGCTCTAGCTACCCTGTGAAACACATGGCTGCTTAATTTCTCACTCGCACACCTAACACCAACGGCTGAATTTTCTCTAGGAGTAAACAAGAACATACGTGGGGTTTGCTTGGAGTTACCTTTGCTTTTTTGTCCTCTCAGGCGCCTGAGAAGGGATGCAAATCTCAACCCACCAGTGTCCCCCCCCAGGAGGATGGAGACTGCCTTTCAGGCAACTTGTGCAACGTCAGACTTAAAAATCACGCTATTTAGGGGCACAGAGTTGTTGGGAAGGAAAGCAGTGGGGTTGGCTACCAATACCTGCCCCCCATGGGGCCATGCAAGCAGTAGCATCCTGCAGTTTTGGGGTGTGAAGCCTTATGTGCGTCCCACAGGCTGGCTGAGAACTGCAGCAGCCCAGCAGGGACGGGACGGGACGGGAGGACAGGGCTTGGTGGTGGAAAGGTCCCAGCACCTGCAGCTCCCCAGAGCATCCCAGGGCGGCACTGCCGCCCCCACCCCAAGGTGCCAAATGTCACCGTCACCCCACTGTTGCCTGGGGCTCAGCTCGGCTTTAAACAAACTTACTGCAAGCTATTTCATTAATACAGAAGAAGCGGAGTGTCTTTATGCATATAAACGCTTTGCTGTCCTTTGGGGTAAACAGCAAATCTTCACCGTCAAGGCAGACGGTTGCTCTCCGCGGCATTGCCGAGCCCATCCCGGCAGACTGCACCCAGGGCTGCGCCATCAATCTTCTGCTAAAGGCCGCTTCCTTCTCATATCTTCGTTTACCCGTAAATGTGGTGGCGGCGCAAAATCCCATGAGAGAAAACGGATCTAGTGTTAGCAGAAAATTCACTGTCCATTATGAAATTAAAACATGAAACGCAGCGACTGGGGCGGGGGGTAGAGAGACTCCTCTCCCTAATCACTTAATAGAGGCCCATACATCTTGTTAGAGTTTGCAATAAATCACGCCTTGTTATCAGCCAGATGTGCAAGCTTATGAAATCTGAATCCAAATGTTCATCTGTAGCTAATGTACCATTGATTTTGTCCTCATTTCCATGCCTTACAGAAAAGTGAATGGACAAAATTTTTTTTTTCATGCTTATACAAGCTCTGCCTTTTTCTTCTAGGGAAACTTTGGCCTGGGTTCAGCAAAGCACTTACACATGCCCAGCTTCAGGGTGGGACTGGTCTCCCCAGCCTCCCTCCAAAATAGATGGGGGTAATTCAAACAGTCACAGCGAAAGCGCTCGCCTGTGCTGTGTGCTGTGCCAACGCTTTAAATCACGAGATATTCTTACCAGGCACATTCGATAAGTTATGCTCAGCTGTTTTGCTGCATACTTTTTTGCTGATGACAGGAGTAATACATAACAAAGGCGAGAAGCTGCAGCCTGCTCCAAGAAAGATACAGGGAGTTATTTTCCTCTCTGTCCCCGGTGTGGTCAGATTTGGATAAATCCTCGAGGCTGAGCCTCGCCTGTTCAGCCTGCGCTGACTCAGGACGTGCACGCACCTCGATCGTCTGCAGCGCGAGGGTGGAGGCTACGGGGGTGCTGGGGCAGAAACGCTGGGGAGGGGGTTAGTCAGGCACCACGCGGAGGGACAGCTCAGCCAGGAAATTAAATTCCTTTAATTCAGGAGTACAGTGCTGTGAACAGGCCTGGGGAGAGAGGGTTGGCTCAGGGGAGTTGGGTGTCTCCAGGGACCTTCTCAGGAGAAGGAAGAGCCAAAAGCAACTAAAGCCCAGAAGGGATTTTTTTTTTTTTCATTTTGTCCTTTTGCTAGTGGGTGCTATAAGGTGCGCACCCCATTCTCTGCACCCTGAAGGCAGAGGAGGCTGCAGAAAGGCAGCTGAGGACTGAAAGCTGCCATGTGAGCTCCTGTTGTTTATTTGGTGATGTCCCTCTCCCGGTTACATCCCTGTCGCATGGGCCGGTGCCAGCCTGGGTCCACTGTGAGCCCTGGATCCCCTGCCAGGTTTGAGGATGCCCGCAGGTTGCGTCTGGGCCTGGATACGTGGTGAGAGGCTTTTAGGGATGCTGTGGGATACCTTTTCTGAACATGAGACAGATAACCAAGCTCAAAACTTGAGCACGAAACTTGGGTGAGGAAGAGGGGACGTGGAGAGAAGTCCGAGAATGGGACGTGTTTCGCAAACTGAGTCTGTGGGAGCTTCCCGCTCAAATGTGGGCCACATCAAAATGTATCTGTGCCCCCTGGCTTGCAGAGCCCAGGGTGATCTGTCTCTTTTCCTTCCCTTTCCTCCTCGGGGCAGGGACCGTACCTGCTGCCATAGCAGCCATGGCTGCTTTCCAGCAAGGCAGAGGTGGGGAATGGTCGAGAGCTCTCATGAAATGTCTCGCCGCTAAAGAGACTTGAGCTGCAAAAATTCAAATGCAGAAAGAGGAGCTCGCCCATTTTGGTTTTGTGAGCATTTCTGAGAGGCAGTAAGAGCCCAAACACAAAGCAAAACCCTCAGCAATGGCTGAGCAAAAGCCTGGCAGGGGCTGAACCACTCAAGCGGGAGCAGGGAGAAAGCGCTTCTTTAAGTTGTCAACTGCTTTTTTAGAGGATGTGCCTCAAAACAGTTTGGCTGAACCCCCAGTTAGAGAACAGGGGATCTTCTCCTTGGCCAGCAGAGAAGTAGGCAGTGGTACAAGTGCCCAGTCCACATCCCTCCCACAAGCGCTGCGGAGCACAGCGCAGGCCAAGCAGGGGCTTTGTGGTCTCCGGAAAAAAGTACTGGGAAAGCACAGTGGAGGTCTTACCAGTCTCCCATTTTTCTGAACTGGGGGAGAAGAAGGGGGTGGGAAAGACAGTTGCACCAAAGTCTGCATGGGCAGCGGAAAACTTTGGTCGCTTCATAGGTGATTTTTGTATGTTGGTACAAATAGACGAGCCCAGCACGCCGTGAAGTTGTGGGATTCTTTCTTTTTATTATTTTTTACTACAGTGGCATTTAAAGTGTGTGTTGGCAAGTGGAAATGGACTTGAGAAACAGGAGAAGTACTTCTCCAGGCCTTTTTCTGCTTTGAAAGCAATAAAATGTAGCTTTTGGCTTGCAGAGTTACTCTGTCATACTTGACTTTTTTTTGTGTTACTGGGTTTCTCTTACTTGTGTGTACATGTGCGCAACGGAAATAAACTTCAAACAATGGGATTTCGTCTAAAGCGTCTACATGGAAATGGGATCACTTCAGAAAGACAAGCAATGGACATATAAAAGTCAACTGGATATTGAATCCAAAGAAGTGTGAGCTCTCAAAAAAAGAAAGGGTGTACGGAAATCTAAAGAAAATCCTTTGGTGGAAAGACATTGGGCAAACGCAGCATCCACCTCACAACAGCCCAGTTGTGGGCCAGTCTGGAGCAACTGGGCTGCCACCACAGGAGATGATGTCTAAACAGCTAACCTTGAAAAATTCTGGTTTACCAGCACCATGAATAGAGGTCTTGTAGTTGTGAAAATGTGAAAACTGCAGGTGGTTAACAGAATTTCTATTGGGTAAAATATCATCAGGATATAAAGAACAGCTTGCTGGTTCAGCTCGTGTTGTCTGGACATAGCTCGGCTGCAGACAGCCCAGACATAGCCCTAGCAAGTGATGCATAAGTAGGGTGCATTGGCGTTGAGGTGTTGGGGATCTTTCCAAAGGCAAAGGCTAGCAATTAACATGGGATTACTCACAAGACAGGCTGAAACCCACAGCCAGGGCAGCCCTACTGAATGGACTTTCCTTGTCCTTGGGCTCTTGAGAGGCCAGGAGAGGGCTCGCCACTGAAAAACAGTCTAAAATGGACAGAGACTGTTGGTAGCACGCGTAACTGCAGGGGTACCCACAGTCAGCGGGGGGGGCGAGGAGG
This sequence comes from Pelecanus crispus, assembly GCF_030463565.1. Classification (NCBI taxonomy): domain Eukaryota; kingdom Metazoa; phylum Chordata; class Aves; order Pelecaniformes; family Pelecanidae; genus Pelecanus; species Pelecanus crispus. The sequence goes on along the minus strand of NC_134644.1, from coordinate 101,526,555 downwards.
TTACATTCTGGCAGAGCTTCCTCGGCTGAACAGCTCCAGGGGGATGGAGACCAATGTAAATCTCTGCTGTGCACGCAATATACACCCTGCAGTCAGTGGGCTTGTTCATGAGCTCAGGAGAGGAATAAACTGTTGCCTCTGCTCTGAAGAAAACCCACCATTCAAAACTGAAAGAGCTCTCGCTTCTCCTGAGAAAGAAGACTTGCGGGTTGGCACTAGCCAGGGGAGGTCATACCACAGCCCAACCAGTGTGTTTCAGGAATACTTAAGGAGGGAAAACAGTAAGATTCGTAAAACCCTAGGAAACAAAAGGGCAGAATTAAGATAACTCCCCTTACATAAATAAACACTCATGCCCACACCCAGGAAGAAACCTATACAGTGTCAATGGCAAATAAATAACTGGGTGTATTTGCTTTGGTGGCTTTCCAAACTCACTGGAAAAGTCTTTATTCATAGTCATACCTGTATTCTCTAATTTATTGACTTCCTTTCCTTTCTGCCCAAAGGGTTTACCCTCAGTCTGCTCTGCTTTGTACTTCAAAGGTAGCAGGTGATGGTTCACTGGCATTTTTAAGCTTCATTGAAGTTTTCCGCACAACAGCTGCGTCTCATGCAGGGTAAATATGCAAGAGAATTGAGCCCTTCTGCAGGCAGAGCTACCTGCTCCACATGAAAGCCAGCAAGGTGAGACTGCTTACCAATCCCACTGTTGAGGGTTTACAGTTTGCTTTTCTCCAACCATGGTCTGCAAGGGCAAAGGCAGAAATACAACAGGCAGAAAAGGCAGCCAGGAGACCTCAGGCACAAACAGTGATTATGTCTACCTTGAGGTCAGGCTCAGGGGAAGAGTTTGGGGGGCCTTTGGGGATGGAAAAGGAGTTGGAAGAAACTGTCTTCCCATTTGACTTGTACTGTGACCATGGAGACAAGACATTGCATACTGTGAGGGAGAGGGAGAGAAAACTTGAGAATGTCTACTACTACTTAGCTTAGAAAAAAACCCACACAAAACCATAATCTGTAAATGTAGCATGCTCCTGTGTGGGTTGGACTTCAAACCTTTCAGAAGATAGGTAAGACTTTAAAAATATTCAGGTGAGTAAAATCCATCTTGTCATGCCAGGAAATACCATGAATACCTATCTGCATCTTTGACACCAAAATATCTTTTTTTATACATATTAAAATAGCTCATACTGAGTTAGAAACATCTATGGCATCTTCTGCTACCACTCCTAAGATTTAAAGCTAATAAGAAGCTGGGATTTTTTTTTTTTTTTTTTTTTTTTAAATCATAAACCAGACTTTAAGTCAGCACACCTTAAGCTGTGGTCAAAGAAAAAAAAAATGTGGCAGACATAACTGGCTGAAAGGAAGAAGTACATGCATGAGTGTACACAAGAGCCACTGAAATAAATTACTAGACTGCTTTTAAACTTGCACTGAGACGCATGCAGTGTCCTCGGTAGGGCAGAGGTAGCAGGTCTCTCAATGAACCAGTGGTGTGAGTGCTGGAAGTGGTCCCGTTGCAGAGGACAGTGTCATGCTGGGTTTGCTCTGATCTAAGACTGTGATACCACGGAAAGGACGGGTCCTTGCCTTCCCTGCCTCTGGCACTGTGTTCCTACTACATGCGTTGTACTGCCAGTAGGTTTGTGTCTCTGTACAATCAAGTGGCTCAGGGAGTTGATCTTCCTGAAAATTAATGCAGTAACAAAACAGCTACCTTGTTCATCCACCTCACACCACCTGAAAACACAAGTGTTAGCTGAAAGAAGGTGGTGGGACTGCAAGGGCAGACAGAAACATGGGATTGTCCCTCATGAGAATTAGACTGGCTTCAGTGAGTTACGAAACCATACTCCATGGATGCATGGAGCCAGTTCATCTGCTTTTGAAGGTAACACCTCTTGGAGAGACTTGTGGTACAACTGAAAATATATTTTGCTGTCTTAGAAAAATTTTATGTTGATTTTCCAGTCCTTCCCTTCTAATATTTCCGGTTGCCTTAATAAGATACATCCATAATGGTATTGGTTGGAAAGGATCTTGAGAGGTCATCAGGTGTAACCTCAGTTGATTAAAGTATTAAGTATCAACATCTTTCAGTAGGTCTGTAGCTTCTGATCTTTTTTTGTTATTCTGTGAGTTTCCCTCATCCCCCTTATCAAATAGCAGTCAGAGCATTCAAGGATGCTCTTGGGAGGACTTCCAGCTTTGATCTGAAGTGCTCCTTTGCAGCTGAAAGAAAGTAAACATGCATTGTGTATTGATGAGGAGAGTGCCCTATGGATGTTGACACCGTTTCTCTGGGCTTTACTGCACTGCACTGAACCATTGCATAAAATGCAGTGGAAACATCAAGGCCAAGAACAGAGTCGGTGAAAAGGCAGTAAGGTCTTACTGTAGCTTGAGCAGAGTTTCCTTACTCTGTGAAGACTGCAGTGATGGTGGTGGTGGGAGCTTTGATCTTAAAATGCATTCTAATTCAAAAGTGGGAATTTGAGGAAAGATGTTCCCTAATGTTACTCGGGCCTTTGCTTTTGCACTGCTTTGTGTGCCCAGCCAGATTGTAGGTCAGGGGAGAAGGAATGACACTGTCAGCTGAATCTCATTGCTGTCCTGATAGAGCACATCCCTTACTACCTCCTTTAACAAAAAAATGGAGACAAGTACATCTGCTCTTTTCAAACTGTCAAAAAGCTATACGGCCTGTTTGCTTCCTGTGAAAAAGAAAGTGGTGCTCAGAAGCATTCAGTGTTTCTAAAGCATATACTCAGAGAAAAGCAAGAAATGTGCTAGTGAAATGCTCATCCCACTGTGACCTGTGACATTTTCAGACAGCCTGGAGAACTGGTGAATTAAGCCGAGGGCATCCTGCAGGCTGTCCTGGCCAACAGATGGAGAAACCAAGGCTGCTTCTACATGCTGGATGACCACTGTCTGCCTTTGTACGGTCTAATTCAAGCAAGATCAAAACTGTGGGTGATGGCAAGCCTAAAGGCACCAGCACAAGGTTGAAGGGCAGAGCTACAGCTGCACGGTAGCCAGAGCCTGCAGTAGGTGACCAAGAAGAATGGGCATCTGGGACACACAGACAGGCAACCTCTTCTCACCAAGCAAGGGTTTTTTTCATTTGTCTTTTCAATGCTCTTGGAAAGGACTGTAATAAAATGAAAATGGGACCAAAAAAGGAGGAAGGGAGGGAAGGAGGGAGGGAGGGAGGGAGGGAGGGAGGAAGGAAGGAAGGAAGGAAGGAAGGAAGGAAGGAAGGAGGAATCACTTAGAAGAAAAAAGTCTTTTCTTAGGGCATTTAGACATTACCGAGCTATCCAAACCACCTGCACCCGAAGGATTTAATCCTGTTTTTCTCAGCATCTGCTGATCAGGTCACGTGCAGCATTTCATTTTGCACTGGTAAAAGAAATACAGATTCTAGCAAGCTCTTATTTCATTATCAAAACCAACACCACAAGCAGCTCTGGTCTTCTAGTGCTGGCCCTTTCGAGTCCATTATAACCACGACAAATGGGGCAAGGCCATTTGTGTGCAGCTTGACAGGGGAGGGAGTGAGTCACGGCAATTGTGTGCCACAACACCATATCACAGCAACAAAATCAGAAGATGAGTAATCTTGGAGCTTGCCTTCAGGCAGCTGTCTGGCTGATCTCACAGATCTTGCTGCAACAAAATGTCAATGTTTTAATACCTTTGACATTTCTTTAGCTTCAAGAGGCAATAATGAATCTTTCTTGGCTACTTACTAAGAGGTGATTATATCAGAAAAAGCAGCTAATTCTTCTTATCTGAAGAGACAATACTGGAAATAATCTTTTTTTCATTGAATTTAAAAGTAACCAGCATCAAATAAAAGTCTGGTTAATTAACTAAAGTCATCGAACAACCCTCAAATGGATTTAGTTTCAAGTAGCAACTAAATAGATTTAGTGCCTAGGAACAGTCCAAACACCTTAGGAGGATCCTGCCTTTTCTGTTCCTCCGGAAGTGTATGCTCAAGGAAAGGTTGTCTGTAATGCACAAAGCAGAACAAGGCAATGCTCAAGGCTTAGTGAGCAAGTCTTACTACAGATCACAAGAGGGTATGGGCCAGATGCCTGCTGCCATAAGCTGGCACAGCTCTATTCAGCTCATGGCCTGCACAAATATCATCTAAGAAACAGGAGCAAATAGAGCCTGGTGGAAATCAGCATATTTCATGAAGTTTCTGAAGGGCTAAGGTAGAGGAGTAAGCTGCCAAGTAAAGGAATATGATGCCTGTGATTTGGACCTGCTTGGAGAAGATTACTTTATGTTTGTAGATAGCTATGGTGACGCAGGTGCTCCTTCCCTGTAAAAAGGTAGATGCTGCTCTGTACCCATACAGATCTGTAGGACAAGATATAGACACAAAATATTTCTAGTGAGCTCCAGGGAACAACCTTGCTCTTTGAAGAGCCCTGGCAGGCAGCAACCTCAGAACATATGTTCTCCTGCCCAAACAGGGCAGCTACACCAGGATGAAGTTAATGTGACAATTGCAAGATTTCAGCGAAGCTGAAACATTTGCCACTTCCAGCTAGCCTTGCAAAGCGTGGTAGGGCTGAGGAGGCCACAGAAGAACCAGGCCGTAGGGATGGGTGGTTGCATGGGGATGTTCCACCTTATCACGCAGATGCTTGGTTATGCTGCCGCTCCAGTGCTGCTCAGTGCAGGTAAGGGGTTGTTTGATCACTTTGGGCACCATGAGAGGGTAAGATACACCTTGACATTGCACTGCTCAAGACATCATGGAGAACATGGGGCACTTTCAAAGCTATTTTTAGGTTTTCTGCAATCTGACAAAAGGCTTTTTACAGAAGCTGATCAGCCAAGTCCCAGGGTCAAAGCAATATAGTTGAGTTAACACACGGCTGTGCTATAAACCAGATGTAGCACTGCACTGATGTATCTGATATATTGCCATATATGCTCCTTCTTCTGGATCTGCCAGTTTAGTCAGTATCACCTTGGGAAGGAAGATGGATTCACAGCAAAGGCGCTACCCAAAAGCAAAGTAATAGGAGCTTGATGAGCAAATGACCATGCAACCTCTTCAGGTCTAGTAACACCAACAGGGTATGTCCTCAGTTTCACCACGGCTGTCCCACTGAACCACTTCTCAGCTTGTGAGAAATGCTGTTTCACACCAGCAAAGCTCTGTCAGATGGTGATATTTTTCCCTGTCCAGGGTTAGGTTTCTTAGCTGGCAGGCTTAGCACCACGTGGGAGGTTCAGTGAGGTTTCACGCATGTCCCATATGCTGCTCTTCCTCTGTAAACACACAGGTCTGCAAATCTGGCTGAAAATAAAGTGAACAGCAACCCCTGTCCTGCTAAGCACTGCCTATTTCCATTCAGATGCCACGTTTCCGTGTGAAGCATCCCTGCTGTGGCCATTCTGCAAGGGCTTCTCTGTTCCTATTCATTTTTCTCTTGTTCTTCGCCATTGTGAGCTAAACAGTCAACAGCTATTTTGGAGGGAAGAGGGGAGCCCGGTGGCAGGAAGGACTTTGAGGCCCTAACTGAGGAAAGGAAGGAGGTACGTTGGTAGTCTTCTCTGGCTCCTGAAGCATCGTCTTCCCTTTTTGGTGCTCATTTAAAGGCTTTGCTGAAAACAAGTGCATGGTAATATTCTGGCTGCTTTGCTTTCTGCAGAATGGATAGGCTCCTTTAAATGTGGTTTGCTTCCAAAAGCACAAAAAAACCCCCCAAACCATGTGCTTTATACATAAGCTAGCATTGTTTTCTACAGCATCTTTTGAGATCAAAGGGAATTTGTAAGAAGAGAAATTTTCCTTTTAGGTTGTCTCACTATTGCTTATGGTCAGAAAATTAAACATTTGGGAAGCCAAAAAGTAGGCTTTCTACCTTTTTCATTGAAATATAAGCACAACAGTTCACTCCAAGTTAAAATGTGAGCAATGGAATAGATTAAATGAATCTTCTCTCAAAGATAACTTTTAATGACGACGTGATTCTCTGCAAGGAAAAACGTTTTTACTGTTCTTTTTAAAAAAATTCAAATAGAAAAATAAATTACATTTTGTATCACTTTCTCTTTAATGTGCTCGAATAGGGGCATGTTTTTAATTAAGACAAAAATCTCCATGTTAATAGTCTTGATTAAAGGGGCTTTTAAATAGTTTATCTTCCTGGTTACGTTCCATCCTAAAGCTCTGCAGAGGAAGATGTCTTTCATGTTGAATTTAAATGCTTATTATCCCTTTGAACTCTGCCAGTCCACTTATTTGAAATATTATTCTTCCCTTCTAGCCTGTGGAGTCAGCTCACCAAGAGATTTTGGTAATGTCACTCTCTGGGGAACTCTGCTGGCTTATTTGAGCCTTGAGCTAGCAGCTGGGGGTAGTATTTCAAAGCTCGCCGTGATCTGCTGCCTCATTTCAGTGCCAGCCCTACAGCAGGGACCCGCGACATCCGTGTGGTTGCATCACCTGGAACAGTGAAGCTTTGATATCATCTGTGGGCCTCGTATGACAATAACCACCCATAGTGTAAAAATGGCAATCTCGGTTCAAGACCACATTATCCCTGTCGTAGCTACTAAGCGGAAATCCAAAGGAAGGGAAAGAGAGATGGGATGGGCAGATTCCTGAAAAACTGCTGTTAGATGTGAATAATAACAGGAAAAGAGTTTTTTTTTACAAAGCCTCCCAGTTTTTTCCACTGACGGCTACCATAAATGTTGTCCTAACTCACTTTCTACTTTCTTCTATCACATGCTAAAACAAGGCAGTGCACAACTGGCATCACTTTCAACATCCTGTGGCCTTGTATACAATTGCATCCAGGAGTGCTTTCCTTTTTTTATTCACCTGCCATACAATTCAGGGATCTGACAATGTCAGGTTAGGTGAGCAGCTCACCTAAAGGACACACAGCTGTGCAAATACGGACCGCAGGTGCTTGTGTTTGCTTGGAAACTAGCCAGCTTGCTCACCCATCACCCCAGAGAAGGCAATGAACCTGGTCAGGGCTAATGAATGATGCGGTGCTCTGTGACTGAACTGCTCCTCTACTGCCCAGTCACAGAGGTTTGCGGGACTGATCCATAAACAGGACCTGATGTGAGCAAACAGCAATTGTTATTTCAGAGCACGCAAAGCCAAAGGTTCAGTCCTCTGCACACCCCTGAAATGGTCATCATATCCACTCCTCCTGGAAAGCGGAGAAGTGAAAGCACTTGACGAATGGACCAAAATGCTTGTGCTCTTGTCTGCGCAAGCCTTACGTAGCAGAGGTTTCGCTGCCCATTTCTTATGCTAAAATGTTATAGGCTTTGTTATTTCTGTCGGCTGAGCAGAACGCCTGATGAGCCAGAGCAGGCAGCTGGGTGAGCTGCTGCCTGTCATGGTTGCGCGCAGGTGGAGGAAGAAGGTTTCCTGCCTGCAGTAATCTAGCAGCGGGAGGGGGCGGGTGGGCTTGCAGGGGAGAGGAACAGCCAGGGCTGAAGAGGAAATTCTGGGATAGGAGAAAGTGCTGAGGGTTTACAGAGAGCACCCAGCACCCGTTCAGGCCCTCTGCCAGCCCCCTCTTGGGGTCGGGTACCTGCCAAACCCTCCCGGGATGGGAACGGTTAGAAGGAAAGCAGCACAAGGAGATGAGACCACTGACGACAGAGGACACCAGTGAAGAAAAGGGGAAGTGATGTGAGGGTCAATTGTTCAAACAAGGATGGAGGAAGCACCAGAAATGTGTATTTTTGCGGTCCTGTCTACACACTTAAGCTAGCACTTGTTGGCACAGCCGGTGCTGTCCGTGCGAGCGTCCCTCAGGCCCGTGGCCAGCTGTCCTGCTAAATGTTTTGCGTGCAATACCTGTAACAGTGCTGCTTTGCAAAATAGGGCAGGATGACTCTCTCTCTTAAAACTACAAACTACAGTGCTGTGGAAGAGCTGGAAGAGCTCCCTTCTCCTCCCAAAGCTGAAATACCATTACTGCATCTCAAGCCTACACAGGTCTCCCGGTTCCCTTATGAGAAATGAAAAATGTTACCAGGTCCCTTCTTTAACACAATCGGAAAAGTAAAGCAAAATAGTCTTCTACTAAGAAATTGTGACTTTGCTTAGCTGTAGTTCTGAAGGTTAATTTCATAAGCGTGAGGCCACAGCTGGAAGGATGTGTGCAAGTTTTTAGAAGTAAGTGGCTAAATATGCTTTTGATAGTTGCCCCCAAAGTAGAGGTCAAATAGAAAAGAGACGATAAAAATAAACATTGCTCAACCCTTTCATTCATTGCAAGCTGTCAAATGGGACAGGTGCTGCAGAAAATCTCATGTGCGATTGTGTCATTAGAAGTTGAATCATCATGCGAGGGCAAGGAGCTGGGTGGAGGGGCTGGGGCGACTGCTGGCAACCTTAACTTCAGCATGGACTGATCTTCAGAGAAAAGCTGGTCAGAAGCAGGAGATTCTTGTGTTTTGAGAACTTCCTTTGAACTGGGAATGAAAAGCCAAAATTTCCCATGGATAAAACTAAACGAACTATCCAAACTTGGTTTTCTGATGCTGCTAAACTCTTTGGATAATGGCAAATAAAATAAATATGAATATAATAAGAACAGTATTATGCCATGACTTTCAGCAAAATGCTAGAATCAAACAAGAACTCTGATTCCCTGAAGAAAATAAGAAAACTGAAACCCTTGACATTCACTTTGAAATATTATCAATACTGATACTTCTCTACATGAGACTTTTGATGAGCTTGAGGTGTTTTTGCTTGTGTTGTTTTAGCAAATGTGAATGCTTCTAAAAATACTCCAACTAAATGCTGAGACATTTCAGAAGAAGCAGCACTGTTTACCATGGACAGAAAAAGTTGTGCTGCTTCGCAAGCAGTAGTGCCACACAATTTTAACTCCATCCTTGAGGGGCTGCCTGGAGCTGGGACTGTAACAGCATCCGGTCCCTGCCTGACAGTTACCATTTTGCCTGGAGCCTGCACAATTAAATCACGTCTCTCTTCAGCACGTGGCCAGGGTATAAAAGGGCTAAGGGAGTGGGCGAACTGACCTCTCTTGGGGATGTCCAGAAGAAAACGCAGATGGCAGATTTAAAGTGTCAGCATCATGCAGCAAATACCAGCTTAACTGCTTTTCCTGCGTTTGGGTGCAGGGTTTGTGCACGTCTACTCGTCTGCAGAAAAAGGACCTCCGAGGTTGGTAAAGCTGTCAGGTGCCAGCACAGGAACGCTGCGACAGCCTGTGAGGAGTGGTGAGAAAGCCTCATCTTAGTGCTTTTTTGCTCTCTGCTGCTACATTTTGGGGGTGTTGACACATGCAAATATTCTACAGCAGCAGGGCGAGGGCTCTGTGCACATGCGGGAGAACCAGCCGTCAGAACAGGGGAGTTTGGCTTTTTTTCCAAGTTCCAGATTGATGTCTGGATTTTTTTCCCCTTGTTTTCTTTTTTCCCCATTGATGAGCACTGTTTTCAGTAAATGTTGTAAAGACTGCTTTCCTGTCTCAGATTGGCATAGCAACAGCATCAGAACAAAACTCAAAATCATCAACTTACCGACATACTGAAATGGCTTCAGAATTCATAATCATTTGAAGTGTAAGGGAAGGGGTTATTGAAGAGCATACACCTTAGGCTGTTGGAAACCTTTCCTCCGTGCACATGTTGACTGCCAAATGAAGATAAGCCAGTTAAATACCTGTTCTTTAATTAGGTTTATCCTTGTAAACATCTTCATGAAAAACATTGAAGTAACCTTAGGCTATATTACGTAGCTGCACAGTAGAAATAAGAAAGCATTATTTTAGTGTTATTTATTGCTGGTGTCACACAAAGATCTTAACAAGAAAATCCCAGCCATTTATCAATGCTACAATCTTTTTGGTTAGTAGAAACAAAACACGTAACTGTGGTTAGAGATCCGCTCTCAAGAAGGCAAACTTCTCCTTTAACAACCCTCAGATGTGATGGTTTTAGCGTTTCTAAATCTTGGCTGTTACACAATGTTTCGTTCTGTTCAATAACACTGTTTTATAAAACATTCCTGTATTCTAGCATCTCTGGATAAATAAACCATGTTGAACTCTGACTTCATTGGCATTGTGAGCAGTGAACCTGACTTTGCTAATCTAAACATTATCAACAACTTTATTAAAAATTTCTCTTTTTTAAGTCAGTTTACAAGCTTTTCAAAACAATATATCCAAGCTCTCCAAAGCTGCTTGCTGCTATTATGCCATTAGCAGACCTATGGGATCTTTTCTACATCAGAGTAAATTGTTTTATGCTTCGTTCATCCCTGCATGCAAGGTTCAAAGACTCTTATGCACCCCGTGGATGTTAACAAAGCCTGCAGCGAGGCTTTTGAGAGGCTTAACTCTTCTCGATTAGCGTACCCCTTTCCTACCCAAAGCCTTCAGTATAACTGACTTCCACTTAAGTGCGAACAAGAGAACAGATTATTTTAAAGTCAGCGAAGCTGCTTGTGCACCTGCCTCTCTCTGCCATCCAAGCAAGTGCAGGTAATGAATACAGACCTGCCTTTAGATAATGACATGCAAAGCGAGAGGCTTGGGGCAAAGGCCAGAATTTGCGCTGCAGTTTCCTTTCAGTGCTGTGTAACTCACCCTACTAAAGCCTGAGAAGCCTTTGCCTGCCACGAAGCCTACCACTTAAATACAGAGAAGCCTGACGCTTGCAGTCCCGCAAATGTTTTTCAGTCCTCTGGGTGCACACTTCAGCCCATTCCTCTAATGGCCGACGGCTTTCACAAATACAGGGTTTTTATATGTATTTGTATGTTTTATATGTATTCAGCTTATAGGTATTCAGTGACGATGAGAGGCAGGGATGAATATTTTACAGCAGCAGGGAGAGGGATGGCTCCGGCTGCCTCAAGTTGCCCCAAACGAGCTCTAAGGGCTCCCCCTTCGGGCTCCAGGCTCACCAAGGGTCCCTGGGCAGGGTCCCCTGGGTGCCCCCCTCCCGCTGGCAGGCAGGGAAAAGCCCCATTTCTCGTCTCGCAGCCTCGGTGGGCACAAGGTTTTTGGGGACCTCGCGGTCCCTCGGTGACTTGGTGCCCCTCGGCGGCGGGCGCGTGCTATTGCCAAAACCACCGCGGGTGGGAGCGAGCCCGGCTCGCAACCCAAGCCCCAAAAAAGCTTGGTGAAGGCACGGGGTGTGCCTGGGCAGGGGTCCAGCAGGGCTGGGGGGGCAGCAGGCGAGGACCGGGGTGCTCCAGCCCTAAGCCAGACTTGGAGCGTGTCCCTGGGGTCTGGGCGCTGCCCTTCGCCTGGGCTCCCACATCCCCAGGAGGAAGAGCAAACTCCCCTAAGCCAGAAGTTTTTCCCTGGGCTGTTTGAAGCAAAGCATCCCCTCCTGTAGCTTTTACCCAGGAGGGGACAAGGCGTAATCTACGGTCCCCCAGTTCCTTGGCAGGAGAAGCCTCAGTTAGGACATGCAAAAAGCAACTTCACTGCAGAGGAGCAAGCCAGAAGGAGCTTCTCTGCAGATTTCTCCTGCATGCTTATATTCACCTGGAAGATAAGGGCATTATTATTATTATTATTAATATTATTTAGACTCAGAGCAGTCTGAGTCTGGGCTGGGGGAAGGCTGTTTTCCAACAGGCAGAACTTACAAAACTTTTATCATAACTCTTCAGATGGAGTCTCACGAGGGAACAGGGTTTTCTCTTTTTCTTTTTTTTTCCCTTATTTCTGAGTTCTTAACTAATTAGGATGAAATGACATTGTCACACACAGAATTAATTGAATTCTGCCAGTACTGCTTAAACTCTTTAAAACATTCCTACCTAAATGAGCTCCTTGCTAATACAAGCTGAATTTTTCAGCTATCCGGGCCAATTTTTGCACAATACGTAAATGGTATTTATGCACAGGGAGGCCTCAATGTAATGCCCTCTATTGCGAGTTCTAATAAAAGGCTGCTCTGTTTTGGCTCCTTATTAGAATAACACTATAAATAGCCTCTTTGTAGCAAGGACTTTTTAAAAAATGTGAAAAGTTTTGCTCCAAAACCTCCTGGTGCACATTGTGCCACCATCTGGCAGATCTGGCTTTTAGGGTAGATTTACCTCCCAGCACTGTATTCATGCTGGGGTATCAAAGAGTGCCAGAGAGGTAAAAAAAAAATGCAGTCTTGGGAGAAAAGACATAAGCTGCCTGATGTAAACCAAGGCACAAAAAAAAGCTGCACGGTTTTAATATACCTTGGGAAGGGTCTTCAGTGCTTACAGAAGCAAAACTCATGCTGATTTGGTGTCTAAGACTGCTGGACTTAGTCTTTGGATTGGTGTGTGAGTCTTTGGGTTGGTGTGTGTTCTGCTTTCAGAAAAGAACTTTGAGATGTTGCTTTTTTTCCTACATTAGATCAATTTTATAGAAAGAGTGCTGTTGTGAGCAGTATTGGCTGCAGAGGCACGATTGCCCTTGGAGCAAGACCAGATACGTAACTCGGTGGAGGCAGAAAAAGAAAGATTTACCAGTGCTGAGCAAAAAGATGATCTAATGATCTAATGCAGTTTTTATTTGGATGGTAACATATTTACAGTTTATATTTTCTTGCCTTTCTCCATAAGACCTGAAGCAGTACCATGCCTCCAAAAAGCTCACTCATCTCTTTGTTTAGTAGCTTTCAGAAATAGCACACATCTTTTTTCCTCCATAGTGTTTTAGTTTTTCTAAGGCGATCACTTAATTTTTACTTTTCTCATAGAAGATATTCTTAATGAATTGGCATTTGACATTTTTTTCCTTCGTCAGTCGGTTTTGTACAACACTGTGAAAAAGCTCTCCTTGCAAGAAATTCCTAGCATACTTTCTCCCATATCTTAGTCTGAGTAACTAACACTGCAAGCATGTTTCTGTAAACTAGAGCACGTGATGAATGACTATTAATGAAACCAGGGTGATTGCTCAATTTCTAAAATTTGTATTGTTGTTTAATAAAGGAAAGCCCAAGAGAAATTACTGGTAGAGTAGATACATTCATCATATTGAACAAGATTGTGGTAAGGGTTCGAGAAAACTGCATATGAATTATAAATTCTGGTTCAGGTTATTGCAGAGTTACTGCAAGAAAACTGCTGTCTCAGGAGTCATTTTGTTAGTCAGCACTAGTGGATACATGCTGATTTTTCAATACATGTCGATTTGATGGAAATAACCAGGAGCACTAAACTTGAAGGAGCTGTTCCTGAGGCATGGATATCCTGAGGAAGGAGCTGGGAAGAGACAGGGCAGTATGAACTTGACCAGCTTTGGCTTTTTGGAGTGAATTGGGATGAGCAATAACGCATCAAGAGCTGAGTAAGGAAGTTGGGCCTTTGATAGGAGGACTACCAAATGGAGAAAACCCTCTAGCTCATGCACAGAAGCAGAAAAGCAACTGGATCAGGCAGGATCCAGCCTAACCAGCCACAGCAGTGGCGGGGAGGGGGAGACTTTGCTTGACACGGGTGGTCCCAAAGGAAGGGTGGGCACAAAGGATGCTGTAGTAGGCATTTCTGTAGCCTAATGGTCTGCCAGCATCACTGGCCTTCGCCCATGCCTCTCTTCATTAGCCAGGTCATGCTCTGCTATGACTAGTGGGGTTTTACCCTCTTCCCCCCATCTCAGTATGGGAGCTGCAGCCACTCCTGAATAACACAGTTAGAGACTCTGAGACAAGATTTTTTTTTCCTGAGTATCTGTTATGTAAACTATGACTTACTCCTGAAGCTTTAATTTCTAGTCCAAATACCCCCAAAACGTGTGAGTCTCCAGGAGGAAGGTGTACGCTGGGTGACAGAGCCAAGAGAGAAGGCAGGACAAGCCTCAAGGGACGGCTGGGGATAATCCCAGTCTCCAGCTCTGGGAAGACACTGCTAGACTGAGCGCTAGCACCAGAAAATTGCCCAAGCTAGGGAAACCACTTTAATTGTGCAGGGAATTTGACTGCTAGATTCCCCTAAGGCAGGAGGTGAAGGCACAAGAAGCGGTGGAAATGACCACATCCCACCTTCACCAAAAGCAAGAGGACTCCCGCTGCCAGAGGACGGCGATGCCTTCCAATACATGGTTCACACATGAGGCAGCATGCGTACATCTCATTATGAGGCATTACCAGCACGTGCAAGCTGCGAAATACAGCATTCGGAAAGTATAGGCGTTCGAGGATTAAGGCTGCTCATGCAACTGCAGTTTGGACTCCTTCTGCTAATGCTTTTTTTGATGGCAACCTTAATTACTTGATCAGATAGGGATCTTCCCTGCAGAACGGCTGCCGCATGGGCAGCGCTATTAGTTGTAGCGTAGACCTTCCTGTTTGCTGAAAAATGAAGGTATTCATTAGTGCTCCACCAGTCTCAATGTGACATTGCTTCCTATAAGCAACCCATTTCTGTGACAGGGACAACTTTCAGGAAAACACAAGAGGTCATAGGGGGAAAAAAAAAGGTGTCTGGAGTTACTTTCATTTTAATTTTTAAGGCTTTACTAGGAGGAAGGCACATGCGACAGGGTCAGTCTCTCAGCTGTTATCTTCACCTTAGAAAATCAGTGCAGCTCCACTGTAATCACAGTTATCTTAGCTGTCAGATTTAAAACGACAGGTGTCACATAGGTACAAGCAATACATGATAAATGTCCTAAGTGTTTACTATTACTGCGAAGCATCGCCTGTATCGCAGCGCACTGAAGCCTGTTTCCAGGGAGGAAAAACCAGCATGCAGCTGACAGCTGTTCCCTCGCTGAGCAAATGCTTCTTCACAGGCATCACAACCCTCGGCTAGCTATTTCAGAAAGGAGACGGGGGGCCTTCATCAGAGTTGCTTGTTGCCAGAAAGAATAAGCTGCAGCCTTATTTTCCTGTTAGCCTGATTTATAAGGGTTTTTCTATTGCCGTTTGTTTTCCACTGGCCTGGTAAAGTTTGTCAGGCTCGGCAAGGTGGGAAGAAGGGACTCATTATTTTGCACTTGAGCTTGGTGTTGCTCTCCCATAGCTCTTTCCACACGCTACTATGGAACATGTTGAATTCGCATGCGATCGAAATTTCTTTTGCAACTTACTTTTTACCTCTGTGTGGCTGTTCCTCAATTTGGAGTGAGAGATAGGATGCTACTCCACTGGACTAAAGCACAGAGACGTGAATTAATGTCCTCCGCTCGATGCAGCTGAGCACACTCTGGTATTGCAAGCAACCGCTCAGCCCAAGGGAATGAACTTATCCCTAACGCAGCCTAGGTCTCAGGCAGTCTCAGTGCCCCATCAAAAAATAACTCAGTTCAGTCATCGATAATAAACCAGAAAAGATTTAAATTGAGGGTTATTTCAATTTTCAGAATATTGCCGACTGCTGTGTCTTCTTCTGTCTCCCTCCCTCCCCCGCAATGTTTTGCGGAATTTTCTTCCAGACTCTCAGAGGAGGGAGCGTAACCACGCGTAACAATATAAAAAAGATATTATAGTTATAACCAGAAGACGGCAATCTAAACCCGAAAAAAGAGCCGCTTCAGCGAACACGGGGGACGAAAGGTCACTGTTCCTCCACCAACCCGTAGATACCACGGCACAGCGAGAACGCAAACGTATCCTTAACGCCTCGCTGCGCGTCCAGCGTCGGGCACGAGAGCCCAGGCAAACTTCGGGGGCACAAGCTGGGCTTTTCTTCCCGTCCTGCCAGGTGTTCAGCGTATTCGTGTCGCTGCGGTTATGTCGCAGCGCGGAACACAAAGCGAGAACGCGCAACCAGATAGCGAACGCTCGCTAGCGTGGGGTTTTACCTGAAACGTTAAGTTGCGCTCTGCCTTCAGTCCCACCTCAGGAGTCGTTAAAAATAAAAAATAAAGAGAGAAGCCCGGCCAGCGACCACCCAGTGGGATGGATCACATCCTCTGGAAGCGCACGCTGAGAGGCCCCGGTGAATCCAGGCCACGGGGGCTGGACGGGGGCGGCCCGCGGCGGCCCCCCGAGGGCTGCGCCCCGGCCTGCGGAGGATGGGCTGTGGGGTGGGCCGTGGGGTGCTCCCGTGGGGGGTGGGCTGGGGGGTGGGCCGGGGGGTGCTCCCGCGGGGGGTGGGCTGTGGGGTGGGCCGGGGGGTGCTCCCGCGGGGGGTGGGCTGTGGGGTGGGCTTTGGGGTGCTCCTGTGGGGGTCCGGGGGGTGCTCCTGAGTGGGGTGGGCCGTGGGGTGCTCCCGCAGGGGGCCGGGGGCCGTGGGCTGTTCCTGTGGGGGGTGGGCTGTGGGGTGGGCCGGGGGGTGCTCCCGTGGAGGGTGGGCTGTGGGGTGGGCCGGGGGGTGCTCCCGTGGGGGGTGGGCTGTGGGGTGGGCCGTGGGGGGCTCCAGTGGGAGGTGGGCTGTGGGGTGGGCTTTGGAGTGCTCCCACGGGGGCCCGGGGGTGCTCCCGAGTGGGGTGGGCCAGGGGGTGCTCCCGCGGGGGGTGGGCCGTGAGGTGGGCTGTGCGGTGCTCCCGCGGGGTGTGGGCTGTGGGGTGGGCCGTGGGGTGCTCCCGCGGGGGTCCGGGGGGTGCTCCCGAGTGGGGTGGGCTGCGGGGTGGGCCGTGGGGGGTGGGCCGTGGGGTGGTCCCGCGGGGGGCCGGGGGCCGCGGGAGGCCTCGGCGCTGCCGGGGGCTTTGCCTGGGCCGGGGCTGGGGGCGACACCGCCCCGCCCCCGCCCACCACAGCCCCCACGCGCAGCGCTCCCGCGCGCAGCCCGCCCCTACGCCTCTCCCCCCAAGCCCCCTCCCACGCCGCCCCCCCGGGGCCGGCCCCCCCCCCCCCCCCCCCGCCCAGCCCCGCCGGCGCAGGAGCCGCGCTCGGGCGCCGCCGCCTCCCCGCCCCGCCGCCGCCATGGCGGTGCGGAGCCGCGGCGCTTGGCGGCGGCTGCTGCTGCTGCTGCTCCTGGCCGGCTCCGCCGCCAGCCCGGCGGAGGAGGGCGGCGGGCGGCGGGAGGCGGGCGGCGGGGAGCAGGGCGAGGAGGCGGCGCGGCCTCACCACGACTCCTCGTACGGCACCTTCGCCAGCGAGTTCTACGACCTGCGCTACCTCTCCGAGGAGGGTGCGGCGGCCGGCGAGGCGAGCCCGGGGCGGGGAGGGAGGGAGGGAGGGAGGGAGGGCGGGCGGGAGGGCCGGGCCGTGCCGGGCGGTCGGTGGCGGCCCGGCGGCGGGCGGCGTTCAGCACGAAGGCCAGCGCCCGCCGCCATCTTCCGCCCGCCGCCGCCCGGGCGGCCTCCGGCCCTGCCGCTCGGGGGCCGGGGGCGGGACCGCGGGGAGCCCCGGGGACCCTGCCCGGCGGCCGGGCCCTCCGCAGGGCTGGCGCCCCGCTCCCCGCCGGGCTGCGGCCCAGCGACTCCCCGGGCCCGGGCGTCTCCCCCGGGCGGGGGCCGGGGCCGCGGCAGGGGCCGGGGAGGGGGCCGGGGGTCCGGGCTCCGTCCCCGTCCCGCTGAGCGGGGCAGGCCGGCGGTGCCTCGCCTTCCGAGGTGCAGACCCTCTCGTGAAAAGCTTTCCGGGCTGCTAACTTAAAAGGAGCCCCGGTTTTTGTGGTTTTCGAAATGCCCTGTGACGTCTTGAGTGGTAAGAAATGCAGAGGTCGCGTCTGGGGTTTTGTGGCTTTTTTTACTTGAAGTTACAAATGGCAGAACGTTAAAACTCTAGTCTTGTGGCTAGGCTGCATTGAAAACCCATTGTTTGATGCGTTTGAAAAAAAGGAAGACGTGAGAAGGTAGGATGTCTTTCGGTGATGCTCCGCTACAGGCTGCGGTGAATTTTTGCCGACTTTATACGTCCGTGCTGGCTAATTTACCCAGGCCTCCGATACAGTTAATGGAGGCTGTAATTTGCAATTTACAGCATACTTTCTCCTTTGGCATTGTCAGAAATCTAGGGAAGCGAATCAGGGTTCCCAAACGCCTGAGGTTGTGTAGGTTAAATGTTTGTTTGCAGATGCTGTAACTAACTGCAGTGTTTATTTTCTGTCCAATGAAGCGCTTTCAGAGGACTTTCTAGTTTCACAGCTAGCACCTTGGTTTTCAGTTGGCTCAGTAAGAGACCATCCTGTTAAAATATCCGTGTTCATGCAGCGGACATAAACTTCTACAAGCCAAGACAGAAAAGGTCTGTTTGCAAATGTTCGCACGTTCTCTTTGGCGTACTATCATACAGCAGACAGGGGATTGCTTGGAGTCATAGCTCTCATTGTCTGCCTCTTCTGGGTCTTGCTTCACAAGTGATTGCGGGTCAAAACTGCAGGCGATTCCCTGTTTTGATACTCTCTTACCTTTTATTGCAATGCATGTTTTATTATACTTCTTAATGGAGGATGTATTATAAGGTCCTTTCGGTATCCGTTCCTACAGCTCTGAATCTGGTGCCCTGCATTTATACTTAATGCTGTTGTTTATAGCTAAGGAGTCAGATTTAGTTCCCTTATGGATTTCCTGAGGGGGCTAAGAGTGTACAAAGAGACAGCTGAGTGGAGATCCCTAGTTGTTTGTTGACCGCACTACTCCGTGTTCCCGCAGCCTTAAGTTAACTTTTGTCCTCGGTGTAGCAAAGCCATGCTCTGGCACCCTTCTGGATGAATGTAGGAAACCTGAGAAAATTCTTGTTTTCAGTTGTCAGTGTTACTTTGGTACCTGGACCCAGGACCGTCTGAGCAAGAGATTGTTTATATGACAAAGTAGTCCCTCATCTGAACAGCTCAGTTATCAGCAGACAAAGTAAATGCTATTGGAACCCTTTCCCTTTAGTATTATTGCTTTTTATTCCTCATATTTTATTTAGTAATGATTTATTCTGATTATACAGGTTACCCTTTCCCTACTGCTCCTCCTGTGGATCCATTTGCAAAAATCAGAGTGGATGACTGTGGAAAAACCAAGGGATGCTTCAGGTCAGTCTGAGATTAAGAGTGCATATACCTTTATGTTTGCAAATGCTGACTGATTGCATTGGAGACTTTGGTAAATGTTCCATATTAATTTTAATAAATGTTTATTATTTAAGAACATGCTTTGTAGTTATGGACTATATTATTTGAGGAAACTAGATTATTTAAGCATGTACGTCATAGTTATGGACCTGCAGTTATTTCATGTTTCTTGTGTTTTCGCAAAGCACTTTACAAAACCAGGGCTAGGAAGGTCGAGTAACACTGTGTGTAATTAATTGCTTGCCGTACTGTTTAAATACTATACATTCTCACACTAAAAGAGTAATAATTGCAAACACTTAATTAATGGTACTTTGTGTATAGCATAATGTAATATGTTTTACTGCCATTATACCAAAATGCATTCTTTTAGTTTTTTCTTGCAGAAATGTAATTAAGTTCCATAGCAGCAAATTGCAAGGAAAAGCTACATATATTTCCAATTCTGTTTAGGTACGGTAAACCTGGATGCAATGCAGAGACTTGTGACTACTTTCTAAGTTACCGTAGAATAGGAGCTGATGTTGAATTTGAGTTGAGTGCTGATACCGATGGCTGGGTGGCGGTAGGATTTTCCTCAGACAAGAAAATGGTAAGACACGTACAGCTCTTCACGTTGACAGTGTGCACACTTTTACATGCTAGGATATAAATGGTTTGTATTTGATCTGTCAGAAACAGACCATATAAGGAAAAACTGACTTGCTGAAAACAAACCACCATTTGGTAGCCACCCTGGGAGCAGAAGCCAGGCCTAGTGCCTCCCAGAAAAGTGCCTCATCCTTCCTAACGTGTCCTTTCCCTTCTTCTCTGAGAATTACAACAGTATTTTGGTTCAGCTCTGAATGTCTGAATGTTATTAGCTTTTTGCCTTTTTATTAGAAAAGCCCTCCGGAGGGATAGGCCAATTCACATGGAAATGTCCTGTCGCACTTTATGTCAGTGTTACTTGGACAAAAGGCACATCAGAAACTAAATAGCAAATAATTTTATTCTTCAGTAAATCAGCTGACTTTCAGCAATATAAATATGGCTTTTATCATTAAACTTTGGAAATCTTTTTGTTTCTTTCATACGTGTGTGTTGTTCCAGGGAAGCCACAAATGTCTGACAAAATGACTCCTCTAATTTAAGCGTACATACGCTAGAAAGGAGTCTTGTTAAAATGTCTTCTTCTGTTTCTCTTTCTCCTGGATTTTATTGGGTTTGGTTTTATGCTTATTCCTGTACTTATTTTTTCATTCAAAAGCTTCACTTTTCATTGTGTTTCAGTGAGCAAAGCAGGAGGATGTACTGTGTGAACTTTGAAAAACCTGAGTAATAGACAACTTAAGCAAAGATGTTTTGTCTGTGATCCCTAGTAAAATGTTTAGGATTAAAATGCAGTTCATAATGTAGGTGTTCATATACAGAAACACTCCTGAGTATATAAAACAATACTGAGCCTGTGTCCTAAATCACAAGTAAGAGGACAGGACTGTTTCTTGTACAGTTATAAGCAGTAGTCTGAAAAAATACAGAATTTAGACGTCCTGGGCTAGGACCCACAAAAACAAATGGGAAGAGTCCTGCTGACTTAACAACATCTTTATCAGACCCAGAATGAGAAATAGGAGGAAAATGTGAGGGCAGGTGCTTTTCAGTCATTACTATATATGTTTTAATATGACTCTGTAAATAAACACAAATAAAGATAGAAGTCTGTTGTGTCATAAAGAACAGTTCACGTCACAAGAAATTATTAATATTGTGGGGAACAGTTTTACAGCCAAATTTTGGGAAGAGTTTAGATGTCTGGAAATGCAAGTGCTCAACAGAGTTTTCAAAGCAGCTCAGCACATTTAAGTACTTACCCCCAAGCTATCGGAGATCATGTTACCAGTTTGTAACTCTGATAAACCTGCAGTAGATCCCAGCGTCCCACCGCCTGCACCTCATCAGCCCCTCACAAAGCAGGCATTACCTTTCATCCCAGGCATACCAAGCAGTGTGTTAGGTCTCAGCTTCTGGTAAGAAGAATAAAAATAAGTGTAAAGTAAAAGGTTTTGCTTCCAAATTTGCCACGTACGTGATCTAATACCCATCAGTCAGCTGGACTAAACCAGTTAGCTTCTGTCTTTCTCTCTTGTTCCCCTGCTGACTTCATTCTTTTTCATAACCTCCAGGATGTTTGGGTGTCCTGGGATACGGAGGCTGTAATGGTAAAATGAGTCTGGGTCGAAACAGCTTGGCTGTGAGAATCGGGCTGTGCCTTGGAGGCCCTAGTAAAAATGGTGTGGCCTGGATAGCTACAGAAGTTCAGGAAAAAAACCCTATTTTGTGTCCTCAATAGTTCTGGGGTTTGGGTTTGTTTTTTTTTTTTTAAAGTCCTGTGACCTATTTCTTTGTCTGAAATTACACTATCCTTTTCCACCTTCATGCTTTTGTGCCTCGGTAGGATTTTGTAATGTCATTCTATTAATTGAGATTCAGAATGCTTTTTTCTTTCCTTTTTAATTTTTTATGTGAAAACAGCTTTATTTTTGCCTTTTTGTACTTAAGAATGAGGGATTCATGCTCAGATGTATAAAAATTAATCTTGGAAAAGAAATTATGGAGAACAAGGATAGGCTCAAGACAGAAGCTGGAAAGGTTGCCTGCAGCAGCACTGAAGTGCAGAAACTCTTCAAGCATGTATTTTACCGAGTTGTCCCCTTTTTCCCTCACTTTTGGCACATCTTTTACAAATCCACATAGCAGTATTCCCAGAGAGCCAAACTGCACCTTTTTCTCTCCTTTCCCTATAACACAGAACTCGGAGATGATCACGTTAGCAAGCATCATGTCTATCATCAGTGTGACGTATCAGAAAGATTAGTATTGGTGAAGTAGGACCTGTATTTAATATGGCACTGATAGCTGCAGCAGTTGTGTTCACTAAAATGCCATTCATCCAACTTGCATAGTGTTTTAATGGTTCTAGATACTAAGGCATCTGTGAGATAGTACTCCTAAAATTAATGCTAGTCCCTGAGTGATGCAGTGCTCTACCACTTTGGCAGTGACCTTGTGTAACTCTTCTAGCAACCGGTTTAATATTTCTATGAATGACCTCTACAAACAATTGTCTCACACTTCCTTCTGTCTGTTGTTTCTTTGCTTGATTGTAGTGCTTGGTGGCTGTTTATTCCATGTGAAGAAGCACATGTTGATTACTCTTTTCTTGTATCTTATGGTGTTCTATATTCTGTTACTGCATGCTGAACATTTTTCATTTTCTCTGAAGAGATATAAGAAGTGATGTTGCCTCAAGTGGACACAAGAAGAGATTAGAAAAAACAGGCTGGAATTTATGCTGCTATTTGCCCAGATTTAGTAGATTTATCTCCTCTATTTTACCAAATTTAGTGGGATTTCTGTCCATGATTTGACGCAGTGGATTTTGCACACATCATGGATTCAAGACTGCCAGTTTTTATGAAGCAGGATCTCAGAATTTCACAAATTACGGAAGACCAGCCTTCCAATGATCAATTAATTTGTCTGATGTCAGGGTGATATCATTTCTTACAAATATGTTATACAGGTTAGGTAAAATAACTCTTAAAAAGATCCAAAACAGAATTCAGAGATAGTAAGGGTAAGTAAATATTACTATCCACTTTGTGCTGTTCAATCTAATTGAAGACACATGGTTAGGGAGACAAATATTTGTGTATATGTAACTTGGAAGGAAGGAAGGAATAAGAGCCTCAGGTCTTGATTAGTTTTTGATAACTAAAATTATATACATAAATGAGGAAATGCTTTGTGACACTTTTGTTTTCCTTCTGTCAATATGTTTTTACCATGTAGGGAGGAGATGATGTCATGGCTTGTGTTCATGACGATAACGGAAGAGTCCGAATACAACACTTCTATAATGTTGGTCAGTGGGCTAAAGAAATCCAGAGAAATCCTGCTAGAGATGAAGAAGGGGTTTTTGAAAACAATCGCGTAACATGTCGATTCAAGCGTCCTGTATATGTTCCCCGAGAGGAAACCATCGTAGATCTGCACCTGAGTTGGTACTATCTGTTTGCTTGGGGTCCAGCAATTCAGGGTAAGTTGATTTCCATGCTTCTGACAGAGCTGGGGTGCCAAAACTGATAAATGCCTTTCAATTACAATATTCTTACTAGTTCCTTTCTTAAATGAACTAAATTTCTGGCAGCATGGGGCTTAAAACAGATAAAAAGGAAGACAAAATAAATAATAGTCCTACCTGTTGTGTTTTCTTCACTATGTAGTTATTATTCCCACTCCCCAAAGATAAATTTAGGTGAGGATAATTCATAACTAGAAGTTCTAAATTCCTCTGAAGGATGTTTATTGTTTACTTGAATTTCATTTGTTTTATTCTGAAGTTTAATTTCAGAACACAGAGAAATGACCCTACTCACTGACAGCGTAATGTTGCATGCTCCTGTAGATTTGAAAATTACTTAGCTTTCTACCTGTTTCTTTGGTAGAGTTATAGAAAAAATGCATCTGATGTTATTTCTTTCTGCCCTTACCTATTAAAGGTTCTATAACTCGTCATGATATAGACTCACCACCTGTATCAGAGCGCGTTGTCAGTATTTACAAGTATGAAGATATTTTCATGCCATCAGCTGCCTATCAGACCTTCTCTTCTCCATTCTGCTTGCTCCTCATTGTTGCACTGACCTTCTATTTATTGATGGGAACCCCATGACCGATGGAAAATAGCAAGAATTTGTCAGTGGAAGTTTCTCAGGATGGACTGCTATATGGACGGACGATGCATTTTTCTATTGGAATTTGTATCACACCACCATCAGCATCTAGCTGCTTTTGAACATAGTTAGCTTCTCAGAAGAATGAAATAACCGTCTCCTTTGAGTGGCAGAGTGGCAACAAATCATTTAAGAATAATCAGTGAACACATAGGAGAATATTTTCAGTGTTGTGACTACTTGCTTAAAGAAAAGGAGACTTTTGTAAAATCAATGTGCGTGCCTGTGTGCGTGTGTATGTGTTTTTGGGAGGGGTGTCTGTATGTGTGTTTAGGCAAAACATCTTATCAAATAACAAAATTGCCTTCCAAATTGCTCCCAAGAAGCAAATTTGGGAAAACATTATAATGCTGTTTGGTAGTTCTGGTGCAGACGGTGCAACTCCAAGCGCAGTTTCTGAACTTAAGATCAGGATACCAACACAGCAGTATAAAGCCTGCCCTTCAGCAATGGACAGTTCTCCCAGATTTTTTTATATTTATCAAGGTTTACTTGCTCTGGTACTTTCCAAAACTAAACTTGCATAATCAAGCATTAACATGATTTTTTTCAATGGAAAAGAGGTGATGAATGTCTTTATAACAATAGTGTTTCAATGGCCTGCTTGAAAAAAATGGCTACTTCTTTTATGAGTGAGATATAAAGTTATTTAAACAAGGGGAAAGGAGAATACAGTAATGCAAATTCTCCATATGAAGGAAAAACAGATGTAAAACAGAGAGAATACAGAAGTTCCCAACAAGCCATAGGATGTCCTTCCAATAGATTAAATCAATTTTTGTCTTTTTGTGAAAAAAAAAACAGTACTATTGCTGACATGTAAATACGTTTTTAAGCAGTTGTGTAGTAGTACAAAGTAATCTGTTTTTCTGTGTTGTATGCCTGTGTATCTTGTTCATGTTAAAGACGAATATGGCAGCTGGTGTTAACTTACAAAGAAATGGAAATATAATTTAGATTATTTGTAAGGAAAGACAGGGATTAATAAGAGCAGTATCTTTAGCTTCATCAGATCATTGCTAAAATGTAGTTACTGTGGAAAAAGATGAGCTAAAGAGGAAAGACATTAGATTTTTTTTTTATCACCAATAAATACTACAAAGATGAGTCCTAACTATTACCAAAATGGAAAGTGTCAAAAGGTATTTATAAGCCACAGAATATTATGAAAAAATTTTGATTTCTTGTGGAGAATTTCTGTTCTTCACATAACAGGAAGTGTATGACACATATACACGTAGTAGTCAAATGCGTTTAGATAAGGTTGCTCATTCACTTCCCAACTTGCATTAAAATGCTATTTAAATAGATCTAAAATTTGAATTGTTCCAAAGTTCTATCTAATGTGGTACACTTGAGGACTCTGTAACATAGGATCTGGTAAAGTATGTGATGGACCTCATTTCTATTTTCATTGCTGCATAGAGTAAAAAGATTAACTAGCTTTGATGGGTTTGCATCATTATTCACAGACTGAAGTTTGTAGACTAATTTTTTTTTAGGCTCAGCATTCTTCAAATCTATGCTTAAAGGGTATGAATTAGGTTTAAAGAGGAATTTATCTCCATTCCAAACAGTTTATCCCTATTTCAAAAGAAAGATTGCTTAGTAATACATATTCTCATTGATGTCTTTAAGAATTTTTTCACTTAAAATTGCTGGACAGCGATTCAGGAGGGGGGAGAGAAATTGGGAATGAAGTGAACTTTAAAAAAAGCATATAGTAGCTTTATTTAGCATAAATTACTTCTCTCAAGTTGGACAACCTACTCATCATCTGACAAAATACATAGTGGAGACCACCTAATAAGGAAGGTCTGCACGATGGCTGTAAAATTTAGCCTTAAGATTGGCTGAAGCAGAGCACTGAAGCCTTGGATAATGAGTTTTATATTCAGCAACCAGGCGAAGCAAAGAAATCATTAGGGGAAATTCTTTCTCCTTTATGCTAATTTGTAGGCAGCTGAGCTAGTACAGTTCCTTCTCAGAGATCACAGCTATTTAAAGTAGCCTCAGGGTTGCTGTAGTTTATGGCCTTGTATTTACTGTTTTAGTTTCAGGTATTTACCTGATTACCCACTAAAGGCCTAATCTAATAATTGAAAGGTACTGAAGTAGGATAGAAACCCATTTTGGCTCCTCATTTCTTTTTTAGTACATTGCTGGATTTAGGATAGTCTGGCTGGACCCAGGCACAGTGGTATGATAAAGATGACAATAATAACACCAAGGTAAACGTGCAACACCCGTAGAGCTGCTTTCTGCTTACACGGAGTCATGGTTTAAAGGTTTGAAGTTCAGGCTCTAAAACAACAGCAAATTCAGAGCAGAGGCAGAGCTGCTTAAGGATATCTCTGCTGTGAAGTACGAACTGCCTCAGTCTTCAGCGGTACCCATGTTCTCAATTAGGGTAAAAAATACATTTTGTTTTTCCTTTTTCAGTTTACTTGTCAGTGTGCTGTCTGGTGGTTTTGTCATCGTATTTTTCTCTTGTTGAAGTATTAGCAGAAATGTGCACTTCTATAAAAACTTTCACCCAAGCTTCAAAGGACTTAATTAGCACTAGTGAAATATTTCTAATCAAATGGGAGGAAATAAAAGGCGACAACAAGCAGCAAAGCAATCTATTCTTTGGCATTTCAACTGATGGTTGAGTTTAGCACTGAGTTTGTCTGAGAGTTGCTCTTCAAAATGGGAAAAGCAGGAATATGAGAAATAGGAGAAGAAAAGGGCCACAAGGGAACTGAAAAGGCTTTAACTCAGTGGTATTTCATAGAATCATATTTACCTTTGTATGATACTTGGTAAGTCTTAACATTTGAGTGGGCATAGTAACTTGTCATGGAAGGTATTTGGTTTTCGTGTGGGTTTTTTGCGGGGGGAGGCGGGGTTAATTTTGAAAAGCAGGATTGATCTTTGTTATACAAAGTTACTACAAAGTAACTTTCTTCAAAGTAATGTTTAAGTGATTATGGCATTTCATATAGTTTTGGGGATTTTTCTAATTAACAGGTACCAACACAAACTAGAGGAAAAGGTCTCCTTTGGAAAAGGAGGCAGACATTTCCTTCTCCAAATTAAATCATTTTTAGTTTCTTTATGGTGACTACTAGCAAGCAGCTGTTAAAGAACACATTTCCAAAGTGCTTTTATTCTAAGAACTACTTGTGGGGTGACCTAATAACAGAGGCATAGAGTTTAGAAAGTGCATGTTTAGAGTATGGTGTCCTTTGGAAGTTTAACTTTGATTATTAATTAGACAGATAGGACTGGTAAAGACCATAAGGCATTAATTAACGTCCTTGAATATGTTCTTTCCATGCAGAACAAAATTCAGCTGTGACCATTGCTTGTTACATTAACCATATTATCACCCTCTGCTCGCTCTGTCCATCTTATCTAGAATGTTTTATACTTAAAGTTTGTAAGTTAGTTGGAAGAAAAATCAGCTACGTATATTTGTGACAGTGCCTGTTGCAAAGGGACCTTGTTTTTTTACTGTAGTGTCTGACTTGTACCCTGCTACAAATCATAGAATCATAGAATCGTTTAGGTTGGAAAAGACCTTTAAGATCATCCAGTCCAACCATTAACCTACACTACCAAGTCCACACTAAACCAATCAAGGGTAGACTAGACTAAACCATGTCCCGAAGTGCCACATCTACCCGTTTTTTGAACACTTCCAGGGATGGGGACTCCACCACCTCTCTGGGCAGCCTGTTCCAATGCTTGACTACCCTTTCTGTGAAGAAATTTCTCCTAATATCCAACCTAAACCTCCCCTGGCGCAGCTTGAGCCCATTTCCTCTTGTTCTATTGCTAACTACATGGGAGAAGAGACCAACACCCACCTCACTCCAACCTCCTTTCAGGGAGTTGTAGAGAGCGATAAGGTCTCCCCTCAGCCTCCTCTTCTCCAGGCTAAACAACCCCAGTTCCCTCAGCCGCTCTAATAAGCTAGGCCTGAAATGACATTAATAAGTAGGATAGGAAAGAGAGAAAAATAAGTAGAGAGGACAGACTTTTAGAAAGTAATTTTTTTTTTCTTTGCTGGAATCAAATAACTATGTATATTTTTATGTATAGCTGAGATACTCCTAGATGCTAAGTGATATCCCCCCCCCCCAAAAAAAAAAAAAAAGCCTAGCGGATTTGATGACATCATTGGATACAGGGGTGATGCTTTCTTCAAAATTCTGTTATTATAAGGGAAATACTCTGGTTTTGAAAGAGAACGTATGGATGAGAAAAGTTTGAAATCCCTCTGTGACCTTCTTGTCCTTCTTGATTGGTTTTGTAATACTTGGATAGCAAGAAAATAAACACTTGTGGTCTCCCTAATCTGAGGAAACCCCCAGATTGGGTTAAAGGATGTCAAAGCTGTGTTTGGCACTGACTTTTCTAGTCTTCAGCACAGGGATTAGAGAATGACTGGAGCATGGTGCACATCAGCAAACCCAGGCAGTGGTTTTGAAGCTTGCTTGGGGCACCATATCCTGGGTCTGAAACAAGAGGAGCCCTGCCACTGCCTCCACGTACGTGATGGCTACTGCAAAATGGAAATAACAAACCCATCCTACACCAAATCCCTTAAATATGCATATCTTTTGCCAGTCTCTGGACGGCGTTCTTACCATGAGTGTTAATGTCTAGTCTTCCTCTGAAAAGTACCGTGCTCCTTGTCACTCGCCTATGCCCTGTCCCTGTTTGGACAGATGCCTTACGCCGTTTAGCAAGATGATCCCGAGAAGTCTTAGCCCAGCTGTGGAGAGGAGTTAGAGGGTAAGGAGGACTGACACACAGCTGTCCTCATGATTAGCCAGGTCACAATTAGAAATCTGTGTCATTGATCATACTCCAGTTATCTGTAAGTAAATGACTGCTGTAAGTTTAAGGGAAGGTGTGGGTCTTGCTGTTTTTTGTCTGTCTTCTCCTTGCTTTCCCATCCATGCAGTGCATTAGACGTTTACAAAGCAGCAAATTGTTCTCCTTTTTAGAGAACAGACCCCCTGTCTGGCCTTTCTGATCTCTTCTGGGGCCACTGGAAGTTTGCACTACGCTGTACTCTAGAGGCAGAATTAAAGCTTATAGACAAACTTCATAACTTTTATTAGCATTGAAATGGCATTTTGTGGTGTCTTTGTTTGCCACACTGTGTAGGAGCTGTACTTTTTTCCTTTTCTTTTTTTTTTTTTTTAACATATCCAAGTAGTTTCCCCAAAGAAAAGTACTCAGTAATAGCTTTAGGTGAAAGAAACATGTATCTCATAGAATTACAGAATTACAAAACATCTAATCATAGAATCATTTAGGTTGGAAAAGACCTTTAAGATCATCCAGTCCAACCATTAACCTAACATTACCAAGCCCACACTAAACCAATTAAACCAATTAAGGGTAGACTAAACCATGTCCCAAAGTGCCACGTCTACCCGTTTTTTTGAACACTTCCAGGGATGGTGACTCCATATCACTCATTTTCAGAGATAACTATTGTGAGAGTGCTAATATTTTATACGAAGTATAATTTGGTACAGAGCCTTAGATTTGTGATAGAAGTGGAAACAGGTTTAAATATTGCAATTGTTGTGGTGCTTCATGGAGCTGTGTATGTGCATAACTTGCATGAATTGGCATCCTCCGTTTCAACCCTGACTCCACAGCGTGTAATGAATGGACAAAGCAGTGTGCTTGAACGCTCTGAGGCATAGGTGACCCCAAACAGTTTGGGATAGAAGAGGGAAGAGACTGGTAGTAAGGCTGAATGACAAGGAAGGGCTAATGGCTTTGGCACACTTCCTATTTTTGCATGAGTTTACATGTGGTCAGGCACGCCTGGCACTCTTAATCACAAGCAAATACTACTCGATGTGATTAGAAGGAACAGAATCTGACTTTAATGAGAATTTAGCTTTTATGCAGGCCCTAGCTGCGTGAGGGCTGATGAGGGCACAAGGGCAGACTGTGCCTCAAGATGTGTACTCCTGTCAGACTCCAAGGTAAGAGCTAGAGGCTTGGTCTTGCCTTCGGAGGTACAAAAATCTGCCAAGACCCTGCAGACAGTAGTGGCAGTCAGCTGCTGCCTAGGTACCTGCTCACTGGCCATTTTACAACCTACTGCTGCAGCAGTTGGAGTATCAAAAGATGGAGGCTCTGCATCTTTTCTTAACAGCTTTCATTGTACATTGTCTATTTTCCTAATTAAAGTTTCATTATCAGTATTTCTGTAGTGGTGTGTTAGGGCCTAATGCAGTTCTCCCACAGCCTGCTTAGCACAGATACGGATCTAACTGGAAGGTTCCAAAAAAACCCAAAAAAGAATCTCAATTTCCTGAGTACAAAAATTAATCAAAAGAAGTAATTTATATTTAGTGACCATATGTCAACTTTTCACCACATCTTTTTTTTTTTTTTTTAATCTAGTTATTTCTGTGCAATTTATATGTCAAGGTGTCTGATTTTTGCAGATACAGAGTAAGATCTAGGTAAACCTTAATTTTCTAAACCTGTTTTATTAGTATGAAATAATGACTTGGGTAACTTCAGGTTTGGGGTTTTTTTTATAGTAGGTTTGGTAAAATTATGTATGCTTGAACTTGGTTATTCAACTTATCTAATTTGGGCTCAGATAGTGAGGCAAAGCCAATGTAATTTTGAAATGTCAAGGAGGACATGTGCAGCTTGTGGAGCTGATAGGTGTGAAAAAGCAGACTGAAAAGACATTACTTTCTTTGAAAATCTGTGATTTGAATTGGCAATAGCAATGAATCTGCTGTAAGGAAGGGGGCAGATTTTTTTTTTCCCTTGGATTGCTAAGTAGTTTGAATTGCACTCATAGAATATCTCAGGTTGGAAAGGGCATGTAAGGAACATCGAGTCCAACCCCCCACTCCTCGCGGGACGGCCTCAAACTAAACCATATGACTAAGAGCATCGTCCAGATGCTCCTTGAGCCCTGACAGGCTTGGTGCCGTGACCACTTCCCTGGGGAGCCTGTTCCAGCGACCGAGCACCCTCTCTCTCAATGGAGAACCTTTTCCTAATGTCCCATCTGAACGTCCCCTGACGCAGCTTCACAGTCATTCACGACTGTTGCTTTTGCCCTACTTCTGTGTTTCTTACCTAAGTAGGAATGGTCTTTCAAACCAGCGTGAGGTTGGAGTACGTGCAGGACTTCACAGCCCGTATTTTAGAACAGCTGCTGCTCTGTATAGGCTAGTTTTGATCTGCAATTAGAGGCTATTTCGGAATGTCCTTACAAGGTGAACTTTTACATGGCTCTCTCTTAGGAAACTTTCTGTAAAGGTGTTGTGCTCTTTATAGACTAGAGCGTTACAGAATTACCTGGTACCAGTACTTTTCTGAGCTGTTTCTAAATGATGCTTACTCAAATTTATGTTTACATTTTAAAAGAAGTAATTGGATTTTTCAAAAGAGCCACGCAGCTGCAAATCTTTTATGGTTCCAAAGCCTGCTCAGGGCAGTGAACATTTTATGGCAACTAGTGATTGCAGTGTGTTGCCTAATTTAGTTTCACATCTTTCTCTTAAGCTTGACATCATTCAGTTCAATTTCATAAGATGGTATTTGTAGAAGACTAAATAAAGGAACGATCCAGTTAGGTTGTGTGCCAAGGAATAAAAATATTCTTGCTGATTTTTTCACAGTAGTGATCTGTAAAGTTTAGATTAATGAAAAATATTCATCACAGAATTAATATTTAGGCAATGTCAATTTGCTGAAGGTGGTTTTTTGCACGTAAGTCTGAGAATTACACGAGAGAGTTTAAAACCAAAAAGGTAGACTCTGCTTTGGAGATAAAAGAAGGCAAAACACAGAATCCTACATATTCCCTGACTCCTAGCTGATTTTTTGGGGGGCGGAGTGATCCAGAAGAGTATATAGAAACCTGAGATGTTACCTGCTAGGGTCTTATGTTTGCAGTTTTTATATACTAACCTTTTGTCACCTTCTTTGGTACAAAAATTAGCCTCGCATCAGTGTTTTTTATGGTATTATTTGTATTTTTTTCCAAACAAGATAAAACGAGGATAAGTTCAGTAAGTCAAGAAAATGTTGTATATAGTGTTAGGATAATAGGAAAGGAAGTACAGATGCCATATTTAAATCTAGGAGGAAAAAAAATCTTATTTAAGTACAAAATATGATATCAGTTTCTGAAATAACTACTCACATACAACACAATGATTTCTTTTTCAGTTTTTCACAGTTGTCGATATGAAACCAGTGATTAAAAATGGAAACAGAAAAAATGACAACAGATTTTCCTAAAGCTGGAAGTGTCATTCAAGTCTTGACACAGGTAGTCAAAGATGAAATTTCAAACCTGTTAACTAATTAGAAAAATGAAATGGTGGGACCCTGACATTTGTGTGTGATGTCCCCAGCCTTTGTTTAGGCAGATATATTTTGTTAGCGTATTTGAAGCATCATGAGTTCTGTTTAGGTTAAAACAGATGCCTGGTATGCCTTGGTATTTCTGATTAATATATCCTGAGGTCTGGTTTGCTTTAACCTCTGTGCAAACAAGCAGGCTATTGTAACTATGTTAACTCTTGCCACTTTGTTTTGTATTACGTGAAGTGTAATTGTTGAACCTGAAATGTCATCTCTACCTTTTGACTTTGTTCAGCATTCTCAAGACTAATACATAGGTAAAACTTACAAATAAGCAACTTGAACTATAGTCCTAGAGTGGTGTTCTGCATTCTTTATGCTGGGCTCTGTTCTGTATGCCAATACCCACAGCATCCATGTGAGGTCAATGAGCATTTGGTTGGGTAGGAGTGCAGAACTGGGCTTTTGTAGTCCAGAAGTAATCATCAAACTTTTTTGTAGTTATGCACCAGTCTTTTCAGAAAAATAACACTGGATGAAGACATAATGAAATTATGATGACCTACGGGACTACTTTAAAATCAGTGCATGCCCTAAAATATTGCTTTGTAACATCTGTTTTATACTAAATGTTGGTGTTCAAGTGGGCCTTGCTAGCTATTTGACAGTGACAGACAACAATATTTATAAACCTGTTATAATAAATGCCTTTTTAGTCTAAGAAAATGTGTGGTATGGCATTTATGAAAGGTCTCTGTTGAGGCTAAAGAAGTCTCTGCTGCTGCCCTGTGTTAACAATTCCTTCCTGTGCCATGGGCTTGAATTTATTACCCTGAGTAATTCCATTTAAGTCAGTGAGGCCGGTCACATGGTCAAAGTAGCAAATTAACAGATGTGGGGGACTACTATTTTTTTCTTTTTTTCTTTTTCACTCTCAGAATCACAGCAAAGCTGCAAGTAAGTGTATATCACCATAACTCTTGTTCCATGCACGCAGCTAGCGTGTGGGCTAGCGCTCCAAGATAGTGCTCTGGATTTTGTCCATCCCAAGGTCTTAGTGGTGCTCTGCTTTGCATGCTGGCCCACTGAGTGAACATCTTTGTGTTGGTGCTGTTGAGTGCTCTGCCGTACAACCACACATTTCATTCCCCTTGTTAACTGAACAAGATTGGTAGTCTTCTACATGAATCATCCAAGTACAGCAGTGCTGATAATACCATACGCTTTAACTGAGATATTGAACAAAGTTGTTTCTGTGACCGACTTTAGTCAGTCACTGCTGTAATCACTGGGTACAACCAGAGCCAGTGTTCCCAGGAGCTGGTCTTCATTTTCTTTTTACCACTGTTTTGTAAATGACATTTATGCAGATCAACTGCTAAGATGAGATGACTCCAAATTAAAAGGTCAATTATTTCTTTAGCCCAAAATACAAAGGTATGTGCTGATGACCTAAAGATACAAAAGCTTATATCTTCATGATGAGCTTTAAAGATTACGTTTTTGGGGTTTTTTTTTTCCCCTTTGGTCCTGCTGCTATTGAAACTATAGTAGTTTACACTGAGTATTTTTCATTCATCTGAAGAGGATATTACTTTGTCATTAAACTGAGGTGAATTAATGAAGGGAGATTAACCTCAACGGAATGTTCACAAGAGTTCAGTAACACAGGTTAAAACAAACAAAAAGTCTCTCAAACAGGGAGGAAAAAAAAGAAAAAAAAAAAAAGTTATTTTCTAACTATGCAGGCCAGTGCTGACACCTTGTGGCTTCATTACTGAGTTATTTCATAATATCATGTGGTTATTTTGGGTATAAATCATGATTAACTTGCTGTTGTCAGCATTGTCTGTCTCCTTTGCTTCATGGCCACCTCAGTACCTGGTATTTTGGTATCATGTGTAAGACAGCTTGTAGCTTTGGGCTGTGCTGACTGCACACCAAGTGAATAAGAATTATGGGTGACTGGGATCTCTTGAAGGATACTCAGAAAGCTTCAGCTCAGTGCACAGAATCATGGGTGCTAGTGCAGCAGCAGACAGAAGTTGCAAGCTTCTCTCTTACTAGTCACTACCTCATTTTATATTTCCCTTTACTTAAGAGAGCACTGAGGACTGTCAATACTTACCACGTGTACTTTTAGGCACATATGTGTTTTTTCTACATTGACACAAAAGCATTTCTTTGCTGCTCTCTCCACCCTTGAACAATTACTAATAGTAAAAATACATCCAAAGGGACTGTTGGAGAATTTCTGGTAGTACAGGACCCTGAGGTGCACTACTCATCTATGTCCATAAAAATGCCTAAACCACAATGTATCAGTGCAATTTCTACCTAGATGGGCATCTAATTTAAAATCACGTGACATTTCAAATTTTAAACAAAAGCAGCTGTGAAGGCTGCTTGAAATCTGTTGTGGAATTAACTTTTCAGAGCTTGAGGTGTGTCTTGTGAAGATCACGCATCTTCCCTCAACTGCCACCTCAGAGATTGCTTTCTGAGGTTTGTGGTCATGTCCCTGTTCTTAAGTGTTCATGTTGTGGTAATACATGAGTTAGAAATCCTTATTTTATTGTATTGCGGGTTTGTTGTGGTGGTGGTTTTTTTTTATTTTATTTCTGATACATTTAGTTGTTTATAATGAATAGTGAAACGCAGAATTGGAAAGAAAAGGCTTTCTACAGTAGCAACCAAATCCTCAGCTTATGTAAATCAATATTTATAGCTTCACTCAAGTCAAAGAGGTGACATTAATTTCTGTTCCTGAAGAACATGACTGCCTAAGTCTGTTAAGAAAAATCAAAGGAATGAGATGTGCCTATGAAGATTTGATTTGCTGGCATCTCTGTTTATCTAACAGAAGGATTTGTACTCTCAACTCCCTTCCCGTGTAAATCTTAATTGACACTTGCTAATTGCACTTTAATGCAATAAATGTATTATAATGAGCCACTAGAGTCTCTTTTTGGCATGCTTCCTCCGCTCTGCGGGAACTGAAAAGGCTCAGGCAGCGATGCATACTTGTTACCTATTTCAACACCCTGCCAGCAGGCAGATCTATCTGATCAAAGAGCAGTGAGTGACAGTATCATTTTAAGGTGCAATAAAAGCGTCTCATACGGACAGCTGCTTGTAATGCCTCATCGAAATCAGGATCAAATGAGGTACCTGTAGGTCTATAAATGCCTCCGCTGCATGAAATTAAAGCACTTTTTGTCAAACCTGCACGTGATCTTTTCAGCAATGGAAAATGAGGAGCTGTAGGAGCCAAGAGGGAACTCGAGAAGCACGAACGTGTGTTACTGGCAAGAAAGGCTTCACAGCATGGGAAAAGTCGGGACCACAATGCAAAAGCTCCAGGAAACTGGCTGGGCCCAGCCCCACCTACAGCTGTAGGATACAACATGGTTGCAGGAAGTGCGTGGAAGGACCTCTACTTTTCCTCCTTGGGATGATGACAGGGATAGGTCTCAGCTATGGTCTCTCATCTTTATATTGCTCTGCCTTTAAAAGCTGGGCTATGAACAGTTGTATGGGAATACAAGTTTTACGAGTTTAAAACAATTTCAGCTTTTAGTCGTCTGCATCACGCAAGAAATGCTCCGCCAAAGTCCTGGGGGACACGAAGCTACATAATGCAACACTTGCATGTAAATCCTAAAAAGAGGGGAAAAAAATCAAATTCTGCTATCTATGCACTTTTCACATGTTCAGAGGTATACAACCTCTATAATATGTTGTGGAAGATACGACACATCTCTCTCAGAAGAGAGAGGAAGATCCCTCTGGGGGTTTTATGGCGGTGTTACCAATAGCTTTAGTACCTGTTGAAAGCTTGTGTTAAGCTGTGAAAAGAAAACTGTTTGAGCAGCACAGCACCAGCGCTGAGCTAGTTTAAACATCGTGGATTCCAGCCCTCGGAAAACTTGCTCAAACCAAGCGGATTTATTATAGAGGCACTCAGACCACCTGTAAAATGTTAGCTGTCACCCTCATGCGTGGACATGGCAGTCTGGTGCACACCAGATGCAGGAAATTAGCTCCTCCCTAGATTATTTGCAGAAAACATTTGGTGCAACATAATGTCACAAATGTCAGGTCTGAGAAACCAGACAGAAAACTACTTTTTCACTGGGCCTAATTCCCGGTAAAAACACAGATGCTTCCTTATTAAATAACGTGATGCCAGAGCAGGTTCAGACAAGACAAAATTCTCCGGCTGGTCTAACCAGTCTTGCTCTCCACCTCGCAATGACACCGCAACTTTGCGAATATTTTCAGTTTGCAGGGACTGAAGCAGCGGAAGGGCCGGGAGAGCGTTTAAGGGAGCCGCGATGGGGCTGCGCCGCCGGGACGGGGATGCGAGGCGCGCTGCCGGGCTCCCTCAAGCCCCAGCCCTGGGCGGCCTTCTTCGCCAAAAGTAACGGAGGCGCCGGGAGGCCCCGGCCCGCAGCCGGCGGTAACCGAGGCGGGGCGGAGGGAACCCAGGACCCCCCAGGACCCCCCCCCCCCCCCCCCCGCCGCCGCTCGGGCAGGCCCCGCCGCGGGGCAGAGCGCGGCCGCCGGCGCTCCCGGAGCGGGACTACATTTCCCAGCACCCTTCCCCGCCGGGCAACTCCCCTTCCCCGCCGGGCTGGGCGCACGCCCGTGCCCGGAGCCGCGGGGCGGCCCTACAGCCCCCGCCCGCCCCGGCCGCCTTCTCCGCGCCCTCCCCTGTGGCGGCAGCGGCGGCCGGAGCCGCGGCCGTGCCCGGCGCTGCGCGGGAGGGGGGCGGGCGCCATGGCTGACGGCGGAGAGCCCCCGGCCGCGGCCCCTCCGGGCTCGCCGGCGCAGAGGCGGCGGCCGGGCGGCTCCCCCAGCGCGGGTGCTGCCGGCGCGGAGGGCGCGGCGGCGGCGGCCATGCCGCGGCTGCCGCTGGGCGGCCCGGGCGGGGCGGCGGGGATGTCGCTGCCGCGGCTGGAGAAGCCGATCAAGCAGGCCTTCTACAACACCGGGGCCCTGCTGTTCGCGGGGCTGTGCTGCGGCGCCGCCGTCCTGGTCTACTTCATCCTGGAGGCCTTCCTGCGGCCGCTGCTCTGGGCCGTGCTCTGCGGCACCTTCCTGCACCCCTTCAAGAGCTCCCTGACGGCGCTGGGCCGCCGCTGGCTCGGCCGCCTGCACCGGTCCCGCACGCCCGTCCTGCTGGCCGCCCTCCTCCTCCCCATCTGCTTCGCCAACTACGGCGTGGAGGCGCTGGGCGAGCAGGTGCTGCGGCGGCGGCGGCTCCTGCTGCTCCTGGGCGCCGGGGGACCGCTGCTCTACGGGCTCTACTGCCTGGGCAGCTCCCTGGGCGTGCAGGTGCTGCTGGCCCAAGCCGCCTGCCTCATCTGCCAGGGGCTGGACTACTTCAGCAGCCAGTGGGTGAGTGCCCGCCCCGGCCGGGAAGGGGCTTTGGGGTGGTGGGGGGGGTGGCCGAGTGCCCCTGGGGGCGCGGCGGGCGCCGGTTTGCCCCCCGCTCGCCGCCTCGGAGGTGCGCGGCCCGCTCGGGAGGGGCGGGATGTGGCCCTCGCCAGCCTCCCGCCTCCGGCGGGCCGCGGCGCTGGCCCTGCCCGGTTGCCCGCCCTGCCCTGCCCGGTTGCCCTCCCCGCCCGCCGCCGTTGGGCTGCCCCGGCGGGTGGCGGTTGCGGCGCGCGGCGCCGGCCGCCATCTCACTTGTTGCGCGGCGGGGCGGGCGGGGTAGGTTTGCGGGCCCGACCGTTTCAAATCGTACGGCGATTTTTTAAAATTTTATTTATTTATGTATTGTGTAAATTACGCTAAAGGGCGCAGCAACTCTCCTCGCGGCGCGTGGGTGTGACCGTCGCCGCGGGGCGCTGCTCGGGGGGGGGGGGGGGGGGCGCAGCGTCGCCGGGGGGGGCCGGGGCGACCCAGCAGCCGTGAGGGGCATCGCGGTGGCGTAGGGCAAAGTTAGCCTTCGCTAGAACGAAATGTGAAAGAGTTTTGAAAAAAGTTGTAAGCCGCGGCGTGGAGAAGTGCTCGGTGTCATCGAGTGGGTGCAGCAGAAGCGGATAACCTTTCCTCTGTCGGTATTTCATGTCCGTAGTCTAGTCGTGCCCCAGTTTTGAGATGCTGTTAAGTCAAAGGTGTAATTCAAGTGAGGTCTTGGGCAAACACCGACTCCGTTGAGCCGTAAGATGTGTATTAAGTGGTGTATTAAGTGTTGTGAAATAGCAGTTCGGCTCTGCAAGTGGCTGGCGGGGGGAAGGCATCGTAAGGCTTGGTTCTCCGTGTACTGATTTTTCTTTTTCTTTTTCTTTTTTTCTTCTGAAAGTCGGTGCAAACTCAGTTTGAACGTTAAAAAGTAAAGCTGTTTATTTAACTTGCAAATTTTACCTATGGTAATAAAGATTCTGGGAGACTACTTCTCCCTGCGTTGTCTTCAGTAGGCAGGCTGGTTAAAACCTCTGGCAGAACTCGTTTTCACTTTGCTGGTTATAAACGTTGAATTGAAAATGCAACAAATACTACACGTCTGAAGTAAATGGATATGTGAAAGCACGGAAGATCAGTAAGTTGTACTTTTATTAAATACTGATGTACGATTGGCATGTTCAGATTGCTTAGCATCAAAGACTTCTTTTAAGCTGCTCTGCTTTTT
The DNA here is from genome assembly GCF_030463565.1 of Pelecanus crispus. Classification (NCBI taxonomy): domain Eukaryota; kingdom Metazoa; phylum Chordata; class Aves; order Pelecaniformes; family Pelecanidae; genus Pelecanus; species Pelecanus crispus. The sequence continues at coordinate 101,487,830 of NC_134644.1, read as the reverse complement.
TTTTTTTAAAAACAAAACATTCCCCCCCGCCTTGCGTGGAAAATGACATACACAGTTGGTTTAGTGGGGATATATGTGGAGATAAAACTGAAGAACTACCTAAAACTGATCATCTTGTGTGGACAAGAGAAAGAAACTGTCAAGAAAAAAAAAATAACAAGCTTGTCCAGGTTTCTGATTCTGAATTACGCATGTTCTTTGAATGCTAGTTTTATTCCTTTGGTGGAGTGGATGCATGCTGATATCTCAAATGCAACTTTGGAGGTGTTTACCAGAAACAAAAAAGTAGTAGTTCTCCTGAATGTACTGACAAAGCATATTTTGAGCTATTCTTAGTGTGAATAGGATAGACTGGAGAATGTGTTTTGTCTCTTGAAGGTAAACATTGGAAGAAGAGATTTTCTTGGCTTTCTATTCTGAAGTGTTGTCAAATGCTGGAAAATGTCAGGGGAGATGTGTTTCTGGTCTGTTTTGTCCTCAGAAGTATAATTAAGGCTGAGTAGATGGAGACATTCTCTCTCTCTGTTTTTATGAAGAGGCAAGATACAACCATCTTTACCTTCAGAATAATCTTCTCTACCTTCAGAATAGAATAATCTAAGCATGGCCTGGTACTGATGGGAAGTTTTGATTAGTTGCTGCACGATTTACTTGATGAGCTTAAGATTTTCCTTTGCATTGGCCTACCTGTTTTATTTTTAACAGATCAGCGATATTGCTACACTAACCGACTTGGCTAAGTCCAGTCTTTTATTCAAACTTGGTTAATTAAGCTCTATTTACACTGGTAATTATAAGAGTGCTAAAGGAAGTTGCACTGATTTAACCTCTTAACTATGGTTGTAATGCACTGCTGGATGTCTGTGCATGCTCAGTGCAATTTTGTTTAGCAGTGTCTGATACTTTTGTTTTGCATGTGTTTCTGATATGACAGTTGTGTTCACTGAAGTGCTGTAAGATTTTTAACTGGGCAAAAGACAGTAAGCTCCCAGAACTCTTCTGACTTGAGTTTCCTGGAAAGATTTTGGGTTCATGTCAAAATAACTGACCATGGACTTTCTTAAGAAAACTAGTTGCTGTAGCTTTCTAAGCAAGTTGCCTACGTCTCTTTCTGAGGTCCTATATGAGAAAGAAACCGTGGCGCTTCCCTTTGTAAATAATCTCGACTCAGTCTGGCATCATCTATATGCTTTACAGTGGTTTTCTATTCCAGTTTTTTGAATTTTGCTGTTACCTGATTTGTATTATCTCAGAGCTGTAGCAGGATAACTTAATTTTATCCATGCTGCTGAGGAGCCTTGAGCTGGATCAGTTAATAGTATCTGCTTTAACTTCAGTTAAGCATTTTAATGCCATTTAATTGCCATGTTATCTTGCAGGCCTCTGTTTGCGTGTGTATATTCCGCTTGTTAGCTGCACAGGAATTTTGGGTATCACGAGTCAGTTTGCTCCATTGTACTGTTCTTCTCTGGGATCTGAATCCTCCACGGTTCCTTCTGTATGTTATCTTGCATGAAGACTACAACTATTTTTGTTTGTAGATACTCTATGTGATAAGCAAAAGTGATGGTAATTTCATTTCTTGCACTGTTTCTTTTAGCAGCCCGCTAAGCCAAACTAGATTTCTGTGTTTTGAAGTATGTTGATATGGAATAACTTCATTAACATAAAATAAGTAAATTTTCCGCTTAGACAGTGAGGAGTACTTTCTTGCCAAGAACACGATATACAAATCATTTATTAAAAGTATAGAAGAGACAAGCAAGCGTGGCTTGTTTTAAGTGTGAGACCAGTACCTGACTAGCATAGTACACTTGTTCATGGTAATTTTCACCTTGTGAACTATGAATGTCTGTGCTTCAGCCACCAGCGATTCTGCCTTGGGCTACAAAGGTGTACAGTGTATTTATTCTTATTTGGAGCTTTGCCCCACCTGGGTTGTGCTGCTGCTTGCAGAGAGGAAGAACATGCGTGGTTGTCTTCTCCCTTTCTGGTTCCCTCTGCTGTACTAGAGAAGTGAGAGGATGCCTATCATTAGAGTTTGACTGAGAACAATTATGGGGTTTTGGGATACCAATTTGATGTTCTCTAACTAAAGGTATTTTTATGGTGTCTACTAGGCCATGATACAGAGACAGAAATTCAGTTTGAGAAAAAAATGTTCTCTAAATGCAACAATTGCATGGGGGTGCTGATGGGTGAAAAGCTGGACATGAGCCGGCAATGCGTGCTTGCAGCCCAGAAAGCCAGCCGTATCCTGGGCTGCATCAAAAGCAGCGTGGCCAGCAGGTCGAGGGAGGGGATTCTGCCCCCCTACTCTGCTCTGCTGTGGTCAGACCCCACCTGCAGTACTGCGTCCAGCTCTGGGGCCCTCAGCACAAGAAGGACATGGACCTGCTGGAGCGGGTCCAGAGGAGGGCCACAAAAATGATCCGAGGGCTGGAGCACCTCTCCTATGAGGCCAGGCTGAGAGAGTTGGGGTTGTTCAGCCTGGAGAAGAGAAGGCTGCGAGGAGACCTTATTGCAGCTTTTCAGTACTTAAAGGGGGCCTATAGGAAGGATGGGGACAATCTTTTTAGCAAGGCCTGTTGTGACAGGACAAGGAATAATGGATTTAAACTAAAGAAGAATAGATTTAGACCGGATATAAGGAAGAAACTTTTTACAATGAGGGTGGTGAAGCACTGGAACAGGTTGCCCAGAGAGGTGGTGGAGGCCCCATCCCTGGCAACACTCAAGGTCAGGTTGGACGGGGCTCTGAGCAACCTGATCTGGTTAAAGCTGTCCCTGCTCCCTGCAGGGGGGTTGGGCTGGATGACCCCTAGAGGTCCCTTCCAACCCAAAGCATTCTATGATTCAATGTGATAATGACATAGTAAACTGTATCTTGGCACCAGTATGTTACAGAGCTTTCCTGTACTGTTGTCCTCAAATCTGGGAAAGCCATTCATGGTGCTGATGAGTGAAGATTTGGAAATGGCTATACACCTGTCAGTGGTTCTTAAGTCACACCTGCAATTTAGGAATTAGGAATCCCAGATACTTCCATGATAGGACTGTTTGATAAGTGATTGCAAAACACTGCATTTGAAGAAAAAGTCCAAGATCTTAGGCTAGTCTACAAGCATCTTGTTCCCACCATCTCCTTTTCTTTCCCTTCGTGCTTTACAGTTCATGCATCATCTTTGAAGAAGCTTGCTCAAGAAAGGTAGGCTGCTGGGCCTTAAAGCTAGGAGCTGGTTAGAAATTCCAGATGAGTTCCTTGCTCTGACTCCAGACTTCTCTATGGGTTGTCTGCAGAAGTCTTACATAAAGGACATATACTCTACATGAACTTCAGTTACATGTAATAGGGAAGGGGAATAATGTTTTTCTGTATCTTTTTTTCATGAGAAGTGGGGAGTTTGTCCCATAGTGGACTGAATATACCCTTACACGTTTATATGCTATGGCAATTTCAGCATGGTCACCTTTAGCATACCTTCTGAAGTCTAATCTTGGACTGCCTTGTTGTCCTAGTTTTGTAGGAAGTGTGCTTGTATCTAGCACTGTATCTAAGGTATGGGAAATTCTTCTGCCTTGTGGCAAGAGTTCAAAGCTACTTTAGCCTACCATTTTTACTCTTAGAGTAATGTACAGGAAATGCCAGCCATTGGTTGTATATTCTTTTTTTTTTTTCCAGCAGGGTTCACATGGTCATACTCATTTCGAAAATAGATTGTAGATCCTGGCAAATGAAATGAATTATACTGCTGCTGTACATTGTCTCAGAAGTTCATCTTAGTAAATGAGATCTGATAGAATCATAACTGGCAGAATCCTCTGGGGTGAACTTGGTTACAGGGCTGTCAAAATCTTTTTCCGATGGCCAGTCTTTCTTCCTCGGTTTGTCACAAGTTAGTGGTCAGAACTGTGTACTCATATGTGTGTGTATCAGCGTATTTTTTCTATCTCCGACTCTACTAGGTACAAATCATGTTGTTCTAGCAGTTAGAATGCAGTTAGAGGACCTAATCCATCCTTTCCTCACTACAGTGCTGGGCAAATCTGGAAACACTGCTTGCCATGACCACTACATTGGAATATTGTCAAAGTAGGTGTTGTCTGTTTTGGCTGGTCAAGTGCTCCCTGTCAGGGAAGCTGTCAAAGACATCGACCACAGAAACCTCCATTTGTGTTGGCACTAGATGTCAGCAAGGCCCTAAAGTAACCCTTACAGACTGAAATTCTCAAACATGCTTCTTAGCAAACGTTTTGGGTCACAGGTTCCAAGATGCTTGGCTGCGACAGTGCTACTGAATATCACCTGTGGAGGCAAAAAAGCATCTACATTTTGTCAAGTTCACCTGATGGGGCAGCTTCTCTTCTAGCAAAGGAAAGGCTTAAGTTTGCCTATAATGTTGGAATAACTAAATGAGAAAAATACAGTTCTGATTTTTGAGTTGCCTATAATTCCTGTTTTCTGAGTGTTCCAGCCAGGTGGTGGTTATTTTTTTTTTTTCCCTTCCCTTTCTTCTTAGAGCAGGTTTCTAAAACTTGCCCAGCATAAAAAAAAAAAAAAAAAAAAAAAAAACCAACCCACACCTGAAAGAGGCCTTCAATATCCTTTCTGCTGTTTGTAATAATCCTTTCACTATTTGGTATCATGACTTATAAATCATACAGCCAGGTACTGACTGTAAACCCATCTTGCCGAAACTACAGTTTTTGGTTTGTTTTCAAAACTTGGTAGAGATCAACTGTGCAGAGACCACATGTGGCCTATTTAAAGACAGGATGGGGAGGGGCAGGGAAGGACTGAGATGTTGACAGTGTTTTCTTTTCCACCTTTGTTTTTCCCCTTCCATGCCCACCCTCAGTTTGGGGAGAACCTGCTGTGAGGTACCTTTCTTGAAAAGGCTTAGGAGCTTGTTTAGATTTAGATATATGAACTGCAGCCCCAGGCACTAAGCTGATGCTAGCCTTGAGCCTAATGCTATATGCTACATAAAGTTAGTTATTTTTTGGTATTTATATATATTACTTGAACGCAATGGTACTGCTTTTTCTACCACCTCTGAAAGGAATGATTGTTATGGAACTGTCCAGCAAAATTTTAACTGTGCTCTCTATAATAAAGCAAGAAGGTGAAGAAGTTGCGTCCGTCGAGGAGCCATCTCTTGTGAAAGTGTCACCATGAAGCATGTCAGAGGAGTGGTGCTCTGTCTGCAGGGAATTTGATGTGCTCTGAAAAACCTTGATGTGCTCTTTTCACAATGGAATCTTGAAAAGTGTGATTTCTGAATAGTGCTTTTATTAATGGAGTTTCTTGTAAATAACTTTTGTGTTAAGACGGGAAAAGTGAACTAAAGGAGGAGCATTTTCAACATCCCAGGCCGTGATCTTCTGGATGTCTTGGGTGTAATGGATTTCCTTAAATTCACAATATAGGAAATGTTGCAGGACATACTGAAAATACTTTTAACCCATGTGTGGCAGTGTTGATTTTGATGGTCAGTTCCTTCCCACCCCAGGATTCTAGTTACAAGTTTGTGATTTTGTCCCTTCAAAAAGGGGTAGGTCTCGCTAACCACCAGGCTTCTGTTTCCTGTGGTTTAGCAGCCTGTGTGTGTTAATGCCAAGCATGTCTGCATGGGTATATGTCACAGTTGGGGCTTCTAGAAGAAACAGAACTGGTATGCTGCTCTAGTCCTTTGGGCTTGGGATAAGGAATAACCCAGTTTGTCAGGTTTATGCTTACTTGTGTTCACTTAGGAAAAAAAAATCAGGATGACATCTACCTGCTTGGATAGATGATGGCTTCCTTAGTGAAGTGTTTGAGTTTGCTCTGAGGTGGGGAATAATCACGTGTGATTAGTTGGTTTTGGGTTATTTTGGTTTTGTATCTCTTTGACAAAGACTGTCTCCATGCTAAATGAAGGGCAGTTACACTTTCTTCGTTCTGCCAAACTCTGCACATTGTAGGATATTTCCTCTTGTGTACTGTGGAATATACAATAAAGTCACATGGAATTAATTTTGGTTTTGTAAACTGGAATCAAAAGTACATTTTCATAATTCCTCACCTGCCGCCTCGTTATCTTTTTTATTGTTTAGAAAACCATTTTCAAATGAACAGACAGATAAAGAAAACACTGTGATGTTCATAATGGCAAACACAGTTTGGCTTTTAGCGATGCATTTAATCCGTTGTGTCACTTCATTTTTCAAGTCCAACACTGTTCCGCTCAGCTTTTGTGGTAGGTTCATTTTCCTTTGCCAGCCTGCATCGCCCCTGAGGAGGAAGAGGTAGAAATAATGAACTGTTGTCATAAGATCATTTCTTCAGCCAACTTCATTCAGTACGACACTGTTTTAAAAGTTTGCAGAAGTGTCACGTGAACGCTTGGTCAATGTTTTTAAAGATTTCCTATTTTAAGAAAAACTAGTGAAAACCTCTATTTCCAAATGAAAATTTTATTTTTAAATGTTAAAGAGAAGTGGTGAGATAGTTAGGATTTTTTTTCTGTCCTAACACTGAAACAAAAGGGAAAATAGGAAACTGTTTGGATTGTATCCATAGTTTTATCACGGCTTTAAATTTAAATTTCAATTAAAAAAACCCCAAACCGAAACAAACCCTAAAAAACTTTGCTGTATGATTTCCAAGTGGAAAAGAGCAGCCTGGAAAAAACCACCACTTTGAAATGGCAAAGGGAGAGGATAGAGCTGTGACTAGAAAATGAAAGAGTTGAAACACGCCATGTGGTTGGTAGGTCCTGACTTGTTAAAAACTGGAAACTTTTGGAAGGTTGGCAGGGCATATATCAAAAGAAGTGACTGTTGGTTATTCTACTCAGTCTTCACTGCTGTGTTTACTCTGGGGTGGGTTATGTGAAGCAGGTAGGAAATGTGTTCACTGCTGGGTGTTGAATTGTTGGGGCAGCGTTCCGAGGAAGGCTTAGTCATTCCGACAGCTGTGCTACCAGTGAGGAGCTGTTCTTGCTCATCCCACTTCTGACATATGCTTCAGTGGCCCTGTTGTCATTGCCTGTCTTAGCTCTGTGAGCCTGTTTAGCTATAACTGAATTGGATTATAAACTCTAGCGTTTTTTTCCAGATAGTTTTTTATCAGCTTAGGGAGCTTGAGCTGCCTGGATGAACGTTGAAGCTGGTGTGCAGAAGAGGTGGGACTGCATGGCTGGCAGTGGGAGAGAGTGAGCTGCCGCTTTCAGCAGCAGTGAGCTATTAAGTGAGCTCATCTGTAAAACACCTCCCTTAGAGACTAACTTGCTGATAGGAAAAAAGGGAGTGAACTGTGTAAATAAAGAATTTTGCTCTTCAATATAAATCACTATAGATATTGTCAGGAGTTGAGTAGTAAGAAAAAGTTCATTCTCATTGAAAAATGATGCCAAAGCCTAAAAAGTGTCTCAGATTTTCAAATGCTTTCAACATTAACTGGAACTGGAAACAGACTTTCAGTAACATTGGTGATATGGTCATGCTGATATATCCTAGACTTTCCAACACTGAAATTCAAAAGAAAAATCAAAACACTGAAGCAGATATTTGAGCTTAGCATAAAAGCTTTCTATGGTGCAACTTTGCCTCCAATTGCCAATTTAAAGAGAACTGAGGCCTTTCAGACTGGCCTAGATGTCTCTAGATTTGGCCTTTGAGATTTACTACTCAAAAGCAGATGCTGAAATCCAGGAAGTTGCACTGCAGTCTTACAGCTATTTATTCTGGGAAGCAGGCAGGTTTACTTTTTATGTCTAAAGCCAAAACAACTTTTTGTTCAATTTGTGAGCGGTGCTACAAAATGCAAAGGAGATGTGAGAAATGAGGGCTTTGCTGTCTGTTCAGACAATGAAGATAAGTGAGGGAAGGAAGAAGAGGGAAAGCTTACAAGATTAAACCAGCTTGAAATTCTCATATATGGGAGTTGTCCGTGTCTGTAAATATTAATTGTGATTGAATAGGCATTTAAAATCTCAAGAGTATGTGGTGAAAGTTAGGCATCTGCAGCTGACTTCAGCTTGATAAATAGTTTGTGGTAGCGAATGCGTTCTGGAATATCTGAAGTGCGTGTATTAGTTACCTGGTTAGCTGTATACTCTTATAAATCAAATTTATAGGCATTTTGGTTTAACATGGAATTTGTATCCATTCTAGTTTCAGTGCAATAATTACAGTAGCTTAATTTTCATGAAAGTAGGCAGTATCTTTTATTCTTCATTTCCATGGTGTCAGTTGTAGAGATGGAAGTGTAATAGTAAAGAGGCTATTGATATTCTCATGTTCTTGTAGACAAAACCTTTGGAGACCATTCAGAAAAACTGGGGAAGGTTATATAACACACATTGAAAAGGTTAAGGAAAAAAAGGGGGGGGAAAAGAAAAAGTAGGCTGTTGCCAAGTTAGTATGGGATGAAATCCTAGTCCATGTCATTTTAAGTTAATTTGCTTTGTCAGTTGCTTTCAGCTATGAATTACTGGAAGTAGGCTACCTAGTTCCCATGCAGTATATTTCTTGCAGCGCAGGGAAGTGCACGACTGTAACATTAACCAATAATGAACTGATTACTCCATGGTGTTACTGAAATTAAGCCTCTTGCACCAGTCAGTTGACTACACAGGTTTTTTACAGGGCTTCAGAATTGTTTGATCTCCAAAACAAGATGACTTGCTTATTTTAAAATAAGCTCTTTCTCTCTGTTCAATAGAAGTAAGAAATACTTTTACTTGGGTCATTTGCTAAGCTTTTAGAAATGAGACTTGATGAATTATTGTAACTTAGAACACAAAAAAAATTTGAATCCTAAATCCTGAAATGTTAGCCTTTACTTCAGCTACGTGCATGGCTAAAAGCAGTGCAACATATTTTGCTTTGTTGGCTGTTAAACATAGGCTTATGCCCTGTTAGCCTCCTGCTTTTGGTGGGGTTTTTTTTCAATCAGAAAGTTTAGTTCATTGAACTTACTGAGTCTCCTGTTTGTAATTTATCATTAAATTTAAAAGCTAAAGATAAAAAAATCCAGCATCAAGGCACATCTGTCGTACAGAGATGCTGTGTGGCTGATGTTAGGGAGTAGGACGCCATCTTCATGCCGAGTTAGCTCTTGCAATGACAGTTGTGCTGTAATATGCCTTGTGAGTGAATCTATATTATGAACCTATACGGTTAAAGGAGCGCTACTGTGCATTTCAGATCAAATTTTTTTGTTTTGTTTATAACTTCAGTCTTAAAGTCTAAGAGTTGTGTTAGTTTTAAGACATTTGTCTTGAGTCCATCTGTGGCTGTGCACATTACATAGCTCTTTTGGTGCAAACCCAGAGATAGATAGCAGTGAAAAGTTGGACTGATCAGCTTTGAATGAGAAAGATTAGTAGGAGAAGGGTGTACATTTGTTCACATTTTTTAAGTGATTTGAAATTACCTTGTATGTATGAGTGTTCCAGCTGAAGTTAACGGGGTCCATCACTGCTTGTCTGCTGAATTCAGTACAATTAAGATTTCCTCTATACCAGTTAGGTACATGGGAGTAGTCACACAAACCTGCTTTTCACGGGGACTGTTGCCTCTTCAGCGTGAGTCATATAGCGCAGAGTAAAGAGGTGAAAGCTGTTTGGGTGTGTTCTGTCTGATTGCTTGTTCTGTGTCTCTGCCAGTGCATTCTTACTCCTTACAGTGATATCTGTCTGGTTCAGCAAATGTTGTTAATGGAAGTTCTGTTTAAACTTCATTGGGATTTATGGATTTGTAAGTATAAATTTGAAGGTGTCCTTAACTGGTTATGGATATAGGGAATGTTTGTTGACTTTGGGCCAGAAATGTCAGGGGTTTTTTTAACTCTTTCTAAAGAATGCAACGTGTGAGTTTTTATTTTTACAGGTTTTCATACCTCTTTTATTTCACATATTCTGCTCAGTAGCAGCTTTTCACCTCCTGTTGCCTCTTCTGGTTTCTGCTTTCTTCTTTTCGGCATGTTCAAGCTCAAATACTTCATCTTGAGATTCTTAAGTAGAATTCTCTATTGTGATTTATCTGATGAGCAGAGTTGTAGAAAGCAATTAGGAGCAACAAAACCAAAATAACCACATCTGCCTCTTGTTACATTGTCATGGACATTTTTCTGTCTCTTTAGTGTTTTTAGGTAAATATTTGATAAAATTACGTGTATCTTTGGCTTAAACCCCTGCTGCTCTGTGCTGGAATGAGTGGTGCTCTGCTGGCTGTCTCTCCCTGTGGCCTCATTGGTGCTGCTGGTGGCCCTGTTTACTTTAGGTTCTCACCTTTCAATAGTAGTTCCAGAGTAATTGCTTGATCTCAGCTGCAAAAACATCTTCCTTTAGGGTCCAGCAAAACGTGTATACCCCCTCACATTAGAACCATACCAAAGGCATGTCTAGCCTGTCCTTGCACTTCGCACAAACTTTCCATTTCTCTTACATGGAGCAAAACCTCCTGTAATTAATTGACAGTTCTAAAACGTAGGCTTCTTAAACAATTAGAACCTGACCTCAGTTCTCTCGATGTGGTAGTTAAGGGTGTGTGCATGCGTTGTGTATACACATGCATCAAAATATAGCTGTATTTTACTTGTGTATGTATACATAACTGTGTATCTCTTTCTTAAAGATATGGACATTGGTAGTTGGTTACCTGCTGATGGTTTCATTCAAGTGGAATATAAGCACTGAACGTTACTTAAAAGGAATCTCTGTCCCTGTCTGGATTATGCTGCTCTTTCACTTAGGTGAGTGACAAGAAGTTACTATTCTAATGTGTCTGCTGGGATTCTGTTGTCTTGCAAACAAAGCTACTTGCTTGCTCTTCCACTAAATCTTTATAAGGGAGTCTTAGCTGAGATGCAGGCTGTTTTCTCGGCTCAGTAATTCTGGCTGCATGTGGCCAGCAGGGAGCGATGGCGTTTGGAATGGCAAGGCATCAAGATACTGAGCAACATGTGTCTCCCACTCCTCCTGGCCAGTTTGTACTTGCCATGGTTTTCTCCCATTTGGCTCACAGACCTGGGACTGACTCCCTGACAGTGGGGAAGGGCTGGGGTCACATGTGGGTGGATTTAGACTTTCACCTGCGATGATTTTTAATATTATTATGTTCTTGAGAGCCTGCCATTAACCAAAGCTGAAGCTGTAAAATGCATTTAATAGTAGTAATAGAAGAAAAAAAACCCAGCCCCTTCTATCAGTAGTCACCAAGCATGTTGATATGATATCAACAATGTCAAATAAATTTGCCAGTAATCTATATAATCTGTTAATACGAATATAAGATTATAGTAATCTATTAGTATTAGTTTTATTTTACATATTTAATAGATTATCAGATTATTTTATCAAAGTTTATGGTGGAAGCATCACGCAAATAATAGAAGACTATCACGGAAGGTTTCACAGCATATTTCGTGATTTACTTTGCTTAGCAGCAGGTTTCAAGGGTTGTTCTGGCCATGTGGGGACACTTTCTGGAGGTTTTAAGCTACACATAATGGCTTTGCATTTGCTTACATTTTGACAGTCTTGTATTTGTTGGAAGTGCTAGCTGAAAAGCCAAAACCTGAGAAGGCACTGTTTGAGGCCACTCTGTAGAGATCTAACATAAGTATAGATTTTTGTGGGTAACTTCATTTGCCTCTGATCTCTAAAACGTTCTTATTTTGTGTGTATTTTCATGTAATTCTGCATGTTGTTTTTAAAATTGTTCTCTAAAGTATATCACCATAGTTTAAAGTCACTGAAGTTAGGAATGATAACAACTTGGTTTATTCATTGAAAAACTTATTCACCTGCTTTTTTTCTATTTTTCCTTTCCATGAATGTAGAAAACTTGTTTGCTTTATGATGCTTCTTAGTTTCTGCCCAGATTGTTCTTGGTTGATATGGTGCCTTTCTTGTTTTTGCTAAATGTGAAGTTTATTAATGGCATAATTTTTCTTGTTTAAAAAAAAAACAAACAAAAACAACCAAAAAAACAACCCCCAAACCTGTATCTTTCAGCTTCTGTGGCAGGTTCCTGGAGAATTCCTGTGTTTGTGGTTATAGTTGTTCTGATGACTGTAGGCATGTTGCATGAACAGCAGAATGGAAAGGAATCTTCTGGTAAGAAACGAGTCACTATTTCTTTTATTGTTGCAGGCAAAAGCTCTGTAAAGTCAAGTGAAAGAATCTGGACTGTATTACTGTAAATTCAATATCATACAGATTGCAAGAATTTACCATAAGATTTTTAGTATGTTTGTTTCACAGTGATTTATGCATGCTGAAGTGAATTTTTCATTCTTTACAGAAAACCTTTACAATGGACTGATGTTTGTTTTCCATAGGAAAGTAGTTACTTTCATTATCAAGCCCGATTGCTTAAGTTTACAGAATTCTGTATGTAATTTCAAGCATAAAGCAAGCCCAGGAAATCTGAAGTCAGAGGCTAATTCTGAAAGAAATGAGCAATATGGATTTATTAGCTCCTGTAATATTAAGTATGAGACAAACTGAGACAACTCCATACAGAAAGTTCATACATCCAGTCATTCGTTTTTAAAATATAAGTTTCTTACAACGATGGTTTGTGTTTAGACTTGAGAAAAATAGGTTTTGACTATTAATTGGTTTAGTGCGGACTTGGTAATGTTAGGTTAATGGTTGGACTGGATGATCTTAAAGGTCTTTTCCAACCTAAATGACTCCATGATTCTGTGATTCTATTGTGAGTCAGTTTTGCATAAAAGCAAATGTCAAGTGTTCCTTTCTAGTTACTAGGTCTATGATTATTTTGGGAAACTTTTCCTGTCTTGCTGTTTTAGTTTTCTTGAAAGTCATCATAATATTCGTTAGTAAAATTGATTATCTGGTATAGAGATTTTTAGATTAATCAGACTGCCACCGACTTGGTCAGTAACAGTTCATTAGTGACGAAAGTGCTAAGCAGATAACTGGTTTTGTGTTTTTGTTTCAGGTGTACTGTAATACTAAAATTATTAGTGCTTATTCCTGTTTGATCATATTGACTACATATAATACATATTAAAAACAAACAGTGTCTATCCATACAATTTCTGTTGCTTGACAGCTTTGGTGGATATCAAGGAACAATTAAAACATTTTAAGACTTAAGCTTTTCTTTATTTACATACTCATACATGTTTTACAGGGGCAGAGCTTCCTGGTCAGATGATTTCCATTGCTGCTTCAACAATTGCCATGGCAATTTCAATGACAGAAGATGAGTCCAGTAATGAACGTTCCTCACAACCCTCAGGTGACTGAATACTCTGTAAGAAAACATTTGAATTTGCTCTAAAGGCATGAAATTGGAGGGAACTGAGAACAAATTTCAAAATAGTCCCTTTCCTCTTCATCCTGTCCAAAATAGCACATTTATATCTACCTGGTGAAACAGGTGTATCTGTTTTTAAAAATGTTAAGACAACAATAATATAAAAAGCTATCTTTCAAATGATAGTTTACATGGTTGTCTGTGCATTTAGAAGACCTGGCTAGAAGAATTTTTTTTTTCCCCAGGATGAGGGTGTGTGTTTTTCCTATTCTTTAGTATTAATTTTTTTTATTTTCCCTAGCCGCCTTTTGATTTGTTGGCAGTTATGAGATATATCTGGATTTCTGGACGAGGTACAGACAGACTGGAATAATTTTTGTATACATCACAGTGACAAAACCCCCTTTGTTCTCTGTTTTAACTATGGCATGCTCGAAGTCTTTCCTGTAGTGAGTTTACTTGGCATTGTAGCTTGAGTCACAACACGTGCAATAACACAACTAGAAATCTGTAAGAAATGGCTTGAAAGAGTTGCAAAGAAGGTGTTTAGATGTCTGTCACTGGTTTTGAACCTTAGCATCATTTTTCCAGTAGGCCTTTGATGGGATGCGATACTGGAAAAATAAACTATTACGGAGATCTCTGGAAGTTGAAAGGGTTCATTCATTTCCCACAAGTAGGCAAAACGGGTCATTCGACTTGACAGAATGTGAATTTCCAAAACTTCGTTTTGAAACTGGCTGTGTCTGAGAGTCACCTACTTCAAGACAGTATGGTCTTAATGTTGTCTGTAATGTGGAAATTGTGCTCCAGAGGAGGAAACATAGTGATTGTGCAGGAGAGAATGCTTTGAGCATGTGGCGTTAAAAACTTTGGTCTAAACACCACCATTTGTGAAACTAAAAAGTTACTTCAGTCATCAGGTGAAGCGGTGTAGAACAAGCTCTTCAGAAATCTTTCGATGAAATGTAAACACGCTTCCTAATTTTAAATCTGTCAGTGTAAGCTGTGCTTGAAAGCATGCTTCATTTTTAAATATTAAAAAGGCAGCTTTAGACAAGTTACTCTTTTCTTATCTTTGTTTCTACATTTTACATGACTGTCATTAAAAAAAAAAAAATATAGAACACTATGGACGTATGTCCTGAAATTTGAGAACAGAGCATCATGGTGACAGTTCTCTTATTTTTCTGTCTCTAATCTTTAATGTTGGAAATAAGATTTTTTTTTTTTTTTTAGCTGTATTTTGAACATCTGGTCAAGCAACACTCTCCCACAAATGTGCTATGTAAGTGGTTTGTTGCTTGTGGGTTTTTTTTATTTTAACTTACACACCAGTGTTAATTTTTTTTTCTCTTCTCTAACACAGGGGTGTGTTTTTTTTCTGTTTTGAAGTTGTAACCGCTCTTGTCCAAAAGAAAACTACAGCAGTTTTACAAAGGTGTCTTACAGTGAATGTTTCTTCACTTATTTTCTTGAGACAGTTAACCAGATGGTTTTTTGTCTTGCGATTTCTGTTGTTGTTGTTTTCCTTCACAGCAGGAAAAGAACAAATATGGAGTTTCCTGTTTACTCCTAACAGTAGTTCAAATAATTTTCTAACAATCTGTTGGGAATTAGCATTCTCTTCTGTTACGCATTTTAAGCGTCCTTTTGGTCATCTTTGGTTTGGAGCTTCTGTGTGAATGGTGATGAAACACTATTCCTGTACAGCAAAAGGTTTTACCTGCAGGGTTAAGAAACTGCAACTCTTGGTTTTTCTCTGCAGTGATTTTTGGATGTTTTGTTATCTTGCTTTGGAATGTGTAATGCAACACACATCTATTTTATGAGAAGTTTAAGATTTTGAAAGTTTTCACATCTTCAGCCAGGTCAATAGCACACTTCAGGAGATCTTCCTTATAGCTACTCTAAATATGTCAGTGATTGTCAGGGTTGGTTAATTGTCAGTAGCAATAACAATGCTTATTACTGTATTAAAGCAATTATAGAACAATCAATACTTCATGTTTTTACTGTTCTCCTTGCACTTCAATTTGTTCATGAAAAAAACAGGAGGGGAAATAAGCTGTATTGATTTTACAGTTTTTGTTTGAACACTCATGTTTTTCCTTATTTTGCTGTTGAATATTGGTATTTAGTGAATATTGGTATTTAGTGTTGGGGGTGAGGAATTTAATGATACCGGTGAAGGTGGTCTAACTTGTCCTTCCTGGTGTCCCAAGAATTTCCAGAGTATACAGCAAATGAGAAGTCTGCAACTTAAGAATCAGATACTACTGCAGTATTGTGTTAGCTGCCTTGTAGGCAAGATTCTTTTGTCTTGTTGGTTTTGAATATGATAGATACTGAAATCCTTAAATGTAGTCATGCCTCTTACCCTTCCTTCCACCTCCACTTTGTTGTTGTTTAAAACAAAAAAACTTTTTCTCTTGAAATTACAGAAAGATGTGGTTATTCATGAAGCGGTACTTTCATCCTGGTGTTCTGAAAGAATTTTTCATTAATAATAATAAAATCACTGTTTTAGCTACCTGAAGATTTTATTCTGATACCCTGCTCCATAGAGATACAGACACTTGCCTTCCTGTTCATGCTGCTGTTTCTTTTCCTTTTATTTAAGGAAGGGGAGGAGAATAATTCAAAACGCTATACCAGCAAGAAGTTGACTTGACAGTGAACATACTGTGTAAAGGAAAGAGCATGTCTTAAGACAGCCTGGAAAATTGACTTTTTTGTTGTTTTTATTATATTCAAATAAGTACCATACTTTCTGATTTTGCTAGAATTCTTTACTGCATATTATGTTTGTCATTTGGGAAAGACTGTCACACTTTCATTAGTTGGAAGACAGAAAGTTGTTTTTCAAGTTTCATCTCTCAAAATATCATGAAACATGCTAATTTTTTTTTTTTTTTAACAGAACCTGAAGTTACTCTAAATCAGTATTCTGATAGTCCTTTTTTTTCCTATTTGTGTTGAAAAGGCACTCATGCCTTGGTTTGCAGAGCATATCTTGCCAACAAAATGTGACTTTTTTTCATTTGCAAAGTTTGGTGGTTTTTTTGGGTGGGTCAGATTTGTGAACTGACTTACAATACAGTCATCTGAATGGCAGTTCTGATGCTGTGGAGAGTCTGTGTGTTTGTCATGGGGAGAATACTGGGTCATTGGCAGTGCCAATTTAGTTTGGCTTAAAGTGTTGCGGAACTGCATTCTGAAAAAGCTTTCTTGTCTCGGGATCCCCTAGGAGTTTTTAGTCCTTGGTTTTTTTTTTTTTTTAATTCTTTTTTTGTTTTCCCCCATCAGCTCTTTCCCATCTGTGTTTTGCATTCTGTGTACAGTCTGCTCAAGTTAATAGGGAAACTGTAAGAGAATGAGGCAGTTTAATTGTTACTACTCTTAACATTATTGTTGCTGTTATTTAATTAAGGTTTTCTTCATTGCAAAAATACGTTGGATCAAACTTTTTATTACCAAAAGAAGGAATATTCTTTTTTCTTTCATAAAAGTAACTCTACTAAGGGCTTTTGGGGCAAAAAGTGCCATATAACTTTAATCTTGAGGCATAGACTTCAGCATATTAAGTTCCTTTGTTTTTTCTATTTTGGCTTTTAGCACTTCCTTCTATTTGATAAATATTTGAGTTTCTGCTTGTTGTCATGTTACTTCTTATGTATATTATATTAATTTTGGAGCAAAAAAGTAAAAAGAAAAGTGGTGAGTAAGTTGAGTTGATAAGGGAGAATTCTGTTATGGATATACTGCTTTCAAATCTGTGTTCCTTTAGCACATCGTAAGCTGGATCCATTTGTTTCTATTAGTACTCTTCTGCTTCCTTAAAAATACACTGAGAAGTACAGGAGAATGACAGATCCTCTCTTTCTTATGACAAAACCGCTTTGTCTGTCTTTTTAGGAAAGTTTCTGTTTACAGGTAACTGTCTCTGCCCTTATGAAAAAATAACTCTTGTCTTCTTCTCCAAAGTGTAGTTTGTATATGACAGGGCTGGCCTTCATCCCTTTGAGACATGAACTGATTTGCCAAGAAGCACTCCACCTGAAGCTTCTGCTGTGTTTAGCTGCTTGCAGAGTTCCTTCTTTCAGGTTGCATGCTGTAATTCCTTTGGGAATATTCTGAAGTTCCACCAAATATGTTACCAGCAGCCAATTGATGTTTTTGTCGTTGTCACAAGTGTCTTATCAATTGGGAGAGTCAACAGATCTACCTTATTGTATTAATGTGGTGGGGAAGTGTTTATAAGCTCTAAAAATAGTTCCCCTTACTTGTAGAACACCAGTGCAGATTTGTACAATAAAAGAAGAGTGTTCATCCAGTGTGTGAGGCTGCAGAATGTGTCACTTACCACTACTGTATGTGTATGAGACATCTGTCTTGATTTTTTTGTACATTCTGGCTGTCATGCTTTAGGCTAGGAGTGGCTTTAGTGACATGTTGCAGCTAAAACCGCCTGTGTGGAACATGAGTTGTTTGACTGATACGCATGTAGTATACTGTAATACAGTTTTTACAGCAGTTTTTTCTTTGTGAGAGGAAAGTTGTTGGTGTTGACGTGACACAAGTCCAGGGAAATAATTGTGTTCATTACTTACCTGCTGCAGTATGTACCAACATAACAAATTGCCTTTACTTCTTCAGCACAGAGTAACTTTTCAGCTTTTCTTGTGTGTGCATTCTTCCACCGTGGCTGCAAATTTTTCACCAGTAATGGTGTGTGGAAAGTGTGTGCGTTTTGCCACCAGCATGAGACCTCAGTAGAAGTTAATACTGGTGTTCTTAGGGAGAGATTCTACATACAGCACCTGAAGATGGATTTGGTGTCACCCATACTAGGCAGACTTACCAACTAAAAAGTTAAATAAATAAATAAATATGTTTTCTATACAGGAACTTTAGTTTGGACACAGTATTTTTGCCTGAAATGACTGTTTACTGTTTATTTGTCAGTGCCTTTAACCCATCAGTTCACATTTTTTAATTGAATTTCATGTTTAATAACTTACGAATGAGAGAATGACAACATTTGTTACCCACTAACTTATGCTTGCTGTTGTTACTAAAATATGTTACACAAGCAAGTAATTCAGGGTCACAGTGTGAGTGCTATGTTTGTAATGTGAGCGTTCAGGAAAAGAAAAAGTGTAGTAAGAAATTTGTAAGATATGAACTTTCTCTTCAGTGTATGCTGTAATTTTTTTTTTGTTCTGTTTAAATGAGCTTTGAGCAAATCTAAGATTTCTTTTTGAGTACTTGAAGCAAAGACAAATCAAAGATTTTTTTTTGAGACTTCAGGTTTCATTAAGAAGTGAATCGCACTTTCTGTTTTTCAGGGTTTTATGGCTCTTTGATAAAGTATATTTGGCTTGTAATTTACCTGCAGCGAGGTACCTTTACAATTTACCCTACAGTTAGAGGCTGTAGCATCTCTTCTTCTGTCCTCCTCCCAGCACTGCTTGGCATGGTGTTGCATGATGTGGGAGAGCTTATGCAGCCCTGTTCTAGCTTTTCAAAATTCAGATCAGTGCCAAGGCTGTCTCTGTCTTTTAGAGAAATTACAACAACAAAAAAAAACCCCACAACAACAAAAAAAACCACCAACCAAAAAAAAAGGTTAATTTGGGACTACGGAATGTATTCTGTTCTGTGGTGAACATTAATGTGATAATTTCTACTTCTTTCTTTGCATTTGTTTATTTTAGGAGCAACAGAAGGTGATCAGCCTCCACAAGCTTCATCATCTTTCTCCTCTTCATCCTCTTCTGGGAGCAGACAAAGACCTGAGATTGGATCTTTTCTTAGAAAAAAGAAAACTAGTGATATTTACTTTGTTACGCTTGTGTGGGCCATTGTCATTGTCCAGATCTGGCTAAATTTCTGGATTGTGCAGCTGTTGCCGGTGCCTTTTGCAGGTAATAATTCAATTGCTAAAAATGTATATTAAATGATGACTTTGGACAGCCTTAGGCTTTGTGTTAAATAAAATAGAAGGAAAGGCTTGTATGAGTTTTAAATTAAAATTTTTTCAAGACTTTTTGTTAAAACAAGATGAATTGTAGCTTCAAATAGGAAGATCGATGTGCACTGTCTGCACTGACTGTTACCATGTAGTGGACAACTCTGTAAAATTGCTTTGTCTGTTGACTATTGTAGTTACCTGGAATAATTTAGTGCCATACCTTATATTGTAAGAATACTTCTGGTTTAGAGTACTTTGTTTTTATTCCTCTTGATGTCATGTCTTTCATGGCTTTGCACCTATAGATGAAGAATATTTTGGCTGTTATTCAGTAGTGAAGTACAGCTCGTACTAACTTTTAATTTCTACTAAAAATGGGTTGCTAGGCTCTGTGGACAAGTCACAAGATAAATTTGATTCTAATTCTAGCTCTGAGGTTAATTAGCTTTGTTGCTTCACATCTACATGCATCTGTTCTCCTACATATCAAGCAGGAATGGAGTAGTTATGATAGCTATCCAAAGAGGTTATTTTAAAACTGAATGCCACTTTCTCCAATACCCTTTTGGGGTGTGAAGAGGGAAGATGGGAACTCTGGAAATACGCATGAGCTACTATGCATCTGAAGGCATTCCTCCCAAACTCACTGTAAACAAAGTGAGTTTCCTAATGCACTTGGATTTTCTCTAAACTTCAGTTAAAATGCTAATTTTCGGCATTTTTAAATGTATTTAACACTTAAATGTAGCTATTTGCCCTTTTACCAAGTGTGGTGGGTTGGCCCCAGCTAGTGGCCAAGTACCCACAGAGCCAATCACTCTTTTCCTGCCTTCCAGTGTGGGCTCATCCGTGAGCTGCAGTTCCTTTGGGGAGGGACCAGCTCAGGCGCCTCCTCATCCTTAGGCCACGATCCCTTCAGGAGGTGTACCTGCTCCAGCATGGGTCCTCCATAGGCCACGGTCCCTCCGACTGGTGTGCCTGCTCCACCATGGAGCACTTCTGCTCCCCTGGCCTTCTTATTCCCTCTGTTCCTTCTTCCCCTCTCTTCCCTTGTTCTCTCTGTGTTCCCTCCTCTTCTCCCTCTCTAGTGTTTTCTGCCCTTTCTTAAAAATACTTTCACAGAGGCACCACACCCACGCCTGCTGGGCTCACCTGTGGCCTCTGGTGCGTCCATTGTGGACCTTCCTGGAACCAACTGTGTCTGGCACAAGGCAGCCCCTGCTCTCTCCCATGGAGGCTACCCCAGTGGCCACCCTGCTGCCAAAACCTTACAATTTACACCCAATACACAAAGCCATTATAAACATTCTAGTTGTGGGTCTGGAAATCATGACTGTGGGGCCACGCTTCCAGGTTCAAGGTGCTGTGAACTCTGAGAGGCATGGTGAAAGGAACAGCTGCACGTTTGGCTGTGGCACTGTAGCAGCAGCTAAAGGGTAATGTGATGGTTAGGCGTATAAATAGCTGAATACAGGGTAAGAGGAGAGAGGGGTTTGATCTTTGTTTCATTCCAGTGTAGCTGCTACAGAAGAAACTGCCCAGTTTTGGTGCCTGGGTATGATGGTGATGGCAGGTTGGATGTAGCTCATAAATAATTCATAAAAATGTTAAAGGGATTAGGCAATATATTTTAGACTTAATAGAAGCAGAGCTTATGTGGCTTAATTTATTGAAGAGAAAAGTCAAGGAGTGACTTAACCACTATTTAGAAGTACCTCCTACTTGGGTGGGAGGAAAAATGGATGCAGTAGTTTTGCAGTTAGGCAGACAGCAATGAATGGTTTTAAGCTTGAGCCAGACAAATCTAGATTAAAGTGCACATCTATAACTGAAATGTATGAATACGGCTGCTGCCAGTCATTAGGTCTAAAATAGCTACCTGAACAGTAAATTCATGCCAACATAGAAATTAATTTTGAGAATATTTGTGACTTGTTGCCTTAGCAGTGGCACTGGGCCATTAAGTGCTTTTTCTTGGCATATAACTGAATATAACTCAATAACCGCAAAAATATTATGAAAAGGCAATATAATGATGAACAGAGCCAAATTTAGAACAGTGGATCACATTAAGTGTCAGAAGGTGAATGATGATAACTGGATTGTTAAAAGAGAGGTGGTATTAAAAATATTTAGTAGTGGAAAATAGGAAGGGTTATAAAGCAAGTTTCCTTGGAACTGTTCAAGTTTAAGGAGACTAATAACTTTAAGCATTTCTGATAACTTAAGGAGAATGCTTCTAGCATGTAAAAAAATAAAATAGTCCCCCAAAACCTTAAATAGAAAGGTGTTAATTTTACCAGAGTTCATTATATTAGTAGACAGGACTTCCATGAAGTAGCATTTAGGTTATTAGAAATACCTTGGTACCATTAATATTTTTCCTTGAATGCATTTGTACTTTGGTAGAATGAGAGATGCTCTTTTAAAATTGCTTAATGTAGAGGGTGTTAAAATTATAGCATAAAATGAAAAGGTGAAAAAATGACTTTTGAACTCAAAAGCTAAGCAATCTGATGTAAGCCTGGGAATCCTGGTATTGTCTCTTTTTAAGATCTTTCATTTACTTCTTGCCTGTTCTGTTGGATCCTTTTTTTAATTCTGTTTTTGTCTTCAAGTCATTTTCTGCTTCCTGGGGATGTTTGGAATTTCTTATTATGCAGCCTTTTTCTTTTGCTTACAACTTCCGAGTAACAGTTCTCCTTTAGCTTTTTCTCTCCTGCCTCTTTTGAACCTAATATAGTTACAGTTGTGTGATTGACTGTAGCACCTCCTGACATCACCTTTGCAATGAGTGTACACTCAGTTATTTCAGAAGATATTATTTAAACACTTATTTAAAAATAATAGCAGAAGGATAGAATACCATTGCAGGTGTGTTGTTCACCTTGCCAAATGCAAGCTTGCCCCATTTTGCTGGGCAGCAGTTTGTGTATTTACCGTGAGCTGCATTTCATCATACAGAACGTCAGCCTGTAAGTTAGGTGCTGGCACTCGCACTGTATTTTCTCCTTTTTTGTATGTTTGCCACATGAACTTTAGTTGAAAGATTATTAGATTATTCTATTTCTTCAAGAGAGTAAATCCCGTATTTGCCACATGGTGGTGCCAGAGGGTAAGTAAACCAAATGTCAGCAAATTGTTGTATGTGCTTTCCATGAACAAGAATGTAAATTATTACACAAGTGGCTTACAGGTAATAGGCTCTTGTGGAACTTCGATAAATGCTCTGTGGATATTAAAAGTTAACCTTCTGGGCTATGTATGTCATTTTACACATCTCCAAGTAGAAGCATGATGTGACTTTTTGAGGATGAGGGAATTGCTGTGGTGTTGACGTATGGCAGTAAGTAACGAATCTAGTTTGGAGAATAGTCTTTCATATTAAAAAAAAGCTTTATTAAAAGCACACTTGAATGTAATGATGGGGAGTTCAGTAGGAAATGTTTCTATAAATACGATATAATTGGAGGAGTACTGCTGCCATTTTCACAGACAGTTATTTTAGTGTAAGTAGAATTTTTAACATTGACTAATTTTTGATCTACATGTGACATTCACTGTTACAAACTTCTGGTTTAATAAAAAATAGAAATTAGGAAATTAGGAGAACGATGTGATTCTGTTGCTAATAGTTTCACTTTGTTTTCCTTTAGAACCATAATTTTCAGTATTTGGGGATGCAGCATGGTTTTTTTTAGAGGTTTGTGTATCAGTAGTTCATGGCAGGACTGGGTTGTGAGACCTCCTGGTCTGTTACTGCAGTGTGTAATAATTATGATCCTTTAAGTTGATGTATCTTGTAATGATGTTTTTGTGACTAGTGTGTTTGCATCAATACACTAGTAAAATCAGTGGTAATACAAATCTTTGTTTATAATGTGAATTAATTAACTCCTCTGTTCTGATGCTTAATTTGCTAGTGGCTTTGGAAGATTATTCGTTTTTCTTCTTTTCAGTGATGAGAAGATAGATAATAATTTGAGTGGTGTCACATTTTTTTGAATTAAAAAAAGAATATGGCAAATATTTCATGACTCTTAAAAGTCTGTTAGCTTCCAAGGAAAGTTTCATATGTGTCATGCTTTTTTGCTTTTATATTCCTGATTGTGATGATTCACAAGTTTTGCACATAGAGTAAGTGCGTGCCATCACAGAATTGGAACCATAAGCCTTGTGCAAAAGTCTCTGGGCTTTATTTCATGGCGAGTAAACATGAGCTTTTATTTCTGTAACCGTAATGCTAGACATTTCTAGTGTTGTTGAGAAGCTCTTTATTTTACAGTGGATATATGTTAGGAGTGTTGGAGAAAAGCTGTTTGTGGTAGCAAAATGCTGCTTTTTTTGGGGAAAAAATGTTGTAAATATTTCTTCTGTTGTCTGGTTTTGAGGAGCAGTATGGATTTTTCTGAAGCTTTGTGTGATCGTCTTCAAACCAAGATAAAAAGCGGATCTCCAGAATAATGTTTTTGATGTTTAAAAGCAAAATTAATCAGTAATTCTATTTCAGTTGAAGGTTTAAATGAACACTTCTTTACTGTGAAATTACGCATGTTTTGCGTCAGTTCTTAAAGGAAAGATACAGCTTGAAAATTCTGAAAGAGGTTTCTAATGGGAAATAAAACCCAAGAATCTTTCCTTCTTTTTCATAGGTCTTTCAGAATGGAATAGATGCGTAGTCTTGTGGTGCTCCTCTGAAATCTCTAATGCTTAATTTCCTTCTTGTGGTTACAGTTTGGGCACTTAAAAAACTTGTGGTTCATTTTGGAGTTTTGAACTTCATGGCAAACCATTGCAAAAGTTGGTGGCAACTTGTTGAAAATTTTGTGAAGGAACGTCAGGAAGCTCTTGCTCCACGACCCATTAGGGGGCTCGGAAGAGTCATGCTAAAGCTTGACAGTAAGGTATTTCTACTTATTTCCTTAAGCAACCTGAAAGTTTGTTTTATTCTTTGTTCACTGTATGCTGAGACGCTTTAATTCTAAAATAAATGTCTGTCACTAATGGACATGTCTCTCATGTAAAACTGTATCTGTTTTATGGTGTATTTTAAACCATGTCTCTTCTGTCACTATTCACACTTAAGTATGCATTTAAACTTCGTTAAATGATTACATGCAAAGCTTGACAGAAGTCACTTTTTAAATGTCAAGTTAGCTTTAGAAGATTCCTTATCTGAGTAAGGCAAACTTCTCATGGTTCAGTCACCTTACCTGATTACAAAGATTTTGAAGTTATACTTAATGAGCATTAATGTGAAGCATGAGATGTTCCTACTTCTGTTGTGAAAACTTAATTTAAAAAGCAACCCGTTTTATTCTGTAAGTAGGGCCTGAGCTAGTTCAAACACATTTGTTTATACTGTGTGTAAGTATAGTTGTTGAACACAGTGGCATGGTGGTACAGAAGGGAGGCTTCCCTCTGTAAGGGAGGAAATATGTGGGGTAAGGTATTTGGGCAGTGCCATAGAATAAGGCTTCTGTGCTCCCCTCCCTTCTCCCCCACTCAAAATGTACCCACATTTGCGTTGCAAATTGCAGAGTTGGAAAGTTCCATAAAGGAGCCTTATGAAGGCTCCTCAGTTCAGAATTGTAAGTTTTGACTTAATCAAATAGATTATTTTGGTTATAATAGCTGTGGCAGTGTGTAAGAATGTGCTTTCTGTAACTGTGTTACTAAGTATTCTCTGCTTTAGAAAAAGACGTTACCTCAGAGTTTCTATAACTGAAGAGCTGAACCCTGTAAGTACATTTGTCAGAGCATCTGTACCTCAGCAGATCTGTCTGCAGGTTATGGCTCTGAATCCCTACAGGGAAAGGGTGAGCTTAAGCCCGGATCTAATGGGTAAATGGATGTCAAAAGGTCACCAAAAGCACTAAAATGGCTGTAGGAAATAAGTAACAATTTCAGAGTTCATTGAGGAAGAATTTGGAAAAGGAAAAGCCTTTCAGAATACAGTTATGAACAAGGCAAAGGGGGTTTTCAAAGGCAGTGGGAAGTATTAATATGTTAGGAAAAAAGCTTACATTATACAAAGCTTTTCATTAAAAGCTTTTGTTTTGTAAGTAAGAAGACTCTATAGAGACAATATCGTATGTATTGTATTTCATGAGTTGTCAAGTTTAGTATCCTTGTAGTGCATAGCTATATGATATAGTATCCTTCCTAATTCCACTAAGTCTTTTCTCCTTAAACAAGGTAGGGCTTTTGTCGTACTGTGCAGCAGAGCTTCCCACTCTTCAGCTTAAATGTATTTAAGGTCAGTTTATATTCATGTTGTTCTTGTCTAAGCAAAATAAGCGTTGGCACAACTCATTTCTCCATCTCTCCTCTCCCCCCCATTTTTTAGATGATAGTCATATTCCTTCTGAGTCTATGCTGTGTGTATTAAAGCAATTCAAGCTCTTCTAGCCATTATAAGAAGGACACCTGATACTCTGCATGATTCTGTTGTCCTCGTTTGTGCCTATTCTAATTATAGTTAATCCGGCTTTGTCATGGGTGGCTGGAATTACATGCAGTCTTCCAATGCTTATCACACAAATGCTTTCATATCTTTTAAATTCTAGTGGATATGCTTATTCTGTTGCGTTGTAGGGTCATGGATGCATCTCATCTCTGAGAATTTGGGAAGCAATGCCATAGGATATTGACACTTGTGATTTTTGTGGGGACAGGGAGAGGAGAGGAATGAAAATTACATCCTTGCAAGGTTTTTTAGAAAGGATGGATGACCTGTATTTAAGTTCGATTACCAAACATTTTGGGTTTAGTAGGCACTGTTGAAGAGTAAGTAGAAATATTCAAACACAGTATAGAAATTCATGGAGTAGATTGTTACAGCTTACCTTTTATTTGTGTGTGTGTGAGAAACCAAGATTGAAGGATCACTTCCTTTGTAATTAGACGTTTAATTTTGTAATAATTTTATTTGTACTTTGTTTTCCTGGGAGCTGAAGCTTCTTAGTGATTTTTTTTGTTTGGTTTGGTTTGGTTTGGTTTAGTTTTTTGTATACTGAGTTAATTGGAGGCCGAATCTCAGCATCAGGATGTATTGGGGCTCTTAGCTAAGTACAACAAGCCGTTGACAAGGTCTGTTTCACACAAATATCTAGTGGTACTACTTGATCTTTCTAAAGTGGTATGTCTATGTCCGATTAGGAAATATTTACAGTTTTGAGTGAAAGGTAGTGAGGACGGGGAAGACATCTTAGAGTGGCATGTCTTTTTCTCCCAAATGAAGTTTAGGAGGCTAGTGTAGATGGTCCGGAAAATAACCCATTGTGAGAAATTATGGGAGAGTACTGCTCATGTATGCAAATCTTTGAGCTTTACTGATTATGTCAGTTTCTTAAATGAAAGCAGTAAGAAAAGAACTGCTCCTCTTCTTCCCCGCTGCTCATCAACCTCTGGTTATCTTGGAAATGCAGACAAATTTGAACTGAAGAGAAGTTCTGATCAAGGGGAAAGAAAGTAGGGCATTGCTTTTCATTTTCTTTATAAACAGTAGGTCAACCTGTGCCTGTATGTGCAGGCCTGCTTTAAATATGAGCTATGGAAATAGGGTGTCCTTACTGTATTCTTTAGTCCCTGGTTGTGCATTTGCCCCATGGAGCCAACAGACGCAGCAGTTCAGGTATGAGAGACTTCCTGGAGGAAAGGGTAGGGAGGTTTCTGTTGTTAATCATCAAGTAATCTTAAAACTTAATAGATATGGTATCATGCATGTTCTTATCAACAGTCAAGAACTAATAATTTGCTTCGCTGATAATTTATTTATTTTTTTTTTAAAAAGACAACTTGTCTTTTAACGTGGCGACTGTGGTTCTATTTTGATTAGAGTTTGTGAGGGAGTTCAGCAGCATAGGCAGTTGCTCAACTGCATGTACTAGACTTCTATTAATTAGAACATGCTAGTATTTTACATGCATGCTTTCTGGTAGACTTCGGTGAATCATGTAGTTGTTATATGCTTTTTCTAGGTATAGCGTACTAGAATGTTATATATGGTGGACTGTACTAGATTGTTTGGACTTTGGGTAAAGTCAAGGTTTGGTCCTTCTGGTACCAACTTTAGCACATAGTTAAAACAAGCACAGAAAACGGGCAGAATCTCTGCCAGTGCATATATTATTCTAGGAAATACTTCCATAGACTTGTAAGATCTTATAGTTTTCCAATAAAATACTGGAAAAGTGGCTGTAGCCTTATTAATTTTGGATGACTTGAAGATTAGAATTAAGCTGTAGCCTATTTTTAAATGCAGATTGATTACATTTGTAGAACTACTTAAGCATCAGTATTGGTAACATAGTAGGCAGGTAGAGCCTCCCAAATGCTAAACATCAATAAAAAAATGATTGTTGTCTTTGACATATAATGTTATTTCCTAGTTATTGTATTTATCATCAAATTCCAGGAGGCTGAGATTATAGAAAAATACCAAAGACTTCCTTTCATGTTCTGCTAAAGTCTCAGGCTAACAATAGAGCTCTAGCTTTTGTTGGATTTTTTTTGTATTGGAGTTGCAAAGTGGAGAGATACAGCCATGAGATCTGCGTTTTTTCTAAACTGAACCTAATGTATAGTGGGTTTTAATATGCAGAAGTAAAGTTAAAGGCAAAAGTATGTTGCTGAATCAGTGAACAACTTCACCTTTTTTCACTGATAAATTATTCCGTAGGTGAAGAGGTAAAATAAAAACAAATTCTGCAGTGTCAATTTGAGGCTTTTGAAGCTTTGTCATTGCTTTCCATTACTGTGATTCTTTCCATGAGTAGTAAAAGCTAGTAAAAGTGGGTGATTTGTGACGTATTTTATTTTCATGTTCCCTGACGTTCATATTTCTTTGTAAATCTGCTTCTTGCTTCCAATATAACTTAATATTCTGAGATTTTTTTTTTAATTTGAAATGTTCTTACATTTTGTTTTCACTGGGAGCTAATATAATTTCTGGCAACTGGTGAAAACACTAGATTTATTGAGCATGCAATGATCTTGTTTTCAGGGAGAAACAAACGTCACTTACTTGATCTTAACCTCTAACACAGATCAATAACAACATTAAAGCTTTTCACTGTTGTGATTATGCTACTAACTTATTACTAATGGCTGGAATTAAGAGTATAGTCTTACATAAACTAGGTCCTAAAATGGGTGTACTTGAGCAGTATGGGTGAGAATTAGTAAGGAAAAATAACTG
Organism: Pelecanus crispus; assembly: GCF_030463565.1. Lineage (NCBI taxonomy): Eukaryota > Metazoa > Chordata > Aves > Pelecaniformes > Pelecanidae > Pelecanus > Pelecanus crispus. The sequence continues at coordinate 101,459,370 of NC_134644.1, read as the reverse complement.
TGGTACAAAAGGAGAAATTGACTGTTGAGAAGTGCAAAGAGCCTTTTGCACAGCCAATAAAACTCTATGAAATCCATACATTTATTTGATCTATAATTTGCTGTTGTGTGTATATCAGATTTAATTACGTATTTGATGTTGTGCCATTGAATGTGAATGTTGTAATATGATTGTGGTACTTAAAAAAAAAAATAGAAAATTTGTTTAACGGTAGTTAACATAACAGGAGTGTTCTGAAATACATAGAAAACTGCTTGAATGGAAGTATTAATGCAATAAACAAGTATCTCATGTTAAGTTCTGGTGTTTCAGTAAAGTGTCCTCCTCAGAGTACTTTTACAAGTCCTGCTCTGAAATCTGAAATGTTTAGCTCTCAGTATAATTACACTGGAATTGCCCAGATTATACTGTTAGCTCTGTTAATATCATTAAAGTTGTTTTTATTTGTTATGTCCCTCTTCGTTTCAAAAAGTGCATGTTAATAGTAAAATCTAGATTATTGCATTAGAAGTTATGATCTTTTCTTCCTATTGCAGTTTACCTTTGTGTCTGGAACAATTTCATTTTCATTCTGTGGATGACTTTGCCTGCCTCATTGCTTTTTTTCCCCCTCTCTATTACTGCATTTTTCAATAAATTTCCACTGTGTTCTTGTCTTTTTTTCCCTTTTCTTCCATCTCCCCCTGCCACTGACAAGCTGTGGCACTGGCTTAATAAGAAGGTAAATAAACAGAAAAATTGTGATTCCAACTAATGGATTCTGTGTTTTTGGGGAGTTTGGGTTGGTTGGTTGGTTTGTTTTTTTTTTTTTTTCCCCCCAGCATGAACACTCCTTAACATGCCTTGCTTAGTTTTCTCTCCCAAGTGTCTCTTTTCCAGCTCTTGATATAAGCTACTGAAGGTCATATAATTCTACCTGATGTCTCGTCTTCTACTAAAATGAATGCACATAGTTAAATGTTTTGTACAGCAGAATATTGCATTAGCTTTTCAAGTAGTAGTTTGATTTAGTGGCACTTTATATTAAGAACAGTTGGTCTCCACCTGGTCCCCACTTGCACGCAGAACACAACCAGTTCTCTCCCAGACTGGAGAGCTATTCTCTGATCAGAGAAAGCATCAGTTAACTGAATTAACATGGGAGTGGTGAGGGTGAAGCACAGTTGTAAAGCCATGAATGTAAATGCTTGCAAATAGTGCATTGACTGGCTTCCATCAGTGCTGTTAATCTTTCACTTTTGAAGTGTCAAACTGGCCTGTATGTGTGGTATTCAGTGTAGCAGGAGTGAAATGAGAATATTCATGGTCTCAGAACTGCTGAATCTACCAACAGTCTTAAGGGAAGTGAGGGCTAGTAAAAACGTTTAAAAAATATAATTAAAGCAGTTGGTATAGCTAAAATGTTTTTTCTTTCTTGTGGCTTTTAAAAGTGTGTGTGATGTGTTTTATAAGAAATGTACTCCTCAGTTCCCATGGTTCATCTTAGTGAACTAGGGTTAACTATTGTTCTTTGGGGAACTGTCATCCCAAGAGAAGTTAAAACTATTCAGTCCATGTTTGGCCTCATGTGTGACTGAAATCTGGACAAGTCCTCAATGCAGTGATACCTCCCTGGGGCTTGGGCAGTGTCATTGCTTTAGGCAAGCACAGAGCTGGAGAGGGATGCCTGTAGCATGTGTACATCTGCAGGACCTCAGAGTTTTGAAGGTGAAAATCTAGTATGTGATAAAATATATGAAAACCAAGTAATTAAGTGAATCATAGAATCGTTTAGGTTGGAAAAGACCTTTAAGATCATCCAGTCCAACCATTAACCTACACTACCAAGTCCACACTAAACCAATCAAGGGTAGACTAGACTAAACCGTGTCCCAAAGTGCCACATCTACCCGTTTTTTGAACACTTCCAGGGATGGTGACTCCACCACCTCTCTGGGCAGCCTGTTCCAATGCTTGACTACCCTTTCCGTGAAGAAATTTTTCCTAATACCCAAATACCATCTCTGGAAATGGGTTATGCTTCCAGCAGCAACTTTTATCCCCACCACTTCAATATTAGTGGGACAGTCAGAATGGTTACTGTGGTTTTATAAACAACCCATCCTTTCCATTCAGTAGCTATTGCAGTAGAAACCATAGATCTGCCTTGCATGTTGTGAAAGACACCTGAATGCTGTTGAAAGCGAGTGGAACAGAGTAGAGTGTGGAGGCCGTGAGAACACTGGCACAACTCTCTAAAAGGTTCCTGTCAATAAAGAAATGGGGCTGCACAGCTGGTGTCTGCTGTGGGTGGCAGATGGGGAATAATGCTGTATGTAGTGTCCAGACTGGCAGTGTTTAATCAGTGAACTCAGGGTTGTATGATGGGGGGCTTTCTGTGTTTTTCAGCAAGAGGGTAGAGTTACTTGCTTTATGATTCAGTTACAATTGTCCACTGAGAGGGCAAATTTTGAATGTTCTTTTGCCCTTCAATATAGTTTGGTTGTTTTAAAATTACATTTTTATTTCCTGACTTCGAAACATTTGTGTTACGTGAGTGACTTACCATTAGTAAATATGTGCAACCATAACACTTCATAAAAATTTTTTTATTAGGTATTGGTTTGTTAACACAGTTTAAGTGAGGAGCTGAGTTCAGTGAGGCACAGGTGAAAGTTTAGTCTCAACTACTTTTTTTTCTGGATCTGAGTTTGTCATTTGCTTGTTTGAAAATTCATGTATGTAGATAATCATCACCCACCCCACCCCACCCCCCCGCTTAATATTGATAGGTTGCAAAAATAATTTCATTGTAATTACTTTGAACTCTAAAATGTCTGGATTTTATTTTTAGTTTAGATATTTGCATTATTGGGCAAAACCCTGTGGAAATAGTTTTTTAACAGAGTTGGTTTTTTAGTTCCTAGGAGCTATTTTTGAAAACTACTGTTTTACTTTACAGTTTCATGAGATCCTGAAAGTCCAATAGTGTTACACACAGTGCTGACTCCTGTGCCTGAGCAAGTAGTAATAATACTATAATCAAGGTGGAAAAAAAAAAAAGGCACAAAAATACTGTGCAAACTGTATCAGATTCTTGCGGGTTTGTTTTGTTAGGTTGGTTTTTTTTCTTTTTCTTTTTTTTAATAATTACCATTAAAAAACCCCATCATACTCTACCAGAGGCAAAGAAAGGGGGAGGTTCGTAATACAGAACACTGAATGCAGTTAAAAGGTTGCTTCCTTTGCACCTTTCTCCTTTTTGCCTGTCTTTGAAGGGAAGTACTTGTGAAAACATCAAGATAAATTTCTGATACTCCACCAGGAAACTAAAAATACACCACATAAAGATGGCAGAGTTTGAAATGGTGGTTGATTATGGCTGCCTAGTGATAAACCTCAGGGTTTTTTTCTTCCTATTCTACGAGCTTCTGTCAAAGAGCTGCTTGAAACTTCCCCCCCGTCCCCCCCAAACGAGTAGTATATAATCACATAGTTTAACATGGTATATGTAGCCCAAAATATAGAACAGATTTAGTTGGGCTAGCATGATTTGTTCTCTATAACATTGTCCATGGCAGGAGTCTTTAGAAAGAATTGCTAAATTTTGCTGTTGGAGGGACACTGGTGTGAGTAGACTTGAGGCTTCATATGGACTGTTCTCTGTCTTTTCTAACTTAACTACTTATCTGACTTGTTTCAACATAACCCTGAGATGTATCCTGCTTAGAGGCTTCCCCTTATTCTCATCAGATGATAGTAATAAGATGATAGCCTCAAACGTTAACTGAACTAAAGGGAAAAGTCAACAAGTCTAAGAAATGTCTTGGAAAAAATCCTGGTAGATAGTGAATCTGTTTAAAGAAAAAAAAAAAAATAGTCCTTTTTGGTAATTACATGTAGATTTGATTAAAAATGAAGTAGCTGTCTGGGTATGCTTCACTGTGTGGGTAATGCAGTAGATAAAACATACTAGAAAAAATAGTGTTCTGATGGCTATGCAGTGTGAAACATACGAAAATATGAATTCATAGATGATGTATCTTACTGTATAAGATGGAGAACCTGTCTAGATAGTAGGATTCCTGATTGTTAAGCATGAGCTGTAGTTCTGTTACAGCTCAGTGTAATACGGTTTGTATCATCGCCCAAAAGCTGAAAGCAGGGAGTACTTGCAAATTATTGAGAAGCATTTTAACAGAATGCAACTCATCTTAAAAATTTTTTTTCTACAGTGAGCTGAATTTTAAAAATTAAAAGAAGTTGATACCTTTCCCTTTGAAAATGGGACAATTAAGGATAGTATTTTTTGTGGACAGTCTATCACAAATCAGTAACATTTCAGTTTGGTTTTACAAGTGTGACCTTCTGTAGCTTAGGAGCCTGGCTTTCCTTTACCTTTGCTTAATTTTGGATGATGTGGCAGCATCAGCTTCCTGCTGTTGACTAACCTTTAGATTAGAAGCTTGGAACTGGATTTAAAACTTCATGATCTCTGGTTAATGACTAGTGTTTAGTCAGCCTATGTTTGCCTTTGTGTGCATGCCCATGGTTTACAGGAAGGATGTAAAGGGAGGTCTGACAGGGCTGGGGTAAGAACGAAGTCTGGACCGGATGTGGTGGTAAGTACAAGTGCACAGGGATTTAACAGTCTAGCTTACCTGCAGTAACATAGCACCTATGCATTATTTAGCATGAGCGTGCAAAGGTGAGTGCTTCCTAAGAAAGTATTGTGAGAAAATGTAGAGGAAGGAAGGGAGGTTTAATAGCAAGCAAATTGAAGGAGAGGGAGTAAATATAGCTCTAAATGAATGTTGTGCATCTGCTTTTACTTCTACAATACTCAATCCAATTCAGTGTTCTCCTGTGATTTGTCTGTACCAGTTGTATAACTTGGATCTCCTTAAGACTGTGGTGAGAGATGTAATTGCAGTACCTGTAGGCATACCAGAGCTGGCTTTCATCCATCTTGCTTGGGCTACCTGCCCAGGTAAATAAATACAAGGTGGGCTTGGAAGGCTGAGGCTGCTGCCTATACTGGTAACAACATTAGTGCTGCCATTACGTTACTAACTAGATTAAAGGTAGTTCAGGCTTTACATGTGCTGCAGCCGTACCTCAATGGCAGTGTAGGCATACTCCAACCCACAGTAAGGAGTGTCAAGAAAAGATCCCCTGTTGGTCATGTTCCATTTCAGGGAGAGTCCTCATCCTGATCTTTTGAAGCTTGATCTTCCAGTAGTTGCTACCATGGTGAAACACGTAAACCATCCAGCTTCAGCTGCACTGAGTTTTCATCTGTTGGATACCATTCACACAATCATTGAGGCTAGCATTTCTGGAAATCTCTGGCAGTACCTGTAATTTCTTGGATTCAGTGAGTCTGATTAAGGTGCTATATGTAACACTGACTAGTGGATTTCTTTTATCTCTAACTTAGAAAGTAAATAGCAATTAGTTTGAACTTTGTTAACTAAGAAATAACAAGGGCAGCTTTAATTTTTAATTGCTTCATTTTGAAGTCCATGCTATAAAATTTCCATCCCTTGGCTATCCAGTGTTTTTCAGTGATTTCTGACCTTTTAAAGAGGGACTTTTATTTCTTGCTTCTCTTGCATAATCCCTAGATGTATGTGAGGCTTGGAAGGGCACTTTTCAGTCTTATTTACAAGAGGTAACAGCCCCACGTAGAGGCTACTTAGGGTTTTTCAGAAAGCTGCAGTACTGCTGCAGGCAGGTAACCTCCCTCTAGCACTGGCAAGGCATTTCTGATGGCTGAAATATTTCAGCAATGCTGAAAAATGTTAAAAATATCTAAGACAAAAGATTCTGCAGATTCTTTCAGGTTCCCTGAATTCCTTTCTGCAGGTCATAATATAGTGCAGATTTTGTTTCAAAAACTTGCTGGTTCAATACTTGTTTCTTTTAAAAGGATTTTGCTTTATTCCAGTTTTCTTCATAATTTTGAACAACAGTTGTAAAATGTTGAATATAATCCTTGTGTTAATTTAGATCAAACAAGGAGCTGGTTGTAAAAGAACTTGAAGTTTAAAAAAAAAATGCTTAATATACATTACCTGCTCGGATGCTACAGGATGAGCACCAAAAAAAATCCTCACTTTTTTTTTTTCAAATAGGAGATACGACTTCAGTGTTAACCAATTTAATCATCACAGAGCAGTCTGTAGAAGTTATTTGTTCCAGGGCCAATTTCATGTGTAGGGATAGGGTAACTAATGAAGGAAGAAATAATGTAAACCATCAGCAAGCATATTAGTAGTTTTTTAAGATCTCTAAAAAGTTACCAGCCTAATCACTGAATGTATCACTTGTACTCACTTGGGAATACTTTCATCTACTGCACATTGGCTTTGACCTCAGTTCTCTTAAAGCACAAATTTTACAGCTGTACTTCTGCTGCTGCTTTTTTCTGCAGTAATGCCAGATGGAGTAGAAATAGCCTTGGTATTTGAACCATAGAAGCTAGAAAAATTTATTCGGTCATACTTGCATGGGCTTTCACAGCTTTTTATGTAAACAGTCAATTTGTGTATGAGATGAAGCTCAGCTTGCACTATTCTAGAGCACTCTGCATAGTCACGTGGCTGAGCAGTTTTATTGTTTTGAATGAGATTATCAGAATTTCTCTAATCTCAAGTGGTATCATTATTTATTTGTAGTCATGTGTAGAATAGGCCTTTCCATACCAGTGGAACAACATACACGCCTGTTTCCTGTATCAGTAGGTTTAGCTGATGCATATTTAATGCTGAGCATCCTTTCAAGACTGAAAGTGGATAGAAATAGTCAGTGCTGAATAACTGGCCTGATGTTCGATAATGTAGAAAACCTCCAGCCCCATTTCAGTTCAGAAGGTGATGAGCAGCTTTAAAAATTTGGTTACTTGCAGAAATACCTCATTTGTTGTTTAGATGCCTATTAGCTATTCAGATGTGAAAATTGTGGTTGTACTTTACAATTATAGCTTGGTAGCTTCCACGTCCTGGGCAGATAGTATCTAAGTTTTTTCAGGTTGCCGAAGGACAAGAAGCAAAGACAAATATCTAGGTTCATAGCTGAGATGAATGCTAGCTTCTTTAGGTCTAGTGAGTAAATGTTGAATTATTGCTTGCTTTGCAGAGAGCTTGCTTTGTCTTGTGGTAATGTGTAACTGTCGTTTGCAAAATCATGTCATACCATGACCTTAATCATGCTAACACCGCTTGTTAATTGTTCATCTCCGAGCTTGGGCATAAATGCTGTTTGATTAGAGCCTGATTTTGCATTCTGATTGTAAATAAAGATAACAATACTGTCATATAGCATTGCTTTCATTAAAGATTGATTTATATGCAATGATTTCTTTTTTCTTTTTTCTGCACAGATGATCGTGTGGTTGGAGAAAATGCTAGATAAAATAATCAGCATTTTCATAATATTTTTGCTAGTGATAGGAACTCTTCTGCTAGCCCTGCTCCTTACTGCAAAGGTACAGTGCGCTAAGGAATGTAATCATAGAGCTCATTTTTAAATGCTGAATGAAAGCTACTGATACTTATGCAAAATCGTGTAGCTTAAAGAATTTTTTGAAAAACTTAGCAGCTAAATGCTCTGTAGTTGAACTTGTTACCATTCCAAGACTTCTTATGTATAAAAATCTATATATTTATTTGTATTTATATGTTTGTTTACATATATGACAAAACTAATATATAGACATTTGGAAATATGAAATCTATTCTAGTAAAAAAATTACTAGCTTATATATTACAGAAACAGATTTGTTTTGCATCCTGTTACACTTTTCTTGTCAACGGCAGAGCCACTTAGAATTTTTTTTTTAATTTACCTTGCATCAGAAACATATTTGCAAAATGCTTAAGGTGTATTTGTCAATTTGTTTGTGTAATTGCCTGTAATAACCTCATGGTATCCTGTTCCAAGTTTAAGTGTGCTGAGATTCGTGATCACATGTTTTCTGAAATTGATTTTTGGTTTGTGGTTGGATTTTTTTTTCTCACCAGAAGAGGTCACTCATGTACTTTTTCTTCTTTTTTTTCTTTTTTTTTTTTAATGGAGCTGTATTCATACTTGAAACCGTCAATGGAGATTGAATGTTTGACTTGAATACAGTTATGGAACAAAAATCAGTGGTTTCTGATGTCAATCTCCTTTTTCCAAAATGTAGGCTTATATAATGTTGAGTACTTCAAATTGAAAGCTTTAAAAGTTGTGCAAATGTTCCTGCCTAAAGCTTCCTTATATTCATAAAAGGAACATTAAGATATTTATAAAAGGTGTCTTTTATCATTCTTATTGAAGAATTAATATGGTGAGGCGCTTCATAGCATGGTTGGTCATGTTAGAGCTTGGCCTTCATTAATTTTTACACTTCTTTGATCCATGGCTTAAAAGGTGTGTCTGAAAGTGTGCCTTGTATTTTAGTACTTCCCTTGACAGCACTGCTGTATTGTTAGAATTTTTTCCACTGATGAGATAAGGTTTAAATTTCCATTTGCTGTTACTAGTCACACAGTGTGTGACCAAAATTGTCAGAACAGACTGATGATTGTTGTATTGACTGCTTTTTTGGGTTAATGGTGCTTCATTCTTCCTAATGGGTTGTCTGCACTGGAAGAATTATTCTTTAAATGTACAATCTGGTCGTCCTGTCCCGTGTCCCATCCCCTGCCCCAAAAAAGCCTCTCTGAATGTAGGAAGAGTTCTAGTTTGCATTACATAACATTTCTCCTCTCTATATTTAATTTAGGTACATCAAGAGAGTGTTCACATGATTCAAGTCACAAGCAGCTTGATCAATGAGACAGTAGCCAGTCACCCAGAATGGGCAAAGTAAGAATGCTGAAGTTAAGCGAATAGTATAGGGTGGATGAAGAAGCTTCCAGGTGCTCTTATGCATAGTTTTTAATTTAAAAAATCCCCTAGGTGAACAAAAATGGGAGTGACTGTTGCAGGCAGATATAAAAGCTAAACTCTTGGGCAGCAGTAGTGTTTGCATTACTCTGGAGGACTGTCAGTGTAGTATCTCATTTGAGGACTGTTTGGACTTTGGTAGAGAACAGCAGCTGTAGAAACTTCTCTAGCTACAGTTTTGGAGAAAAACTTGCATAGCGCAGAGAATAAAGAGGTCAGTATTCTTTTCCCTTTTACCTGTGAAAGAAAAGTAATGGCAAAGAATGCTCTCTGTAGAAGGTTGCGAGCTTAGAGCGGAATTATTTTTTTTTCAATGTGGAGAGCTGGCTGCAGAATGCAGGAGGGAATAGGAGCTGAGGAAAATGTTTTTAGAATGAACCGAAGAAGAGTTCGAGGGTGGAAAGAAGGCTGGATGGGGACAGTTTGGTGTGAATCAGTTGGGAAGGGCTGTTCCTATTAAGAGTAGATGTGTATAGTGTAACACGGTGGGAAGTTTGTAAGATACGGTCTATGTAATGATCAAAGGAAACACCAAGGCAAATATTAAGGGACAGAGAAGATTTTGAGAGAAAAGTGTATAGAGAAAAACAAGGGCACACTGGTGAGCTAAGAAGTGATTGCATGAATACCAGAAGGGGGAATAGGTAAGACTGAAGAGTGTGATTTTGAGGGGGGGATGTTCCAGTTTGCTTTCATTCTGCTTCAGCTAAACAGGCATTGAGTAAAGGTGAGTGCAGGCACTTACCAAGAAAAAAGGATTGTCTCCTGGACAAGAGTGGTTGACTTTTTTAAGGGCACTTTTTGAACCAGTGATGATGGATTAACAGGATTGAAAGAAAGTGCATGCTGTATTATAAAAGCAAGAGAAATTTTCAAAAACAGAACTAAAATGATACAGTTAATAAATGCTATAGTAATATGTGCTTTAGCAGTACTTAAGTAATCACAATCAAGAGAACAGAAAGCACTTAAAAATGCGTTTGTTTATTCCTTCATGGCATCTCTTGTGTTGTTTGGCCTTTCCAATTTGCTGTAAGATGGAAATAAGTAGGACTAAGAAAAATGGAAATTTGACTGTCAGAAGCTTATCCACATAATGAAAATACTGGAGTACTAGTTGAGTAATTAGCAGAATTTTAGCTAAAGTTTTTACTTCTAGTGTTTGCATCCAAATTTGAAGCATCCAAAACACAATCTTTTAATTCATTAGGAGTAAGTATACCTCTTGCCAAATCCATCAAGCTTCACCAGCTTTCAGAGCTTGATGCTCATGTTACATTTAGAAGCAAGTGACTGAAATGTCTTGGAATTCCAATGCAGAACATTTCTGAAGGGTTAGACAGAAAAGCTTCCATGTTGATCTTCAGTCAGGTGAACAAATGCAGCAGTTTTAATCCTGAGTGCTTTCTTGTTTTGGAAGGGCTCCAACATGTGCCATTGAATCAAGATGTAGAAAGTAAGTCAAAGCAGAGAATGCGTGCCCTGTATTCACAAGTGTTGAAATGCTGGCAACTCAGTAGGTCCATTGCTTGAAAGTGACATGAATCCCTGAAGAAATCCATAAGCAGATAGTTTGGTGGGGACTTAGAAATAACTGGTGCCCAAACCTGTTGCTTCATGTGGTTGCTTTTTCAGGGAAATTACATTAACAATTTACATTCAGCTTGTAATTCAGCAGGTTGTCTTTGCAGCTAGATGAGACTGCTTCATATAGTATTTTCAGAAAACTAGAACCCTAGGAAAATTTCTGAGAATGTAGCGTGAATAGCATGCATACAGATTGAAGAGCAGATCTCTTTTGAAAAAGTTGATACACCAGTTTAACTAAGGTTTCAGGAACCTTGGAGAATCCCAAATGCAACGATGTGCCCTAGATTTAATTGAACTTTGTTTATGAGAAGTCTGTTCCTTGATATGTGGAAGGAAATATTCTAGTTGTAGTAAGTTTATATGTATTTAACCTTAACTGTTTGTTTCAAAATGTTAATTTGTGACGTGTTTTGGGTGTAATGAAATGGGTGAAATACATAGCAGCTAACTTTGTTTTCTTTCTTTAAAAAAACCTAGCTGGCTCCCAGAAGCCCAGGTTATTCAGAAGGCACTCAATTCAGCAGCTAATAATGTATACCAATATGGCCGAGAATGGATTACACATAAGGTAAGAGTGAGCTCCCCCACCTTTTTTAATGTTTTCATTTCTTGTATTTTGTAAAAGTAAAAAGAAATAAAAAGATTTTTGTCAGTGATTCTTTTCTGTGTGGTTAACCATTTTGTTGACAGATCTATTCTTTTGACTCTCTAGGTTGTGAATTGAAGGAAGGGTGGGAGTATTTTCAGTAGTCTTTTCTGCTCAGAGGAATATTCAGTTTTAAGAGCTGAAAAATCTGTCATCGTTTTAATAAGAATGCCAGTGAAAATGTATCAAATAAAGATGAGTAATTTTCTTCATTTGGCTTTAGCTGTCCAATTGTAGACGACGTAGACCTCTCCCCCTGCCCCAGTCTACTAATTTCTATGTGGGTTCAGTGTGGTAGATTGGATTTTTTAAAAATTACAATTTATTTATTTAACTTTCTTCAAGAGATTTGCCAAGATTATTATGTATACATTTTGATATCTACCACACATCTCAAATTATTGGAAATATTTACTCTAAAGACGATCAAGGATTTTGGATTAAGCATTTTAGAGACAGCATTGGTTTTTCAGTATAGAAAGAAGTCCTCAGCTTAATGCAGCAAAATGTTTCTTTACAGACAGAATCTTCATGTTGTGAACCATGTTGTCCAAAGAGTGTATTCCGTACTGATACTCAGCTTTTCTAATTGAGCCACGCCTTTTATTGACAGTCTTATGTGATTTGATCTAGCTTGGAGTTCGTCAGTAGATGCCAGCTTCATTCTGTCCTGTATAATGAAAGATTTCTGTATGTTTTAGCTCCATAAGATTTTAGGAGAAAAAGTGAATAACACCGCTGTGATTGAAAAGCAAGTGCTAGAGCTCTGGGACAGACTTTATCACTCTTGGTTTGTGAAGGTGGGTAACTTATTTAAATGGTATTTATATAAACTATCACTTAGTGCTTTGAGATAATTACGCTAGGTATGCATTTCTGAGAAGGTTAGAAAAAAGTTGGAATGCTGAGTAAAGGTCATAATAATAAAAAGTTGGTAAAAATTTCAAGTGTATAAGATAGATCATTCTACAGTCACAGTTTGAATACAGCCAGAACTATGTCCTTCACCTAAGTAGTTATGTGTGGTTTTATGTATGCCGTTTAATTTATGCTTTGCTCACTTTTTATATTTAGTATGTAATAGTTTAGAGCTTTCTGTGGAATTTTCATGATCTTGAGGGGTTAGGAAAAGGAAACTGGTATTCTGCACGATTTGTGTAACAACTATTATTAATTTGAAATTTTGAGAAAGAAATTGTCCTTTCACTAAGTTTTTTACAATGCATTTTTGCCAACTGTACTAGCCTTTCCTATAATGGGTTCTGCACACTGAATCTTGAAAAGTTCATAAATGCTAAATCATTTTCATGCTGCCAATGCTGTTTGCCTTTTAAAGGAAAAAGCAATTAATTAGCCATGGTGCAATGGAAATATCAAAATCCAGAAGTCATACCCCTGAAATACTTCTGTATATTTAAGTAATTGCAATTATAGTATAACGCTTTTCTTTCTACAGTCATTTTTAAAGTACCTCTGAAGTTCCAAGAAAATCTCTGTATTAAAAGAAATAAGAGTTTCAGTATAGTAGTCAAAATAGAAGGGTAAAGAATCAGTTTCTTTTTCTGACAAGATAGTGCTGTAGAAGAGCATGCGGAGAGATGACACGATGCTGTTGAGGAATATGGGACCAGCCAGGAGAAATTAAAGCTGTATGTGTAATAGATTTTGCTGGCCTTAAGCACTTGGGAATATTCAGTGTTAAATGCTTGACCAAGAAAAGTGCCTACTTTTGATACAGTTATACTGATAAACTTGCTGCTTTTACTAACATAACCTGTGTGCCAGCTGGTCAGTAGCGCTGTATCTATCGTTCAGTAGGGCTCTGTGTCACTATGTGTGCGGTAGCAGTACTTCTTTGCTGTAGTATGCGGCACAAATTGTGTTCATTGCGTTACGTGATTTCTTTCCGGCAGCTGTTATTTGAGGGAATACTATGAGGCTTCTTTCTTATAGATGCTCTTCTGGTAGGGTAAGAAACAGCCTTCCTAGCAATCAAAATGGCAGAAAGAGCTTCAGGAGCACACTGGTGCTCGCTCCCTGCAATCTTGAAGTCTGTTCCACTGGCTGCTGTTTGCATACTAGACACCCTATGTTACCATTGGCATGCTGGGCTGCAACTGATTATCTGTGGGCTGCAGGTAACTACTCCAGAGTCTATTTCTAATCTTGCCCCTTCTATCGCACTCCATATCCACGCAAATGTCTCATCTGAGTTCTTTCCACCTGCCTATTTCCTTCTGTAATACTACAGTAGCCTTGTGTGGTCCTTCAGTGTATCTGAAAACTGGTAAACTAGATGATAGTGCAGTGTGGAGGACATCTGTACCATATCTAACTTTCTTGGTACAGCTTTCAAGCTCCCCACTATTTCAGTTGTATGAGCATAATAATTACACTTCATTTTGAGACCTGCATAGTGTTGCTCTAGTCTGTAGGAGACTGAAGAGCCCGGGCTCAGGTGATACTCTTCCATGAAAGCTGTAGAATTGAGGAAGAATCGCCGATGAAATGTGGATTCGACCATTTGACTGCTACTTTCTGACAAGATCAGTAGGTAGCAAATGGTGTATATTTTAAAAGGTTCTAGAGATGTTGTGATAGATCAGTTACAATTGCGTCTATGTACCCAATGAAGTAAAATAGTAACAGAATAATAAACCGCTTGGAAGATGATGGCATAACTCTGCAATCAAGGTGTCTTTTTCAAGGACAAGAATCTCCTCTTCCTAGTCCATTCAGGTGTGGGATCTTGTTTTTAAGACCTTACGAATTTGTTGAAGAGGAACCAGTTGACAATTTCTTCAAATCCCTTATTTATCAACATCTGAGGCCTTAGGTGCTACAACAGTGTAGTTGCTGTGTGAAAATGAACTTGAAATGTGTGTGAATACCAGTGTTACAAAAGTTGCAAGTGATACCTAAATCTGGTAGTTAATGGTGAGAGCTGTCTTTGAAAATAGAAATACATGAACAGGAAGTAGGTTCTTGATACACTTTACAAATACAGAAGGCCTGTTGGAGGGAGATTTTTGACTACTCATGTTTCTGCTCTAAATAAAATGCCAGCTCAGAAGAAAGATCTCTGTGTTGCTGTGGATTGTTAAAGAATGTTGCTAACTGTGCATCATAAAGTGTAACAATGCATCTAGAGAGAATTGGTAATAAGTAGAAAATGTAATGCTTTTAGATCAATCAGTGCAGGGACTTCACTTGGAATGCTACTCGCCAGGTCTGCCAAAAAAGATACTGTCATTTTGAATGCAGGCTGGTAAGATGAAAAGTTTTTGGAATATTCTAACAGAAGCAGTGGGGCACTTATACAAATACCAGAGTTGAGAACTTGAGAAGTCTCTTGCTATTGAAGATTAGGATGAGATCTGTCATAGTCAATGGGTTTGCTTAGTCTTGCTTACAGTAGAATTTTGGCATCCTTCTCTGAAACACTTGTCACAGTCCCAGACTGAGTCAAATAGTCTCATTCTAGTCGGTGATCAGGTGTGATTCATTTGGACAATAGGCAACTTCATAATTAGGGTGAAGCCACCTAAGGAATTAACAATTGTGGTTATAGCCGTTTCCTGTGGTCTTGCTGTGTTGCAGGTACAAAGCTGTGTGGTCAGAAGAAATCTGCCATGCTTCCAGTTTAGCTTTTAGCTTTTGCATGACTAAACATTGCCAGTGGAGAAGTAGATGCTAATTGTGAGAAAACTAGTTGTTTTGGCTTCTGCTTGTATTTTCTTTTGTGGATTCTACTGGGAAAAGTTGTATGTTGCAAACAGTAAATTATGTAGGCAGTAACTGAAATCATTACCTCTTTCTTCTGTGCTTTCATAAAGAGCAAGATAGATACCATTGTATCAGTCAAGCAGTAAAGCTAATGTTTAACTGAGGTGAATCAGTACAATATATACAGAACTGTTAATTATATCGGATAATTAACTGCGGCTTTCTGTCAGATTTTAATTTTTCCAGTGAACAGAGTACTTCCAGGTGTTTTTGAGGATATCAATTAAAAGCAGCTCTAAGTATTTGGATGCATGTTGGATCTGTTGCTCATTAAAAAACATTAGTCTTTTGGCTTTCTCACTTCTGTAGGTTATTAAAATGTCTGGTTTCTTTATGTCTATGTCTCT
The DNA here is from genome assembly GCF_030463565.1 of Pelecanus crispus. Lineage (NCBI taxonomy): Eukaryota > Metazoa > Chordata > Aves > Pelecaniformes > Pelecanidae > Pelecanus > Pelecanus crispus. The sequence continues at coordinate 101,444,088 of NC_134644.1, read as the reverse complement.
CTTTTTAAGAATGTAACACATTCTGGAAGACACAAAGGACACAAATGGCACGTGAACCGTCAAAACAGCTGGCTTGGTGATATTCTGGACTGGCAAGATGTTGCATCATTTGTTCATGATAACATTGAAACATTTCTTTCGGTATGTATTTTTGCCCTTATTGTCAAACTGTTCTTATTTTTGACTGGTAATAATTCCTCCTTGGACTACCACTAAGGTTGTGGAATTCAAGGACATGGAAAATTATGGAAACACTGTTGGGTGTTACTTACAGTTACCTAAGCAATTATTGTAAGGCCACTTGGGATATAACCATACAACAAACAGAACTGGTTGTGATGAAGCAGCCCCCCTGATTTCAGCATCTTCATTAATACTAGCTTGCCAGACTTCTTCCTGAGAGAGATTGTTACTGTAGGGCTACCTGTGTCACTTACAAGCTGGTTTTAAATGTTTCATATTATGTAGTCTGCTCTTGGAGGTCATTTGTTTGGAATTTCTCTTACTTCATCTGTGTTTTCTAGAAATTGTGGTATTTGCTAAGTATTAGTTGCTTCAGCCTTGTTTTTCTGTAAAACATACAGCAAATGTGGGATTAGTGGCTTTTCTTTTTTAAAAAGAGACCAGTTTGTTTAGGTTCAGGAAACTATTGACCAAGAGGTTGTGAAAACAATTTTTTTGGCTTTTTTAGTCTTACTTTTTTCCCCTCAAATTACTATTCACTGGGTTGAAAGCAGCTTATTTCTCTCTTCTTCTATGAAAGTTCTGGGGAGAATGAAATTAATATTTTACACTGTGTGAATTCCTGAATTAATGCACTGGACCTTTCACCTAATGACAAGAAAAAGAAAAAGCATTGAAAGCGATCCAAACTGAAGCAACTACATATCTCTAAAAAATGATGTTAAGTCTGAAATGCTTAATATACAGAGTCAATCCCTGATATAGTTCTTCTTTGACTTGAGCTGTTGTCATAACTAGAAGTATCTTCAGGTTACTATTTATCCATTTTGGAAGAATATTATTTATACCTAACTCGCAATATAACGTTTCTGTGGATGCAATTTAAGCTAGTTATTTGCCTTGAGGCAGTTCTTGGTTTAGACTGATGGGCATGTGTGCTTTTTCTGTCCTCCCTCAACTGCTGCTTAAATGGTTACAGTTTCTATCACAGAAGATGATGTGAGTCAAGAAAAAGTTGAGAAAAACTTTTGTTGCAGTGAATTTTTTTTTCAGTTAATAGTGAAATTTGCTTACTACTTTTTCAAAGTTGACCATGCATGCTTGAGGCAGAGTTATAAAAATGCACAACACATCATCATTTAAAATCAATATGGAGTCTCATTCTAGGCATGAGGGAGAAAAGGAGGAGAAACCACACCATAGATGCTAGCCATGTCATTTACAGCGTTGCTGCACAGTGCTCAGAAACCACGATGACAAGTGTACTTCAGTAATATAAATAGGATAGAATAATGCAGGAAATAGTGTAAAGAGAATAAATATTTAAGACTGAAATACATTAATATTAAAATTTTTCATCTAGCTAGCATGCCTTTCTTTACTTCTAAAATCTGGTTTAGAAGTTCAGGGAAAAAAAGTGCCAGCAGTTGACTTGCTTTCCTGTTTATTTCCATGAACTCATTATTCATCAGCTGTGGGGAAACACCTGTCCTTTTTTTCCATACACTCATGTCCTTAATGACAGACTGTAAACCAGTCAGCATAGAATATAGCTCTAAATCCTGATTTCATGTCCTTACTGGGCGGCATTTTCTTTGCTGGCTTGCTCATCGACAATGCATTGCATAAATATTACTCACACTGATACTTCAAATTAAAATTGATGAAAATCTGATTTCTCTGTTTGTCTAGGCCATTAAAACTTGGAGATGGTGAAAATAAGAATAGTTTTGACTTAAGTCTGGTGTTTCTAAGCAAGTTGCTTACCTACCCTAGGATACAATGGAAGCTTGCTGTATTTGGGATTTATGTTGTTATCAGAGAATGAAAATCTTTCTCTTGGTATTTTGAAGAGGAACAATGAGTTACTGGAATGGCATACTGAATTGAGAAGGATCAATATTTTAAATTATGTGGGTGCTTTTGAGGGGGCTTGTTTTGGGGGATTTCTTTTTTCTTTTGGGTAGATTTTCGTTTTGGTTTGGGGTTCTTTTGGCCCTTTTGTTTGCTTTTTTGTGTTTTGTGGGACTTTGGGTAGGGGTGGGTTTTTTTTTTTTTTTTTTGGTTGTGTGTGTTGTGTATGGTGGGTGATTGGGGGTGGGGTTGGGAATGGTTTAAATAGGTTAGCTGTAATTCAAACTGTAGGATGTTCCTGCATTTGGACACCTGAAATCAATGCTAACCTGCAATTCTTCAGAATATAGCAAGATACAGTATAGTCCCAAAACTGCTTTGACAGTTTTCTGTAAAACACAAACCGTTTAAAGACAATGAGATAACTGTAAAAAAGTGTGTGTGAATATGCAGCTATAGTGAGACTTCCTCCACCTTTGGAAAAGAATAAACTACGATTACACTGCTTGCACATAATATGTACTTATGCATAGATTGAGGCTAGAGTTTACCATAGAATAACTGTGTTGCTAGCCCCTTGGCTTTTTGAAACATTTTGGAATAGTATACGAGAGTCTGTATTCTCTGAAAATACAGCTATTTGACAGTGTTCATATTGCAATCACAAGCAGATAAGCTCTGTTCTGTTGATGGAAATCACAGGAAGTGTTCATCTTCTTTAGTAAGAGAAGGAGCATTTGCTGTAAGAAAAATGTTAAAAGAAGACAGATGCAAGTGTTTCACTTCAGGCTTTTCCCATAGTGGAAGAAACTTTCATATTAGAGTTGAAAGCATATAATTAAATCACTGGCATAGCTGTGCTGGGGAATTACTGGTATTCATTTAATTTGAAACAATATGCATCGATTCAGTACTTTATGAGTATCAGATAAAGCACAGAAGACTTCTGTACCCCACTCAAAATGCACTGTTCATTATAGCACTTATACTTAGCTCTAGTTTGATGTAGGCAGACCTTAATTATTTTAAAGTAATTCACTATATAAACATGTAAATTGCCTAAAGATTTAATATGAAGATAAGCTTTTCAAAATCATCAGTTTGCTTTTTTCCAAAAGCTTTAGCGTTAGCAGCACTGCTGCCTTTCAGCTTCAGATTTTTCCAGTATTCTTTAGAAGCAGTAGTGTTATAAACCAGTTTATCCAGTGATGTGTTTCTGAAGTGGGGTTTATTTCATCCTGTTCTTAGTTTGGGGAAAGAACTAGAGTGGATCCTCACTTAAGCCTTGAATTTTGCACCCCATGCTCTAGTTTTTCAGGTAAATGAAATATGCAATACATAGCTGGACTATTAAGATTTAATTTCTGAAAAATAAAAAAACCTCCTTCCTTCCCCACTCACCTGCTTTTCCATTCATACCCTTTTCCTCCATTTCTTGAAGGCTTGAAACCTTGAAAAAGTAAATTGCTGCTGGCTAAATCTGTGAATGATGAGTGAACTCCCTTGATGGTATATGAGACATTGCTAATGTCTCCTTAAATTGATCTTTTTGCTTCTTGCATGAGCATATTCATCATTCCACCAGCAGCTGGTATCTCATTGAGAGATTGCCCAGGCAGGAAGACAGAAGACCTTCCATTAAAACATACACAGCAAGCTTCAGCTCAGTTAGGTTTCTCTATCTGTGCCTTTAGCATGACTGATCTGTGTGCTCCAAATCGAGTCAGTTTCTGAAATATTTCACTGAATTACCACATATCCTAATGTTTTCTCTCTCCCTGAGAATTTCTTCAAATAATCTCTTAAGTTTATAGCTAATACAGTCCATTCTTCAGTAATAATTCAACTACTGTGCGTTTTTGGTTTTTGTTTTTTTTTCCTAGTAAGGTAAGCGTTCAGAGGTTTGGTGTTCTCTTCTTCATAATGGGTGTTGTTTTTTTTCAGGGTAGGTGACATTCAGCCTGATGCATATTTTTAGAGAAGGAGTTGATTTCTTTACAATCAGAAAGTCAAAGACATGATGCTGGAGGATAGTCCTTTTTCTGTTGCTGTTTTGTCTCCATTTCATGTAAAGGTCAAGCAAATACGTTTTTTCAGAAATAAGCTGTTGAACCCTGAAGGGTTAGCTCAGAACTTTATGGGTAAACATTTATTTGGAAATCAGCTTTTAATTGGAGCAGGAAGCCTTTGATCATGTGCATACTGTATTATTCTTCATAAAGTCCAATGCTTGTCTTTTACCTTAAAGGTTTATTGACTTGTTCTGTTGCTGTCATTTTTGAGTTGTCATCTTTCTGAACAGAAAAAAAAATTAAAGTATACAGAAGGACAAGTTTTTTTTTCCTAATACCTGTGTCCAGTTTTATTCCCTTCATACATCTGTTAATGATCTCTATAATCAAATTAGGTATAGGAATTTACCTGACTTCCAGAAGTTTGCTGACTTGGAGTTCTTGGCAAATAACATGTTTTGGTCAAGTGCCTTTTAAACCTTGCTTTCAGGTATTGACCAGTTTAAGTGGCCAATAGGACACCTTATGTGGCTAAGAACATTAAGTGCAATTTTGATTTCTTGCCTGTTACAGATTGGAAAGGCACAGCAACTGATGCTGACAGTGACACATCATGGTGTGATGCATAAGGGAGCCTTGAATTCTGTACAGCTTCATAGGTCTTTTAAACACAGATCTCTTAAGGCTACTTATAAAGTAGTATTTTGGGGAAAGCAGTGTGTCTTTCATTTATTTTCTAACAGTAATATTAAAAGTATCATTATTGCATAAATATTCACAGTTGTGTTTTAGAGAACTGGTCTCAGCTGGCAAGGTATTAGAAATTGTTTATGCATAGTAACTGAGCTCATTAACTCAGCTGCAGTATGCTCTGGGAATCAAAAGGCATTATGAACTCTTAGGTGCAGGTACATGTATTTTGATTTTGTGACTGTTAGGGAAGTATTTGAGCACTTTCTGACACTGTATTTAGTCATGATTAACATCTGCTATGTCTTTCTTCCAATCCTAGTGATGAGAAGCATGTATCTTGAATTTTTAATGGTACACATGCATAAAGAGGAACTCTATAGCTGGAGACAAGTCCTAAAGATCAATGCACTTGCTTTTGTAAGCCATACCGAAGCTGAACAAAAGGCACTATCCGCACTTACTCTAAAGCAAATGTTAGTGGTTACTAGTTCAATGGTTCCAATCAATGACTCTACCTAACAAGGATGTTCTTCTAGGAGAACCATTCCTGATACTGACTGAACCACCTGATAACTGCGTTCAAACTAACTGCAGTTGTATATTTCTGGTTATCAGCTGCTTAGGCTAAGGCTTCTAGGGAAAGTGTTAAACAAATACAGCCTATACTGGAGGAACATACTGTTTTGAAGGAAACTTTCCCAGCCCCCACCAGATGTACGCTTTCTTGTAGCAGATGGACCAAGCCCCTCTTCTTGGGAACCGCTCACTGATGTCAGCTCAGCTGATGTGTGGCAAATGATGGTGTGTGAGGGAGGGAGTTAATTGCTGTGATTAGTATTTAGAGGACTGATAAATCAGGCTAGTTTTAATCTTTAAAGCAAAACTTTACTAGACCAGCTTTCATTAACAACACACTTCATGCTAATGATTTGTTTTACAATGTACTAATTGTTATTGTTATGTATTCAAAGTGGTCAGTCCTTAACAGTCACATCCTACATGAGCTGTAAGGATAGAATATCATTGTGGTGACGGCTGTGTAGTTGTCCCTAGTAGCCACTATCCTTGATGGTCTGAGTCACAGAAGTGAAAGTGAGCAGGCTCAAGAGCTCTTAAATAAGGAAAGCTGGAACTGAAACGGACATCTTCCCTCAAATTAAGGAGCTTGTCCTTTTATAAGGTGTTTTTGTTTCTGGACAACTCCCAGCCCTTGACTTCTGCCCTGGACTATACGCTGTGTGATACTTGGAGAGGCATTACTTTTCCAGGTCATGACAGGTGCCTTATCCTGTTGCTTGTCTGTTTTGGATTTGTTCCCCCCTGCACCCCCCTTCCTTAGTTGCTACCGCATTTTCTTAAAGAAAAAGCAGTCTTTTCCTAGCTCCTAAGGTTGTGCGTCTTCAATGCCTTCTTCCTCAATGAACTGCTTGTGTTTCAAGGGCCTTTGTTTTCAACCTGTGTCCCTATTTTCAAGGTCTTTGCTGCCGTTCTGTGATTAAACTCCACATCATAACAGGAGACGTGTGACACCAAGCTCTTGTTCGCATGCCAAGTTCTAGTAACAGGCTTAAACATCTGGGACTGGAGCCTTGCACAGTTAGCATACAACTTGTGGCCTGTAATTAACAATGGCAGTCCTATTTTTATTGAATACCAGCTGAAAGGCCTCTGCTTTAGCTACAGACTGTTCCCTCAAAAGTCACTGTCCTCTGTGTTTACAGTCCTCATACTGTAATGTACATTTAATACAGTTACCTGGCGGCTGTGTGAACTTATACCATTGCTGCACCCCCAGAATCAATTCTTAATCCATAGGAGAAGGAAAGGGACATGTACCAGTGGGAGAACATTTTTCAGCAGAACGTCCTCTTCACTTCTAACCTCACTTGAATTTGCAAGAGAAACTAATAAAATCTGTTCAAAAGATGAGCCTTAAAATTCATAATTCCCATTAAATAGTAAGAAGCGTTGACTAAGTAGATCTTTCTGGTTTTTACTGTGTGTTGTAATTCCCTGTCACTTCCCCCCAGCAATTACTACCTCCCAAGTTTATGCTTAATAAATTATCTTATATGTTTCACTCAGTTCCAAAGGAGAGGTAATCACATGGCTCAATCTGCTTTTGTCTGCTCTACAAATGCCAACTATTTTTTGTTGTTCTTTTGGGTTTTTTTTTTTTTGTTTTAATTCAGTCTAATTGATTAATATATTCATTAAACCAAGTGTAACTGTTGATAGTTTTTAAGTCCTCACAGTTTTGAACCTGGAGAAGGGCTTTTGTGTCAGAGCTTTTACAATTTTTCCAGTTATATTAGTTAGCCTGAAAGAGGGTATGGCTTTTTGTTTGTAACCTTGCTTCTTTTATATGTTTGAATCACTTTGGCTAATACATTCTTACTGTATTCATTCTGAATGAAATATTTGTCATGAAACTACCATGCATTGCATTCAGGATGCTTCCATGTGCCATGCTGTACCATGCCTTTATGTCATTCATATCTCATGAAGTTGCTGCCCTATTCAGATTGATGTGTCTGCAAATTTGGCTGTAGTGGGTATTCTGTGTTTAAAGGCATGTCTCAAAACTACTCTTTACTATCTGTAACTAATAAGCAATCAGTTCCCCAAGCCAGTACAAAATTTAATAGATTGTGTAGCATTGTTTGATTTATTTTCCGTAATTGCTTGACTAACTGCTGCATCCCTACTCAGAATCGCAACTTGCATAGTTGTCTGCAGACTTCATAAAAATTATGTCTTATTACCATAAAATTTTTTAAAAACATATTTATTAAAGTGGTAATTCTGTTATTTGATTTGAAGCTGTCTTTAGATTTGTTTCTACCTTGTTACTCCTAGTTCTTCGTGTTTTAGCATTTCTGCTTTTGAAAATAGGAGTTTTCTTTCCCAACACAAGATCTGCTTTCAATTGATGGTGATGTTAATCACAGTAAACAAGTGTCACTGCATCTAGATTTTGTGCAATTTGCATAATGAAATAATTTTGAGCATTGGGAGAAAAATTCTAAAACCTTGTAACCATCTACTTAGAAACTTGTCTTTGGTAAAGTACACGCTTTAACCTGATATTACCTTCTGTAATTTAGGAGTGAGGGAAGATGATTTTTTTTTTTTTTTTTAAAAGTAATCTTTGTATGGCTTGATGGAGATGAATCACTCTGTAAGGGGTTCTGTGTCCTAGCTAATACCATCCGGTGCCTGACTGTGTCTTCACTTCCCCCTCCTTTTCCAGATCCTGGAGTCTCTGTGGATAGTTATGAGTCGCAATGTGAGCCTCTTGTTTACTACAGTTACAACATTAGTGACAATCCTCTTCCATAGTGGGACAGCTCTTCTCAATTTTGTGCTTTCAGTGGTAAGTAGTGTGTCATCAGTTTACATGGTCCTTTTTACTGAAGGAACCTAATTGCACATGTTGTAACAATGAAAAATCAAACCTAAAGCATTGAAAACATCTTCTAAACTTATCTAATACCAAAATTCTTCAAGATTTCGCAACTTTCAAATCTGTTGTTAGGGGGGCATTCCAGACAAAGGGCAAGATTTGTGTAACTTCCACATTAAGGAGCTGGCAGTCTTCCTATCATGCTGTTCATGGAAAACTCTTGTTTCTGGCCTTGAAGATACTGAGCTGTAACTTGTGATATCCTACATAACTGCTGAAATCTTATGGCATGTCCTCATAAGCATATCCTTAAATAAGCAAATGCCCTCAGAAGAGGGGAAAAATTGTTACAGGGAAATGTCAGCAAAAGTATTTATTTCACAAGGATTACCTTATATTCCCTTTTTTAATGAAGTGTCTTCAGCAAATCTGTGAGGGGGTTGCTGAGTTGTTTTTGTTTAGCCTGTGTGAGCTCTTAATTGCAGAATGCTTCCTACACAAAGTTAATTCTTGTTAATGTTATTGCCCACACAGAGTAGTAGTCTCTGAAACCTTTTTATTAAAGGTATTTTCTTTAAAAGATGTATTACTTTTTTGTGTATTATGTGAGCTAGATGTTTATAGTTTCTTTTGTTTCTAAATGCCACAGCTGTGTGGAGTAATTTATAATAGTAGAGGCAACATCTTTTTTCTCATTTGTTGTGATAGCTGTTACTTAAAATAAAAATACAAATCTCCTAAAACACTGACCTGGGACTTTTTCCTGTTTTAACTAAACAAATACTTGGAAGCTTGACTGAAATCCATGTCCTGGTTTTTAGTTCAGGATTCAAAAACATTTGTTGAAAAACAAAGTATTTTGCCAGTTTAACTTCGTTGCCTTTATTGATGCTTGCTCAGGACAGAGGTCTTTGTAGACGAAGCTGCAAAATTGAAATAATGTTTAACAGCATTTCAAGGCAGCTGTGGGGGTTCTCTTCAATATTTAAGAAAGAACAGATCACAATAAGACTTAATGGAATGGCTGTCTTGAACTGAAGAAAATCGCTGCCACTTAATTTTGTTGTTCTCTAGTTATCCTTCAGTTAGTAAAGAAAAAATTGCATGGGAGTATTTCATTTCTTCTTTAGTTCACAACTTCACCCGTGATGACCCATTGAAAACTGTCTGAGAAGTTAGTATACTTAAAAATGGCAGGTTTGAGTAATAATTGCAATGATTTCAATGCACTCATTGATCAGACACAAAATTTAGCTCTAGATGCCTAATGGCTTATACCAAGTTCACTACATGCTGTTGCTGTAATGCATGATCCTGCCTTTCTGTCTGTCAGCAGGGTCCTGCCACTTGCTGGGGCACTGTGCAGTCAGCTGGTTTAGCAGAGCTAGTTGGGATATTGCTGTGTTGGAATTATGTTAAAGATTAGATGCCCTGAAGGCTACTCTGTTCCCTCCACATCTGTTGTAGGTTGAACATGTTACTTAAAATGGTCATATAAAGCTTTCCTCACTAAAACACATCAGTCCTGCACTCTTGGTTTCTTGGATTTGACCATGAGCTTCCATTTTGCACTCCTAGTGATCTTACATATATAGGAAAGATTTGTTTTAATGTATGTATAGGTTCTTTGTGTAGATTCTTGATAATGGTAGCCTTTGAAATGCAAACAGCAAAACTGATAAATGAGAAATACTGCAACTTTTTAAGAAATAAGGCAAAAAATCACTGAATAACTTTGTCCGATTAACTGTACTTTAAATAGGCCAGTGTAAAGGGATATGCTTGCCTCCGTTTCTATGCACAGAAAATGTCATGTATAAGTGTTGGTGTTCTTGTAACTGTATGAACTACCTCTTTTGAAGGCATTTAAAATTTTCATGCCTACCTGAAGAGTAGTTATTAATGCTGTTAAACGCTGTGGGAAACTGCTATAACTTAAGTCTTGTTTGCACTGTGCATTTCATAGGCCATTGTGTCTATTGAGAGACATGGTTTCTCATTTTTATGAAAGTCTTTTGCAAAGGTCCTTGCTACAAAAACTAAACAGATTTTCTTAAAACACAGAAAGGTGAATTAATGGAATTTGTTTTAATAGTGTTTAGTGTGGGTTTGTTAACAGCTTATGACTAACAGAGAAAGGACTTCAATTTAGGATATTCAGTAAATAGCCTGCACTCAATAAAGATTAATACAGTCAATTATTTGGGGCGATAAGTAAATGAAAATGCTAGTTGTTGTGAGAATTTAGCAGAGCCCTCGAGTACTTTTTAGGATAACTTAACTGTTGTGGAGTCCATGTAGAAATAATATAACTGCTGCTTAATTTTGATGTGACCCTAGGATAAGTCACTGCAGCTTGCTTAACTTCTGTGATGTGCATTGCTACTGAATCCCATTTGGTATAGTGTCATTGTTAGATTTGCCTACTATTCACGTTCCTTCCTTCAGAGCTAAAGAAAAACACCCTCCAAGTGAGGAGGAGATGATGACCAGAAGTGACCTTAGCAGTTTTTGTTCTTTTGGGGTCTCAAGGCATTACATCTTTTGCTGTAGCGAGTTGGTGTGGGTTGTTTTTTTTTTTTTCTTCAATAATTTGCTTTCCAAGGGTGGGCATCTCTAACAATTTAGATTTTCTTTAAGCTGAGATTTCAGCATGAGCTGTTTTCTGCTCTCTTTTGGAAAGTCTTGAATTAAGAAGTTCATGGTTTCCTGGGAAAACTCAACTATTCTCCAGAAAGAAGAAAGAGCTTTTGTATAAAGTTCATTTTGAATATGAAGCCAAATAGTTTCAGGGTTTTTGATTGTTCTAGCTTAGTTGCTGCATCTTTGACTGCTGCCTGGCCCAAAATCCTTTCCCCATCTCCCTTTTTTTTAATGCAGTTTTGGAATGGGATTTTTACATTTTTAATGGACTGAAGCCTAAAGCTAGGTAGGCAGCATTTGAGCACATTTTGTGTGTTGCTGTGGTCCGGCCAGCAGCGTCAGCTGGAAAAGCTGCCTCTCTTGAAAATGCCATGTCTGTGTTTCAACAAAAGATACATTGAATGGGCTACTGAGGGAAGTTTTTTTTCTAAATGTGAAACAGAAGGAATTCTTTTAAATTATGTCTAGGTAGAGGTGTGTTTAAAAAAAAAAAAAAAAGAGCACTGCTCCAGCTTTAACTGTACTCTTATTTTTTCACTTTGCAGGATTCTTAGTTACTACAGAAGAGTTTTTACTAGTTTGACATGGCACAAACTAATTTAAATTTTCCAACAAGATAATTCCTGAAGTGGTCAGCTTTTCAACTCATAACGTTTCAGTCCAGTTTTAGTCACCTTGAATAAAAATTAAAATAGTGAATTTTATTTTGATAAATTATGCTTTAAAACCTAGAAATAACGGACACTTTGTTTAGAACCTCCATTTTGAAAAATATGTCTTTTAGTAGGAAGTAATTTGTGTACCATATCCATACATGATCCAGTAAAACTGTATTCAGATCCTCAACAAACGTTTGAAAACTGAACAAATTCTACAGCAATCCATCAATTGTTTAACAATGGAAAGATCTTATTTTATCTTTGGTGAATTCCTCCTCATAGTCATCAGCAGGATCTTGAATTGCCACTTAGGCAATCAATTTAGGTAATGTCTGAAATCTCAGATATCCTGTAAAAGTGGTCTGAAAACTTTGAGACTCCAGTTGATAGAGGATAGGATGTATCTTCTTGCTGCTGAAGGTACTGTTGAGGCTATTCTTGTTTGAAGAATCAGCAAGCCACTTGATCATAAATTATTATATTCCATGACTACTGCTTCTTTTTGCATTTCTGTACCTATTGAGCTAAAGCAAATACATTAATTGCCCAAAATGCTGATAATCTAAAATTCAGTTGGTTTTGTATGGTGCTGTGGTTACATGCATCTTAACAGGAATTGAGTTAGCTTTGTATCTTTTCCTAGCTCGTAGTTCAGTTTAACACCATTTTATTCCATTGCTGTTCATCCCCAGCTGGCACTTTGGCTTTTACAGTTCAGGTTGGTATGTGTATGTTGGTGTGCTGTTACTCCCTCCCTAAGAAAGCAAGTTTCTTCTGTAAACACTGAGGAAGAATAGCTTTTCCAGTCAGTACAGGCACTGTATGTGTTGCCATTTGAACTAATCCCCAGCTCTTTCTCATAGCCTGCCTCAAGTCAGCCCTGTATGTTTCTCATAACAAAGGGAATCAGGCTTTGCCTGTTTGCTGCAGTTAATTTGCTCATTCCCTGGCTGTTGTATGCTTTTCAAAAGGGCAACATCTTCAGAACTTAACTGAAGCTGTCCTAATAAAACAAGATCCAGTGGAACTGTTTTTCACTTTGCTTTTTGTAAGTGTCAGGATGAGTGGATATTGTACCTACAGCAATATGCTGCTTTCTGCATTGAAGACTGTACTGCAAGAAGGATCTGTAGCTGGATCCCAGTGGAAGGAAGACAAAACCCCACCTGGATGTCTGCTTCAGCATAGGGAGTTTTGTAGCAAAATCAGGAAATATTACAGTAACTTAGGAGAAAAGGCAGGCCCTATCAAGGAGAAAATAACCATACTTGCCGCATTAGAGAGGATGCTAAAGTCTGATTCAAGTTTTAAGATTTACTTGTTTGGAATTATAATAAAACATAGCTGATATTGCTAATAGCACTGGATTATTTCCCGTTAAACCAAGGCCTAATTCGGCGGTGGGGGGGGAAGATATGATCTCAAAATGAATGTTAATGGTATGCTGTTTAAATGTGCTGATGTAATGACTTGTTTTAGTTGATAGAATGGTTTATCACCCAAGACAGAAGTTACTCAGCTGGGAAGGTGGAATACAGCCTACACCTATATATATGACATTTTGGAAAGGGGTCACACTAGGTAAATAGCTGAGTGTGACTTCCAAGTTAAAGGCTGGAACAGTGGGGGGAAGTAGTAGCAACATTTCACTGAGTGGAAAGGAATTAGGAACAGAGACAAATTAATGGCATTCTTGAGACTGGTAATGGAATACTGCATGTTGTGCTGTCTGTCTGTGTGTGTGTGTATGTATATATATATATTTTTTTTTTTTTTTTTTTCCCCCTGAGCATATTCAGAGTGAATACAGGAAAAGGGCATGAGGTGTCTGCAGACTGGATAAAATCCTTGAAAGTGAGAGACTTAGGAAGGTCAGGCTGTTTGGCTTATCAAAAGATTAAGATGTGGTTTATTCTGGCATACAAGTAGGTTTGGAAATAAGGAAAGTGAAAGAATTCTTTTTAATCTTGGCAATAAAGGAAGAAGATCTAAGATCATATAGAATGGATTTTCCTTGTTGGAGGTATTCTGTTTCAAGCTGGACACATTTCTGTGATGTATGCTTAGGCCAAGAAGTTGATGAGCCCAGTAACAGGAAAATAAGGAAAACATGGTGGACTGCAACATACAGGAAGCTAATACAATCTGATTGCATTTTTTCTTTTGGTCTTTAAACGAAAACAATGGAACTGCCATCACTTCTGCTGAGACTCATCTTCAAAGTCATAGAAGGAGTATTCAGTCAGGATTGCCAGCCTCATAAATATTACAAATCTTCTGTTTGTGAGTTTTTGATTAATTCATATCTGATATTCAGCACGTAATGACTTTTGAGACAACTCGGATTTATTTGGTGGGGTTTTGTTTTGGTTTTTTTTTAAGAATAGATGTTACTATTCAGCAATTCTTCGATCTGCTAAACATGCTGGAAAAAAACCAAAAAAAACCCCCTAGATCTAGATGTGACTTTGGGAAGAGGCTGAACAGGGCTAAAAGTTTTACAGTGTTTAGCTATAACTGTTAAGTCCTTTGCGGAGCAGGGGAGAAAATTATTCTTCCAGATTTGTGTGTTTCTCTAAATCGAAGCTTGTGGAATAGTATTTTGTGCCTTTCCAATGAAGTTCAATATTTGAAGCATAGCTGCATACCGTAGTTCTGGAAAGTATTTATTGCCTTTTAAATTAAAACTCCAATTTGTTTTGCAGGTGATTTTTCTGACCACGCTGTTCTACCTATTGAGTTCCAGTGATGAGTACTACAAGCCAGTAAAGTGGGTGATAAGCCTGACGCCTTTGTCTCAGCCAGGTCCCTCGTCAAATATAGTTGGCCAATCTGTGGAGGAAGCAATAAGGTATGTTGTTGATTTCTTGCCTTTTCTGGAAAATTCTTTTTTAAATTTGATGTTCAGCTACAAATACTTAGCAATTGCAGCAGCTCATGTTCAAAGACGAGTTGCAAATCTCAGATTTTCAAGAGCCTAGCATTGATGATTTTTCCCCCTTGGTTGTTAAAGGAGCAATTTGATTAGACTTGCCTCCAAAAAACTTAAGAGCTCTGTGCTGTAGTGAATACTAGTATTCTATAAAACTGATACACCCATCACATCCCTAACCCATCAGGAAGGAGTGTGTTTGCAGCTATGTTGGCATTAACGGCTAGTGCAGCTCAGTAGGAATGGATTCGTACAGCAAAACAGTTGAAATGGAGGACCTGACATCTGTGCTGTACAGGTTTCAGAGTTATTTAGTTTGAACTATTTTTAGTCTGATCTTGGAGACTAAGTATCCATTTGCAGCTGGAATATATTAGATATGCTTCTGGAGTGCATTTTCCAGTTCAGTTTCATCTGAGAGAAATCCAGTTCATCATCTCCATGAACCAAATTAGACCAAAGGGAACAACAGGGGAGCACTCTCATCCTGCTTAAAATGCTACTGTACTGCACCTCCAGAGTGCATCCACAGTGTTTCATGCTTAGTTACCATTCTTGTTTCATCTCTAAACTGCTACAGTAATTGAAGGAGGATTTTTTGTGGTTTTAAATATGTTTCACTGAGATTTCACAATAAAGCATTTTTTGGGGTGGTACGGTAAAGTATTTCATTCATCACAGACGAATGAAACTCAGTTTTCACCTGTTAGCAGCTTGAAACACTAACATGTTGGTAACATAAAAAATGGATTTTAAATAAAATATTTAAGTTGTAGCTCACTTTTTTGAAAAAGTTGATGGACTGGGCAAAGTCAACAGACTCCATGCTAAATTTTATACAGCCGTTGTCTCCTACACCACTGCTTTCTGTGTCATCTTGTGCATACATGCAAAACATGAATAGACTTTAAACGGCAATCTATTAAACTGCTTTCCAAACTCATTGCCAAATGTTTGCTATTGTTCTTAGGTGTACTTTACAAGGGAGTGTTGTTATCTGTTACTGGAATTAAGCTGTTTCTGGGTACATTTTAAGAATGTGAAGGTTCGTCGTGCTGCGTAAGATCTTGAACAACAGTGATAACTGCTGTAGTCATTTGAAATGAAGGGGCAATCCAGGTAGAAAGCAACAAATCTGGAATTCTGCCAAAAAGTTAAGAGCCCTTCTCTTGAGCAACTGCTATTGAGTTTTCATTGATCACATGGTTAATATCTCAGTTCTCTCTCTTCTGAGTAATGTGAGCAGATTTAGAAACCGAAACTTGTCTCACGAATTGTTCTCTTTAGCCGCTGGTAGAAGGGAACAGTGTCAAAAAATAGGATATGGTTTCTCTGGGCATGGATACTCTGCAAGGAGGATTGTATTAAATGCAATTTTAAGTTCATAGGTCTGTGACACAAGTGACCCAAGATATTTGTCAGAGTTTAGAATAATGGAAAGAAAGAAAATAATGTTAAGAGAAGCCACAGGGAAACAAGTAGGAAAGAGCCAGCATGCATCAGTAACTGCAAATACGATGAGAAAAAGCCAGTGTCTGGAGAATGTGGAACTCAGTCTGTGTGTTCTCTAAGGCAGCCTGAATCAGTCAGTCATATTTGTTTGTTTGGAGTAGCCGGTACTTGGTGCCTTATTTGAATTCTTTGGAATGATGCTTCTGAGATTTTCAGAAGTTCCTCTCTCTTGCTCAGTCATATCTAAGGATTTATCATAATACTTCTAGATTAGCTTGCATTCCACTCAGTACTTATTGTGATCTTCAGTATGTAAACATGAAGAGTATAGTAACAAATGCCCATGAGTTTACGCGTGCCCAGTTTGTTGCCATAAGAAAAATAATTGCCACTGCAAGCCATTTCTTTTGTCACAAAGTAGCAGCTATCCTTTGTTTTTGAAGATAAGTTGTTGCTAGACGGTTAGGAACCTAAAAATGGCTTCTTCACCTCATCTGTAAAAGGCACACAAAATGGATGCTAATGTTTGGTGGTAGGATGGGAGGAAGAGGCTCCATTTGTACTATGAATTATCAAGTAATGAAACTTGTGTAGTTACTGTCATCATTAGACTGCGTCAGCATTACACAGCATGAATTCAGCCTCAAAATACTCATGCATTCAAGTTGACCAAAAGTATAGAAAGATCAGGTTATAAATCTTGAAAGTCACCAGCTGTGATCCAGCTCCCATCACTCTTCAGCAGGACACAGCATGTGCACAAAGCTAAGAATGCATGTAACTAGTCTTGCTCAGTAGGCAGGGATCCTCCTGGCAAGAGATGAAGTTGCATCTCTGTTGCTCATGGACCAAGTGACATGAAAATACCCTTTTTCCATATTGTCAGTCGCTTCTGCAGCTCTTTCACTTAAAATGTGTTAATGCAAGGCACTAGGGAACTTGGACGCAATCAAGGAAGTCTATTCCTTTGTGTCCTTTGGCATTTATTTGTGAGAAGAGCACTGGGGAAAGAAGAGGAGGGCAATCAGCAAATGGGTTCTGTAGCTCAAGAAATCCCTTAACTTGAAGCTGTTGTCCAGCAACCACCTAATCAAACCAAGACTTTTTCCCATTACAGTTCCTCTCGTCGGAGCTGTGTTGTGATTTCTTTTTTTTCTTTTTTTTTTTTTAAATTCTCCTCACTATAAGTAGCTATAGATTTTGCAAATATTTTTCTAACTCCCTCAGTAATGAGTTTGCAAAGACAGTGACAGTTCTCTGTTCACACAGATTGATTTGTGAGCTGTATTGGGGTAAGAACAGCTTTCCAGCCTATTTTGAGCCAAGTGTTGAATCTGACTGTTTTCTCTCACAATACCTCAGATGTTAAATTTGCACTTGAGTAGTGGGAGAAAAAAAGATGCAGCTGTGGTGACATAGCAGGAGTTTTAAAGAAGTTGAAGGGAATCCAAGAGTTACCTGCTGCAAGCCACGGGATGAAATCTCCTCCTGGCCTTTGATAGGGAATCTGTTCGTCCAGGATGGAAGGGAGGCAAAATGCCAGCAGCACATATCAGGTGGCGGGTGCCAGCAGGGATTTGCCAAGGGCAAGTCATGCCGTGCCTGACCCAAGAGCTTGCTTGGCTAGCCTAGTGGTACAAGGGCAGAGCGATGAATGACAGATCACTTGGAGGCACATGAAGGACAAGGTGACATCAGGGAACACCCAGCACAGCTTGACCAAGGACAAGTTGTGCTGGGACCCACATGAGTCTTGCTTTGAGGAGGTGACTGTCCTAGCGGGACAAGGGGAGACCAGCGACTGTCATTTACTCTGACTTCAGCAAGGCCCGTGACACAGCCTCCCATGGTATCCCGATGGGTGAGGTGTGGACAGGAGAAGGGGACTGGGGTGGGAGGACGACTGTCCTGTGCTCAGCCAGACAAATAGCATCCGCGGGGCAGCTGTTGGTGGTGGTGTGCCTCAAGTCAGTGGTGGGGCTGATGCTGGTGATGGTCTGAAGTAAGGGCCTGGGTGGTAGTGGGACAGGCCACCTTCTGCAAGGTTGTGGGTGCCCCTTGCCATCTGGGGAAGGCAGGACAGCTCATGTTCAAAGAACCACAGAAGCACAATGGTTGGGAAAGATGCTTGGAGGTCTCCAGTTGAAGCTCCTGCTCAGAGCAGCCCCAGTTGGATCCCATTGCTTGGGACTTTGTTCAATCATGTTTGGATACCCTCAAGGACAGCAGCTCCACAGTCCCTCTGGGCCCCTGTGCCATGTCTGAGCAGCCTTATGGTGACAGTCTTCTCCTTTCATCTAGTTGGGATTTCTCCTGGGCCTAGTGCCACTTGTTCAGCTGTAGTCACCAGTCAGGGCCACCCCTGAGCCTTCTCTTCTTGATGCAGACAGAGGCAGCTCTCTCCACCTGCCCTTGTGTGCTCCTCACCCTCTCAAAGGGTTTGGACTGGGCCCATA
Organism: Pelecanus crispus; assembly: GCF_030463565.1. Lineage (NCBI taxonomy): Eukaryota > Metazoa > Chordata > Aves > Pelecaniformes > Pelecanidae > Pelecanus > Pelecanus crispus. The sequence goes on along the minus strand of NC_134644.1, from coordinate 101,425,798 downwards.
ACAAATCTTTCCTGGACTGTGGAGATCAGGAGGAGACAGAGGAGTGCGGATGGAGTTACAAAAGTGTCAAATAAAAGAGGAGGCATTTTTATGGGGTTGTTTGTTGTTGTTTTATTGTTTAGTTGTTTTGTTTTTTTTTTTAATGGTTTATTGTCTTGAAAAGAACTCCTAATGAAACACCTAGAAGGGACCTTAAGGGTGAAGTCCAGCACTTCTTCCTGGTAGAACTGTAGTCTTCTGCTTTTCCAAAGCAACAGCTGTCTCTCTAACGTGTTTGCTTGATCTGTTGCTACTCTTTGTGCACTGCCATGGAGTGTCTGGCCTCATCTTCAAGAAGCTCTTGCTCTTCTAAGACTTCAGACACGGGAGAGGGAGGGATTCAAGAAGCGCCTTTGCTCAGGGTGGAGTTTCTCAGCCTGGGAGCATAATTCAGTCTTTCTAGGCTTGTCCCGGGACAAGGAGGCAAAGGGAAATGCAAGGGATGGCCTGCTGCTGGTGTGGTCTTTGCCCGTATTGCAAATGTGATTCTTTTTGTAAGCTGGGCATTTGCCTTTGCTCCAGGTATCTGCCTTGGACGAAGTTGTCCCAGTTCTCACAGTCGAGTCCTGCTGGCCTCCAAGCAATCCTCCAGAAGGGGACTACTGGTGTTTGGACTATAGAACAAACACAGTTTTAGAAACTGTTCATAAACAATTTTTCCAAATTTTGAGTAACTTTCATGGTGAAAATGCTCCTACCATTTAGAATAAGAACTTGTGTGTGCTTTGTTGCCTTTGCTTCTCCTGATCTTGGGGAAGGCAGCATTTAATCTGCTGGGGGGCAGAGGGAAGATCAATATTTGCCTGATGATTCTGTAAATAACAGTAAAAAGCCTGGGAGGAGGGTCACTACCAAAGGTATGTGAGACTGCAGGGTTTTCTGACTGATGTACGAAGTACTGGTGCTACTCCAAATAAAGCAAATAATTCAAAATTCACAATGCCAAATACCATGCTGGAATTTCATGTACCAGTGCCTGCCAATGAGGTGGGAAATAAAAATTTAGGAAAATGTTAATAATCCTGAATACTGCTAATGCCTCAGTAGCAAAATAGCTTCTGTTCTCTAATAGTTTTGGTCTTTCATGCCCAGTTGGTTTATCTGTTTCTCTTTTTCTTCAGTTTGCAATCAATCTCAGGTCTTTCTCGCTCCAATTTTAACTTTTTGGTGTGGCCATACTTTGTTACTATTTCTTCTTCTTGATAAATGATCCATCTGCCCTTTGCCTTTTGTCCCTCCTGCTGTTCTGTCCTTTTTTTTCTTTTTTTTTTAATTTTTATTTTTTCCTGTTTTCCATATTACATAAGTGGGTATCAGCACAAAAATGCGATGAATTATGAAGGTAGTATTGCACCTTCATCGTGTGCAAGAGTCTCCCTTGTCTGGCAGTGGTGTTTAGTAGCCTGTGAATGTAGTAAAAACATTATTTTGTTTCACTGAAACTACTAAAAGTCAGCTACAGGAACCAGTGAAGAAAAGGGGAATAGGGAGAGGGCTAGCAACTGCGGCAGAAGGGTTATGCTAGAGTAGGTTGAGCTGCAGGAATTCTTTTGGCAGCACTCTGTCAGGATTAGGAAGATTACTTGCTTTAGAAAGCGAGAACCTTTTGGACTAGTTTACTGGATTTATATAATTGTAGTTCTCAATACTAGTTAGTGAAATTTTTCATTGTGATTATATCAATAATGAAATATTCTGAGGGTCGGTGGGAAGTTGTTATCTGCACATATTAGTGTGAGATTTGCTTTGTTCAGAAAGGTTCTGTAAAATCAAGTTAATTTACAAGTCACCTATCTCACTGCATAAGTAGGAAGACTATGTCCTTGACCCCTGAAATAGGGAGGTGGTGTTCTTGTCTGGATTTCACAGCCCCTCCCCCCCCCCGCTCCCCCCCCTCAAATGGATGAAGCAGTAATTCTCCAGTTCACAGGTCTCCAAAGTAGTAGCATGCACACCTTTGCCTGAACCATTTTCCTTTCCCTGAGCAGCATGTCGTTCTCTTCCTGAATGCACCATACCCTTCTTCCCTGAAGCTCCCATTCTGCTTGCTCTGGTGGAGATATTGCACATTACTAAGTTGCATGTTGTCACGGCCTCAGTGCAATTTAGTGTGTGCGATACTTTCACATGAGTGCATGCACACGGGTATGGCTGTGGCTTAAAGTTACTGCAGCTTTCAATTTTGGTGGGGTCTAATTACATTGTGAAATGGTCTTAAACCCAGATCAGTATTTTTGAGTGATGCCTTGAAACATGTGTTAGTGGAAGTTTGTTCTATAATGCCAGGAAGATGAGTACTGTTTGTTTTCAGTTTGAGAAGGGTTATCATTATTTGCTTCATTTTCTTCATTTGTCATGTACACCTCAAATTTGATCAGATTTTTCATTGGTTATCTAAAAGTTACTTAAAATATTAGGTGTTTCTAAAGAGGAAATAGTAATCATATCCTTAATTGAAATTTGCCAGAAAGTCAAAGAGAGATTTGATATGAAGAAAACCTGTAGTGCTTTGATGGCTGAAATAGGTTCTTACTGTTTTCTCAACTTTTATTTATTAACATTTAAAGAGATCTGAAATGAGCTACCATGCAAACAAACAAACAAACAAACAAATCTCAGCTGTTTAAGCATCTAGCTGGTTTGCTGTGGCATCCTGGCAGTAATGATGGAGAAAATGAGATGGTGATACAATTCCCACAGAAAACAATTATCTTCCAGCATGTTAAGCTAATGTTTAGAAAAAGCAACATGTGTGATCTTGTTTATTTTACTGCAACATTAATAATGTCTTTCAGATTAATTTTTCAAAGACAACTGTTAACTGATCATGTTTTGACTGAATTTTTGCATGCAATGTACGTCCTTTAGTAGCAGGAGTATCTCTTGCAGAAATCTTCTTTGTCACAGGAATGCATTTAACAGGACCTTACTGAAATTTTATAAGCTCTACTTATGGTGTATTTGGTGAGATGGGAATAGAATTGAAAATGATTCTGTCTTAATGAAATAATTTCCTAGTCTAAAACTGGGAATAACAGATACATGGGGTTTTTTTTTTAATTACATGAAGGAGAGGAAAGCTTCAGTTGAGTTACTGAAAAAAAAAAAAGTAGAATGTAGTCTATAAATGTAGAAGAGATGCTGCAATGTTTCAGTACATTTGCAGAACCAAACAGACAGTAACTGTAACCTGATTGTTGTAGTGGGATAGATAGTAGTATTTATCAGCTGATTGGTTTAGTAGCAATAACCGCATGACTTGCTCATACCACTATTTTAGTCGTAAATATTCTCCTAGATGCAGACAACCAAAATGATTTGTCTTTACCTGTATTTCCTTCTTCTTGTATATCAGAAATACTTGTTCTTATTAAATACAGCTGTCTGTATATTACTTTATGTGCACATGATTTTTAAGTTATTCAAACAATAATTCAAAGAAAAACATATTCAAAGAAAATTTCAGAAAATAATTGATTTGCTCATGCTTAATCTTTACTCTTTTTCCAAATTTACCTGAAACTATGAAAAAATGTTCATTATTCTACACACATAATTTGGGTCAAGCAGGTCACAAAGTCTATGGGCGTTTTACAGTTTAATTCATGAGATTACGTAAGTGCATAATCTGATGCTGAAGCACCCAGTTCTGTTCTCTATGCCGTGCAGACTGGTATAGTGTATTTTCAAACACATTGGTGGGTTATTGAGGGCTTCCTTGTTTTATATCAGGCAGTGCCAATATTCTGCCACTTGCTTCTTTCATATTCCAGATGGTGCATTTTGTGTGTCCTAACAGCAGTTTCTCTTAGTTCATTTTTGTTGTTTGTAATTCTGTGACTGTCCAGTTTGTTTAAGACTGGAGGTTGTCTGTAAGCATGTAGAGGATGTGGGTTATTGTGTGTGTGCGTGTGTGCGTGCGCACATTTAAACACGTAGATTTGCATGCAGTCTTTAAGAATAATGTAACTACATTGCATCTTAGATACTAGTCCTTTAATTACATATTGCACTTATGCAATTATCTATATACGCTGCTTTGTCTACAACACCAGCTTTTTTTAAACGGTTATTTGTATGTCAGAACTTACAATCTTTATTTGAATGAAAGTTTAGTTGGTATGTGACATAGTCTGTATCAGTAAAACAAGTGACACTTACTTGCATCTGGGATTCAGCTCAGTCAATTAGTTTTTCTCTTTGCTTCTAAGGCAGGCCTAGTAGCTGACTGGGAGGGATGGAAAGACAAGGGTTGCTGAAAGAATTATTAAATATATAGGGAAGAGATCTTCTATCAGGCATTTCTAAGAATAAAAGGATACTATGAGAATTATTTTTAGTGTAACATATTGCAGGATCCTATGCTTGCATGTCTAATAATTCTTTATGTGTGTATTTAAGGTTGGAGTATATATTACTATAACCTTGGTTAGATTTCTGCTATTTAAAATACAGATTTATTGTAGTGTAAGAAGACAGCATGAAAGCTGATGTAAAACTTCAGGATTTCCTGACATTGGCTGTCGTGGCTGGAAAGCTGGTTGGTGGAAAAGGACCTGGGGGTGTTGGTCGACAGCCAGCTGAACATGAGCCAGCAGTGTGCCCAGGTGGCCAAGAAGGCCAACAGCATCCTGGCTTGTATCAGGAATAATGTGGCCAGCAGGAGCAGGGAGGTGATTGTCCCACTGTGCTCAGCACTGGGGAGGCTGCACCTGGAATACTGTGTCCAGTTTTGGGCCCCTCAATACAAAAAGGACATTGAAGTGCTGGAGTGTGTCCAGAGAAGGGCAACGAAGGTGGTGAAGGTCTGGAGCACAGGCCTTATGAGGAGCGGCTGAGGGAACTGGGGTTGTTTAGTCTGGAGAAGAGGAGGCTGATGGGAGACCTTATCGCTCTCTACAACTGCCTGAAAGGAGGTTGTAGTGAGGTGGGTGTTGGTCTCTTCTCCCAAGTAGTTAGCGATAGGAAAAGAAGAAATGGGCTCAAGCTGCGCCAGGGGAGGTTTAGATTGGCTATTAGGAGAAATGTCTTCACGGAAAGGGTAGTCAAGCATTGGAACAGGCTGCCCAGAGAGGTGGTGGAGTCCCCATCCCTGGAAGCATTCAGGAAACGGGTAGATGTGGCACACTGGGACATGGTTTAGTCTAGTCTACCCTTGATTGGTTTAGAGTGGACTTGGTAGTGTAGGTTAATGGTTGGACTGGATGATCTTAAAGGTCTTTTCCAACCTAAACGATTCTATGATTCTATGATTTCAAAGATTTAACGTCACAGCTTTTTGCTTTTTTGTCATATTAGGTCGAATTATAAGGTTAATACATTATTTATTCTCTCTACCAGCATAAGCAGTCAAAATACCCTCTTGTCTATGGTTGTGATTCATAATTTTATAATAGTAATAATCTGAACAGACTGGGAGTTTCTCAATACAAGACTGCAGTGGATTTTGAGCTTTATTGAGTCCAGCTAGCTAGCTGTTGTTCTCATTCATGAACTTTTCAAGCTAAAATGGGGATCTAAAAGACTTATATACTTAGAAGTGGTGTGGAGAATAATAAACGTTCAAAGTATCGTGCCAGTGTACGCTAACAGCTAAGAAAGGCTTGAGTAAGGCTAAAGGGAAGACTGACTGCATAGCTGAACAGCAAAGTAACAAAGGCCACAGGAAATGAGAAACTATCCTTTAAATAGCTGAAGTTTTAGCTAAATGAAGAAAACAGAAGGATCATAAACTTTAGCAGGTAGAAATAGGCCTGAAGGAGGGGGAAGGGAGTTTGATTCATTTGCTCAAAGTTCCACAAAATGCTATTAAACCAAAATACCGTTTTTCATATGCAGCAGGAGCAAGAAACACCCAGGAGGGCTGAGGGATGATAAGGAGTACTCAGCAACAACAAGGCTGCTGCAGGCTTTTGCAGGGGGGAGGTAAATTGATGCTGTGTTGTTCCTTGCTGTGAAGGTAAGTGGAGGGAGTCACATTGTAAAACCCTTCTTACGGGTGAGCTGCAGAAGAATCTCAAATTAAAGTGACTGCAGAAGGGGTTGTAGAAGAAACAGACAAAATGACCAATAGCACATTGCTGGGAGTGGATGATACTAACTCACCAAAGAAAACTCAAGGGCAAAATTAGGGGGAAAAAAAAAAAAACCCCACCCAAACCATATTCCAGGGAACCTAGGAAGTACAGACATGTAAGTTGGACATCAGTATGGTGAAACTCAGTAGGAACTAAAGCTAAGGACATACCAGTGCCTGGTGAATATGATTTAGTTGCAAAGAATCAATGGGTTTTTCACAGAGACTACTTCTGCCTTACTCTTCATGTTTTTTCAAGTAGTCAGCAAGCAAGGCCATTAATAAGTTGATCTGGCTTCTATGTTCTACTGAAATCTTATAAAGGCTTTTTATAGCATTTCTTTCAAAAAACTTAAGGAAATGAAGTAGTGATAATAGAGGAGGTTTCTGCATGGATAAATAGTCAGTTAAAAAGATAAGACACCGAGGCAGGAGTAATGATGGTGTTGAGGCAGGGACCTTTACTATCCTGTCTATTCATAATTGTCCTGGGTAAGAAGTAGAGAGTGACACCTTACTGATGCTGCAAAACTATTTGAGCTAGTAAGGATGAGGACTGATTATGGAATTGCAGCAGGACTGTAGGCAAACTCAGAAGACAGCAGTGCCCAGGGAATAAAATGACTGATGAAACATAGTGTAGATGAAAGTGATGCATGTGGGTGAAAACGAGTCCTAACTTCACACATAAACTGATGGCCCCTGTGCTGACTGTTACCGCTTGGGAGCTATATTTTCAGGTAGGCATGCTAGCTCAGTGCTTGCTAATCTGCCAGGCATATCAAACGTTAAGATTTGTTACAACAGAAGCACAGAATATTACTCCCATTGTATGAATCTATGGTTTGTCTGTACCCTGAATTACTGTGTGCCATTCTGGTTCCTGCATCTCGGAAAGCTAGGAGGGCAACAAGACTAATTAAAGGAATGAAGGTATGCATCAGTTTCTGTATGAGGAATGACTGAGCCGGTTAGGACTCTTCAGCCTGGAAAAAGGATGTTACACAATTGAGGTTTGCAAAATCAGAACCAGTGTGGAAAGGATTGCTGGGGTTGGACTGCTCATGGTCTCTTCCAACATAAAATCTTGGGATCATCAAAAAGCAAGCAGGCAGTTTCAAAAAATAAGAAAGGTGTGTTGGTTCATGCAATAGACAGTAGACATGGGGAAGGTCTTGCCAAAGAGTGTTTGAGTTGCAGCAACTTAGAGGATTGGACAGGGCTAAGAATAGATATTAACTGAGGATTACTAAATAGACATTCTGCATCAGGTTCATGATATCCCCTGAGGTGGAAATAGAGTCTGGAAAAATGTTCAAGGGGGATTGTTAAATATGTCTGTCCTGTTTCTTTTGTTCCCTTAGTGCCTGCTTCTGGCCACTACTGGAGATGGGGTGCTGGCTAGACAGACCTTTGGTCTGATCTAGTTTGGGTGTTCATAAGTTCTGTTCCAAGATCCATTTTAAGAATAGTTAGGTGTTGCACCTGGTAAGCATCGTGGTCTGCTCATTATAAAAATCAGGAAATGTTAGAAATAGTTGATTCAGAAAATAACTAATGCTTTCAAATGTGCTTCTCAAAAGAGTAATTGTAAGTTTATGTGGTATATGTGACTAAACCAGGCCAAAATAGCCATTAAAAAATAATTACAAATATTACGAATATGAAAGTATTGTAAAGAAATAGAATCATAGAATCGTTTAGGTTGGAAAAGACCTTTGAGATCATCCAGTCCAACCATTAACCTACACTACCAAGTCCACACTAAACCAATCAAGGGTAGACTAGACTAAACCATGTCCCGAAGTGCAATTTGCAAATAATCAGATCTAGAATTTCTTGCAGGTTGGCCTACGTGTTAATTGTTCTTTTTCAGAGAATGTAGATGTTTCTCTGTTAGGGAAGAAAGTCCGTTTGCTGCTGTGTCCTTTGGACTAGTTGCCGCTGTTCAAGTCTGAAGTTTTGATACAGTCACCGGAGCCCTGTCCTGCCTTGAGAGGTGTAATATTTGCATCAGTTACACAATCTCAAGGACCTATGCTTTGTTCAAGACTGTATCACTTCATCTGATTAGCATCATTACTAGCCTCCATATGTTGGAGCTGTTACGTCTCTGTATTCAGTTGTATCATTCTGAAGAAGAAGTTAATTTCAACAGCAAAACTGTTGAAATCTTGTCATGGATTTGTCTCTGAAAATCATTTGCGTATTTATATTGCTCCTGAGATTATCTTATTCTGTCAAGAAACACTGCCACTTCTGCTTTATTCGTACCTGGAATATATCTTAGTGTTCTTTGCTTATTTTCATGAGTAATTTGAAAAATAATGAGGGTCTACTTTATTCCTAAAATAACAGAACCCTTAAAGAGAGTCAAAGAACAGCTTAAGAGTTTTTTTGCAAAAGGATTTCTTTGAGTCATTTCGTTCTTCAGTGTTCTCACCGTGACCACCTGAAATTTGGGGGATCATTGTAGAAGAATAATACACTTCAGTCCTTTTTAAGATAATAGCTGTCCTTTGATTGTCAGTGGTAGCTTGTCTTTTGCCATGGATCTTGGTGGTGTCTGAAGGAAGAAAATTAGTTACTTGGTTTTGAAGGTACAGTGACAGCAACTGTTAGTTTCGGCTGGGATAAGACAGCACTATTGTGCAAAGAAGTTCCTGCCCTCCAGCTGCGAGCGTGCTGCCTTCTTTCCTGGTGGGAACACAGCTGTTTATGCCACTGCTCTGTAAGTTGGCTGGGGAATAGAGAGCTGAGCTAGTTAGTTAAAACTAACCCAGCAAAAAATAATTATTAGCGGAATTCATTGTAAAAGCTGTTGTGGCACATAAAAGAGACTGTGCTGGCAGGTAGACAGAGGAGGGGTGGTCTGGGGCAGAAGTGAGTGCTTGAGAACAGGGGAATGGGAGGGTTCCCTTTTTGCGGCTGTGCTGAGTTAACCTGATTTGAAATAAATTGTGAAACTGCTCTGAAGTTTGGAATGCATTGTATTTGCTTTTATACATTAAACCCTCTATTTTTAAGATGTAAAGGTTCTATTCTCAAAAGAAATTGAGTAGCTGGAGTTTCTTCAGGCATCATTTTGAATTGGTCAGCTCTGTATACAGGAAGATTTTGCAACAAAGATACAGTACAATCCTTGTAACGTCTACTTTGAGAATATGGGGAAAATACCAGTCATCAGTGGTGTAAAGATGATGAAAGAGTGAAATTGTCTTTTTCTAATGGTATTTTTGGCTTAGGGTGTTCCTGTTATCAAACTTGCATTTTAGTTGGATTGTAAACCACTATATGGCTTCTAAAGTGTTTTGTAAGGCATTTAGGGAAATGCTAATTCTTGCAAATGTTTCCAAAGACAAATGCCACTTTTGTCTAGGTTTTTACTCTTAGGCCCATTCAGTGGCCAGGGTCAACATGCCTTCATTATTAATTTAGTTTAGTAACCGGTAAATTTCTCTTCTGAAATTATTATATGCCTACTCTAATCTTTCTGGAAACTTCAATTCTCATCATTTTAGCCCATATGCTCTTCTTTCCTCCAGTGCTCTGGGAACAGAGAGATCTAGAAAATCAAATTAACACTGAAGTAAAAAAATGAATGCTCTGAATTGAAGCTCGAGGTATGTTCTGCATGCCAGGAGTCTTCCCTTTTCTGACTCTTCCCTTTGAACTGGGGTTGTTCCAGTGTTAGGTTGAAATTTTTGAAATTTCACCGTGTCGCTAATGGTGAACAGACCTTACCTGCAGGCTCTGTGAAGTGAACCTGAATTCAGGTGGACGTACATTTAAGGTAAACTTCAGTAGAAGCAAAAGGGAAGATGTAGGCTTTCTATGGCAAATCAGTAAAAGAGAAAAAAAACATCCACTAAAACCCACAAAACCCTTAAAATGAAGAGGTGGCACTTTCCCTTGTGAAATCTACAAGCAAATTCCCTAGCTTTTCAGTGAAGTAGAGAGAACTTCAACAAGGAAATATTTAGGCCAACTATGCAGAAACATTTGCCAATTTGACAGAAGTTTCTTCATTTTTAATCTGAATAATGTGAAACATGACCCATGTAGTTAGCGATAGGACAAGAGGAAATGGGCTTAAGCTGCGCCAGGGGAGGTTTAGGTTGGAAATTAGGAAAAATTTCTTTACGGAAAGGGTGGTCAAGAATTGGAACAGGCTGCCCAGAGAGGTGGTGGAGTCCCCATCCCTGGAAGCATTCAGAAAACGGGTAGATGTGGCACTTGGGGACATGGTTTAGTCTAGTCTACCCTTGATTGGCTTAGAGTAGACTTGGTAGTGTAGGTTAATGGTTGGACTGGATGATCTTAAAGGTCTTTTCCAACCGAAACGATTCTATGATTCTATTCTATGTCCTCTGATTTTTTTTAAATTTTTTTTTTATAATTTTACATGCTTTTCAAAGCTCAGTAAAATGGAATATGTATGTCTAAGTATGTCTTACACCAAATTGCCATGAAGTGCTCATAAATGACACATTTGCAGATGACAGCTCTCACAGGTAAAGTGGTTCATCCAGATACAGTGCCATAGAGAGCCATGAGCAGCAATTGGATTTTCTGATTTCTGAAACATACAATTACTCTTGTATATAAAAGGAAGCTGTATGTATGCCAATAGTGTATTAAGAGATGAAATTAATTTACTGTCATAATTTCACCAGGAAGGTCTGCATTTTACAGATGGTAATAAATTCATTCAGCATTTGCACTAGCATACCACATCATCTTTAAGATCTGGTATCACAGATGCGGAGTAGCTGAAGCATACTGTTGATGAAGATTCTGGCTGGTTGTTTCCAGCCTTATTTTTTTAGCTGCTTTAACCATAAGTCAAATGGATACGAATTTCTAGAGACTTTAAGATACGATTCTTAGTTTTTCTGACAGAAGTAGCAAACATGAGTCTTCAGAGACTTTAGAGTTCTCCTAGGCTACACTCACCACAAGTAGGATCCCCTATGCTTTTTTCTGACTAGCTGAGGCAGACGCAAAGAAAGGTGAAGGAGAGGAGGAGAGTGAAATTAGGTGTAGCATCCTCTCACTTCCTGCTTGACCACTGGCACTTCACTGCTGCTCAGCACTGTGTGATGCCTTCTTTCAGCTTATTTGTTGCGCGTGCTAGATGCAAGGAGCTAGGGAGATGCTGTACTGTTCTACAGTCTTTTAGCGGTATATGCTATTTTGCTATTGAAATAAATTATATATCAACTTGCAGAATGACATCAGACCAGGACATACCTGTTGATCCATTATTAACTTTTCGTTTATTCTACTGGTCCATCTGTAATGAGTAATGGACTTAGTGTAAAATCTTCTGATAAGCTGCATGACTACATCAGCAAAAGGCATGGCAGAACTTGAATTTAAATCTGAATAAAATTAGTCTAAGGATAAAAATTATGCTTGTCTGAACTGAAATGTGAAAACTGTGTAAATTAGAATGGCGGTTTTGGATGCTTTCTTATGAATGAGAAACAGTTTTTCAGTTACTCCCTGACATAGTTAAATTCACAGCAATTCATTCTGGCTGTTGGAATAGTTTTTCTGGATTGTTGTCTTTCTTTTGGTTACCATAATAAGACTGTCTTCCCTTCTTTTGTAGTCTCTCTGGGAAAATCTGAAACGATTGCTTGTTTAAAAAGTAGGTCTTTCCTGTAGTTGTAGATGGATATTTTCAATTCAAGTGAAGTTGATGCTTCAGATACCTGCCTCAAGCCAGAGGCCTGCCTCACCTATTGTATACTGAAATGTAGTTTTGGGGCATACTTACAGAAGTTGTTAAGACCTTGTTAATTTTACTACAGTACAGAAAACATCTCCATGGGAAAAATACGGAGATAGTTCAAGGACAGTTTTAAAATATTTTTGACGACCGAGATGTATTTGTGCCACACTTTGTGCCACCGTTTGATTAATAGCAAAAAGATTTACTCAATTTAATTATAGCATGTTAAAATCTCAGTTCTTGAAGATGCTACTAAATACTTAGATTTAATGCTTCCTTCTGACAAATTGTTCTGGATATGTTAGGGGTTTGGGGTTGGTTGGTTGGGTTTTTTGGTTTTGTTTTGGAAGGACCTGGCAAATTGCATTAAAAAAAGTTGAAAACTTTGTGTCACCAATGAAGAGTTTCAGAAATTGTGAGATACCTTCTGTATAGGGCAAAGGGATTTCTATGGGACAGGTGTAAGATTTAAGACCAACAAGCCTGAGAAAGTTGGCATGACAAAACCATAAGGGTTTAGTGGGAACAAATGTATCTTTAGTGCAACCAGGAGAAGTGATGGGGTTTTTTTGTCGCACCCTCATGATCATTGCAGTATAGATAGCACTTTTTCTCTCCAGCTGCCTGGAGACTTCCATTGCTAAAGACTCTGTTGTAATTGTTCATGCTCTCAATTCTTAAAATCCAACCGCAGATAACTTGCACATATGGATTAAAGTGGTATTTAGCCCTCTGGTTTTTGTAAAGTATCCTTAAATAAAATGTTGATAGATTATTCCCCCCCCCCCCCCCCCCCTTTAATAGGATGTTTATACTTGATGGTTGACGGAATCAGTTCCAATTATTAAACAGGTTCTTGTTACAAAGATATTATGCTTCTTTGATACCCTCAGAAAGAGCAGACATGAATTAAATGTCACAGAAAATACAGAAAACTAAGACTTTTGAGTAGGTGAAGTATGAAAACATCTTGAGTTTTTAATACAAACTCACATTTAGCATTCTTACTGTGGCCTTGGTTTTTGGGGTCTTCGCCTTGCCAAATTTTTTTATACCAGAAGCTTACTTTTCTTATAACTAAAATGCAGGTGAATATTTCACTCTTCAAAATCTGTAGATTCTGTGTATTTTGGTCTGTGATTGCCCATTTTATTATAGAAGTTTATCTAAACTGTGAAGTATTTGGGCTCTTTTCACTGAGGCCACCACATATTTGTAAATATTCCTTCCCCTTCTTCACGTACTGCATATATGTCTGTCAGAGGTTGGATTTGTTATTTCAGGTTATTCTTCAAAGCTTGCTTTTTTCCATATTTTCCCTTTCCCTCTTTTTTGGGGGAAAATGGCTGACGACAGCTGTTCCTAGTTAAGAGAATCTCAGATTTTGAACAACAGTGTTGATGTGTGAGGTTTATTATGCACTCATACCTGCCAGTGGGTAAATTTTAAATAAGATAATTTGGACTCAGCAGTCATTTGGGAATCTGTGTGTGCCTTTAGGTGGGAAAGGAGGGCAAAAATACACAAACTGCCCATGGAAATAATAATGAAGATGGTGGCCAAAGATGCGAAAACTGGGAGTTTTGGAATTCTTGCTGGTAGTTCAGAAGAGAAGATTCTACCTAGTAGTTTAATAGCAGAGAAGGTTTCTTTTCTAGAAGGCTTTATCAACTCAACAGAGGAAAGAAACTGCTCTTTGAGGCTTTAGTTCCAGAAAGGGACGTTTTCTGTGCAGACTGTGTTCCTCTTCAAACCTTTCCACTAATCATCTGGCTCCATGATTTCTTTTGCGTGTCTTCCTATCCTCTCTGCCCTGTTGGCAGAGTTCACAAAACTGCTAAGACGCAAACAGTGTAGCTGAAAGCATGAAATGTAAAATGGGAAATTAACATCAGCAGACTTTGCATTTATCTTTGCTAAGAGGGTGTGTGTGCCACCACTTCTGCAATGATGTAACTATTAGGGCTGCTCTGAGGAGAGGAGCTCAAGGATAGTTTGGGTACTTGGTTATCCAAGCTAAAATCGTGGTTTCAGAAAACTTCATGGCTTTCTCAAATAAGGGTGAAAAACTGGCATAACACAATGGTGACGTATACTAGTTTTAGAGTATAATTTTTGTGATTGTAGTCCTAAGGCACAGGTTTTCAGTTCAGTTATAGGACACTCCACATGTGTAAGTGCGCTAGTGCTGTAAAAATGATACAGCACTTAGGTGCCTGCTTGCTGTCTCATGAAGCTGTGGTCACACTTAAGAGTGGAGAACTTTGTTTTGTGGCCGGCATGTTGGACATAGATTCAGCAGGATTGAATTAGATTACCAGACTTTCTATTTGTTTTTTTAGTAATGTAACCTAGTAAGCAACCTAAAAGTTAGGAATATAGAGATACTGAGGCTAAAATCCAGTAATGAATATGAGGTGATCTGTTATGTTCATCCAGAAAGCCATGTAAGTATGTAGGAAAGTAAGAGTTTAAGCAGCCTATTTCACTTCACAGACCAGTGGTTTTAATCCAGTGAGAATGAGCAGGTATAGAAATGTAAGCAGATAAGAAAATGAATGAACAGGTAAAAGTGGAAAAGGGCAAAGAAAAAGTAGTTTGTATGTAGGATGGTACTGCTTCTCATAGATAAAAGGTTGGTTTTGATAGAGGATATAGTCTGATGCTTGAGCAGTGTCCTGGTTTCGGCTGGGATAGAGTTAACTTTCTTCCTAGCAGCGGGCATAGTGCTGTGGTTTGGATTTAGTAGGAGAAGAATGTTGATAACATGCTGATGTTTTTAGTTGTTGCTGAGACTGCTTAATGCTAGTCAAGGACTTTTTCAGCTTCCCATGCTCTGCCAGGTGCACAAGAAACTGGGAGGGGGCACAGCCAGAAGAGTTGATCCAAACTGACCCAAGGGCTATTCCATACCATATGACGTCATGCTCAGTATAGAAACTGGGCGGGGGAGGGGGGTGGCCAGGGAGCAGCGATTGCTGCTCGGGAACTGTCTGGGTATCGGTCGGCGGGTGGTGAGCAATTGCATTGTGCATCACTTGCTTCGTGTATCATTATTATTATTATCATTATTATACTGTTACTATTATCATTACTATTTTACTTTCTTTCAATTATTAAACTGTTCTTATCTCACCCCAGGAGTGTTTCTCACTCTTACTCCTCCGATTCTCTCCCCCATCCCATCGGGGTAGGGGGAGTGAGCGAGCGGCTGCGTGGTGCTTAGTTGCTGGCTGGGGCTAAACCATGACAAGCAGTTTCTTCCTTCAAGGAGTTTATCCCTGCAACCCATTGTACAGTAAAGAACAGTCTGGGTTTTTTGTGTCTAAATACCTTAAATGACAGGTGTGATGGATGCTTATTCTCTTCATAGGGAACAAATGCGTAGAGCGTTCAGTGTTACGTTTTGAGTTGCGTTATTTGTGGCACTAATAACTTTGCAGTTTTTCAAAGCAGCTTGTGTATACTTTATAGTTCCCAGAATCCTATTGCCAATAAAATGTAACAGAGTTTCTTTGATTGTTTTAGAGGTGTATTTGATGCTTCCCTCAAAATGGCTGGGTTCTATGGACTCTACACTTGGCTGACTCACACTATATTTGGGATTAACATAGTCTTCATACCATCTGGTAAGAATTTGAACAATTACAATCTATTTATAGATAATATTACATAATTACTTATTGTACAAGATCAGTAGGATTAAATGTTGATGATAAGATTAGTCTTGAAGCTATTTCTAGAGAACATTAAATCAGAAGCTGGCAGCTATCAGAATTAAGAGTTGCATAGGCAACCTTGGTTGATGGTTGATTTGTGCAAATGTCTTAAGACAGTTTCTAATTACAGGATTGGCTACTTTTTTAACATAACACCTGAGTCTATTGATGAACTCAGTATCTGGTATGAACTTCATGAGTAGCTATTCAGAATTTATTTCTTTATTCCCTGTTCAATATGTAACCTCATTTTTATTTCCTTTTTTTTTTGTTCAAACCCAACTATGAAAATACTATGACAAGTTTAATACTTCTGTGAGATGCATTGTGATTCCAAAGAACTTCTTAGCATTGATTGATTCTTCCAAGCTTAATTTAAACTACAATAGATGTAATTATTCTGTGAAGACTGTACAGCTTTTCATAGCTCTTGTTTTCAAATTCTGTAGTTCCAACTGTGAATGTGTGTAGCACTGCTGAAAACATATCCCAGTGATGTTTCAGGATGGCCATGGGTCGGGTGGAGAGAAGTCCTTGATTGCTGTCTTACCTCTGAGCCTTGCCTTTTTCTGTTTTCACAACCCATCCCCTGCCACCTATTTTCCTTCTCCCGTCTGTTTCTTTTGATGGATGTAATTCTTTCTCCCTTCTATTCAGTCCAAGTCTTTCCAGGTTTTAACTTCATTCTGCCTGCCTTGGCTTTTATTTATTCCATAGTTGACAGATGCTGATTTTTCAAGATGCCTAAATGCAGGAAGATGTGGTATCATGAAAATGCACGATAGAGGTGTGCTGCTTATTCTCAGTTCTGTTGCCTGACTGTATTACCAGCCTCTGGTTTTCTGTTATTCTTTAATCTTAGCTTTGGAAGTGGCTGAACAGTTTTCCCTGAAAAGTCTTCTCACCTGTTCCTCTTTTGCCTCTCTTCCCCTAAAAATAATAATAATAGTAGTAATTAAAAAAATGTTGTGCCTTTATGTACAAGGGAACAAAAGGGGAAGCTATAAAGCAACACAACCCAGTGTAATAGGAAATGGCTGTATTATAAAGTCCAACTATCTTAAAGTCATTGGTGGTTGTTAGAACTACTTAGAAGATAATCGTTCTTTTTTTTTCAGCTACATGCAAAATGTTAAAAGTTTTTTGCTTTCTGGTTAATGAGACCAAAAAAGAGAAAAAAAACTTAATTATTTTTTGTATTATGCTCATTCCTGTTGCATTAAATTAGAATGACAGCAGTACTGCATCACTCTGCGTTACAATGGGTAGTTGTATAATCAGAAGGGTGTACGCCTGTGTCTAGACGTGTGTGTACAGAAATACATAAGACGTATTTATATTTGCCTGGTCTCTCACAGTACTACCTACATTATTATGGTTGACTGCAGGAGATCTGGTAAGCTACAGTGAGACTTCTGCTTGTGTACTTTATTGCACACAGTTGCTAATTTGTAGTTTTGTAAAAGTTTGAAATGTGCATGATTGGTGTAACTTTAATTTTTTCTGACTTGGTGCCTATTTTGGAAGTAACTCCTTATGACTGACAGTTGGTAAAGCTTTTCTGTATGGGGAATAGTGTAATTTTCTTCTTTTCCTAAACCACGGCTACAAAATACCAAGAGCCTTATGTGGCACTTCTTCAGTGTCTTATTTACAGCAGTTGATAGAAATGGGACTACCAGTATGGCAAAAGTGTCAGAATTTATCTGTAAATATATTTGTGAAATACGTTTCTCTGGTCTTTTTCTCACCTCTGCTTCTGTGTGCTCTAGCATTAGCAGCAATCCTTGGAGCAGTGCCGTTTCTGGGGACGTACTGGGCAGCCATCCCTGCAGTCCTAGATTTGTGGCTTGTGCAAGGACAGGGATGCAAAGCCATTTTGCTCTTGGTTTTTCACCTCTTGCCAACCTATTTTGTAGATACAGCAATTTATTCAGATATATCAGGGTAAGTACATTGAAGACTTTTTAAAGTTAATATTTTAAATATGCTTAATGATTGACGCCTTTAATTAAACTTACTTTTCTGAAGCATGCAGAACAGTATCTTCAAGCATAGGAATAGGTGTAGTGATACCACCTTATAGTAAGAAGTCTTACTGACCTAAGTGCCTTTACTTTCCCAGGCTACTTTTCTGTGAACTTTGTCACTTCAGAGGTCTTGAACTCGTTCTCAAAGTCAGCAAAAGAAATTGTTTTGGTTGCTAAAGTAATTCTAAGAATACCTTTGCTATTTATGTAATCATTGACTACAGACATGCAGCATTTTCCTTTACATCACCTAATGCTAGATGACACTGCAGAACAAACTAGAAATCCGCGAGCTAGTTAGGGACCTGAAAAAACCACTTTAATTTTTCAGAATGGATTCTGAGAATTTTGCGGATTTTTTTGAAACCAGCCTTTGTGTTGTGTCACCACACCCCAGTGTAATAATCTGTTGATTGTGGATTGATCTTTAAATGTGTTGAGACAGATGGAATTGTGAAACTGGAGATAGGCTCCTACTGAGACAGTAGCCAGTACTGTTTTCCTGTTGTGGGAGGTAGGCACAGGTTTCTTGAAAAATCTTGCTAGGTGTTTGGCTGCCTCTATTGACTTGAAATGTTTCCTGGTTTCAGCTCTGAGTCTGTACTCAAAGAAACAAACTCCAAACTATGGAGACAAAGTCAACATCTGTGGTTGTATCTGGAGTGCAGCTGAAATGTTCACTGACATTTTCTGCTGCTGAGACAGCTCATGAATGCAATTCAGATTAGAAGATAAAGCAGCACTGTTTAACAGAGCTGGCAAAGATACGAACTGTCCAGTTTCGTATGTGCAAGACATGTTCACAACCATGTACACAATAGATACAAAGTTGTACTCCTCTAGTCACTGCTTCAGTCTTGATCATCAGAAACAATCCTGGTAAACTGAATTGAGAACTTAATGGTCCAGACTTAGTTACATGCTGGTACTAGTCCTTCATTTGTGCTAATTTTCATTATATTGGCGTTAATGTAGAATAAGGACATGAAGTGTTTCAGTTCTGTGTTAAGTTAGAAATTAATATTTTTGTTCACCCAATATAATTACACTGAACAGAGAGAACCTAATGATAATATGCACAATATTAATAATAATTTTCATAGACTATGGCACTAGTTATTTTGCACAAATTAAAGATAACAGGTGAAGTATAATCAAATTACGATTTCTTTCCAACAATAAATTGTGGATAGATTTAAGGCTAGTAGCTATTTAACCAGCCAATAATTCTTCTACGTATTAGAATACACTTTTTGACTGTAGGGGATGCAGACTCTATTTACTGTCCAGAAAATATATGTGGCAGGAATAGATTTTCTGATGGTGGAGCAAAATTGTATTCTTCCCATTAAATAGAACAGTAAACATCATGCTGTCTTGCAGATTAGATTAAATCATTTGAAATAGCTATAATTAGGTCATGCAGTGTTTTCCAAATGCATTAAATTTATACTGTAGTCCTATTTCATGAGGTGATCTGTTTAATTTAGCAAACTAGCCAGACAAACCTTTAAACTGATGCAAATGCTGGGGAAAAAAATATTTGAAGTTTTTAAAGGTTTAGAAATTAATCGTGTGTCTACTGTTGGAGTAGAACTTTCAGGTCAAGTCTGTCCCCTCAAAAAAACAATCTGGCCCTACCAGTAGGTTAAATTTGATCTAGGTAAGACAGGATTGAGGTGTGTATGACATAATAAGTTGTATTTCATGGTCTCATTCTGCACATGGTTGTTATGAAGGCAAAGACTGCCGGTGTGGGAGTGGGTAGAAATCAAGACCGTGGTAGAAAGCTGGCAGAAACTGCCAGAGCTCTAAACTGACTAGTTGGTATTTTCACTCCGTTACACTCAGAATTTAGAGCAACTTCCTGAAAACTGGGTGCTAAGTTTCAACTGTAGCTTTTCTTACATAATTCCATATTACCATCATTATTTTAGCTATAAAGATTAAGCATGATGAGCAGGCTTTTTGTAAATGCTGTTGATAGGATTCGTGTTGTGCATCTGAACTGAAACATGGAAAAGAAAAATGGCATGGCTTACTTGCTGCCATAATAGCTCTTATCAAAAGCTCCATTGGCCCCAACTTTCCAGTAAATATTAATATGTTAATAAAAATCTGGTTTTGTTTTCAATCTGAAAACATTGAAAGCTAATGATAACAAACACTCATTCTGAGAGGTTGTTTTGTAACAAAATGAGAAGACATGACTGCTTATTTAAAGAATATATGCTAACTATTCTTTGAAAGACGCAATGCAAGTTGCTATCATGTAAATTAATGTCTTTGCTCAGGGGTGCTCGAAGTACATGTTGCCAGTTGTCTTAAAATTTAACAATTCTTGACTGTAAAGCATGAACATTCTTTGTAGTCAATCATCTTTCAATTTTCAAAATGGAAATGTTTTTGCCATTGACTCCTTCAGACATTCTTCAGCAGCTGTCTATAAAGTAGCTACTCCATTGTGGATTTTACCAGCATTATATACTGTAAAACATTGTTTGATCTGTTGTGCAAATATAGCGCAGAATACAGCTTGGAATATTTGTGCAGTCATTCAAACAGCAGTTTGTAGTCTAAATATGGGTATCTATAGCTAGGTATGTCATTTTCTAAGCTTAATAAAACTTTTATGATTAATTCACATTTCATAATTGATAGTATTGTTGTTTGTTGTTCTTAATTTAATTTTATTCTCCTTGTGCCATAATTTCAGAGGTGGTCATCCTTACCTGACAGGTCTTGCGGTAGCTGGTGGAGCATATTACCTGGGACTGGAAGGAGCTATCATAGGACCAATTCTACTTTGTATACTTGTGGTTGCATCCAACATATATAGTGCCATGTTGGTGAGTCCAACAAATTCAGTGCCCACTCCATCACAAGCAGCATGGCCGTTACAGATTTACCGGTAAGTTATAAATGCCTTACATGTATGCATTATGTTTTTACATGGATCAGTGTATGTACACATAGGTATAGAGAATGTGTGCATGAGTTTTATATAAGAGTGTGCGTACACACCTACATGCATATTGAAGTATTTGGAGAGGATTCAGCTATCCTGTATTCTAGAAATAAAAATGACGGTAAAGTACTCACTGGAACTTGTAAACTTGAAATGTTTGTTTAATGTCTCTCAGCTTCTTACAGAAGGCTCTTTTAGAAAATTCACTGATAATACCTTTGTATCCTATAATGTGTATGTTGCCGTTATGCTAGGAGGTAATTGAACATCCTTTTTTCTGTGTAAAACTATTATTCATGGATAGCTAGTAGTCAGTGTTCATTGTCTTTAGTAAGAGGCCTGCCTGCAAATACTGCATTTCTATGCATTACTGTAAATTACTGCAAAGTATAAATAAACGTACTTGAATTTTAAAAATGAGATAACATGATATGCCATTATTCCATTAAAAATATGATCTTGATTAGTCTCTTTATTGAAGTTACTGAATGTGGAATACAGAAATGTATCTTTAATCTGTACAGTTAAGGAATGGGATGAATAAACTCCTAATTGAATATTTAATTAGAGTTAGAAATCATATTGTGACATTATTAATGACAGTAGCCATTTTAATGTCTCTGCTGTCTTGCTCAGTTACATAGGTTAGCTCATTATACATGTATTCTAAAGAGGGTTCTGTGCTTGTCAGAAATAATCCTTTGCTTTATTCACATGAATAATGTTGTCATCTTTCATATGGGTACTTAGGAGAAAAATCACTAATTGGACCTGTCTGTAGTCTGACTTGTAGAAGTTATGTTCCAAGACTTCCTGTATACGCCATAGATAGAGCTTCCCACATTACTCACACAAATTTGCATGTGTGTTTGTTTCCTGTTTCATTTGTAGGAAACTAGATATTTTTAATCACTCAACAGATTTGAGTCTTACTTTCCCCCCTTCCCCCTGCCCCACAGGTCATCTAGAGAGAGTCCTGAGGAGATGAAAATGGCTGCAGAGTGATGAAGGTGCTGTGCTGCACCTATTCAACATGAGAGAATCGCTGTCTTCTGTCTTGAGTTCACAACAGCCATGGCCTTCTGCCCTTTTCCAGTTGTGCCTAGGGGCAGCTCACAGGGAAGCATCGCTTGGGTTTTTAGGAGAAACCACTTCTCGAACATCTGCTGGCCTTACATTATTGTGCACTTTGCCTCTTCAAGAGGGAATGTCTACTTCCCATGGCTTTGCATACTAACACACAGTTCACCTGCCTTGTTGAAGACCTTGAAGACCTTCTGCCTTCATAAAAAGAGTGATTAAGAGGACAGGTATATCCACTGGAGTCATTGTCTTATCTGCTGAAATGACTAACTTGGCTTTTATTTATTGGGTTATTTGTGTTACAAAATTGTAGTAGCTTTAAAGAAAGCTAATTCCAAAATATTTATTCTCAGTTAATCTGGTGGCAAAAAAGGCGTAAACCACTCATTGTTAAATGAGAGTAGAATATAATTATTTGCTACTCCTCCAACTATTTCTTTAGAGGCTTTGACTATCATCTGTAACTTATAACAACACCTAAATATTATCCTCTTATACACACTGAAATTTAATATTGTTGGAGACTGGTATTTGTAGTATCTTCCTGAAATTAGTAGACATGCAAATTGTTAAATGTGGATTTTCCTCATATTGAAATAGGAGGGCTTGTTTAAATAGTTTAAATCTTGCCCTCATTTGCAGTGAAATCTGATAGTATTTTGCTGTTTACCTACCATCCCAGTAGAGTCATCTTGTCAACTACATTTAATCAAGGCCTTAAGTGTTTTCAGGCAGAGGTAATGTATGATTGTAATGTGTACTTCCAGTAATAGGAAGAAGCTCAATAGGGATTGGTTAATGTTGGTTTTCAAATGCTGTGGCTGAGTTCACTTAACTTCTCAAACAAATTTAAGTTTATTTCCAAAGAGGAAGGGGAGAGATCCTGGATTTTGTTTTAGTTTAGTTTGGTTTTTCCCCCCTGTAAGCTTCTAGCCAAATATCTTAAGAAAGATACAAGATACATCTTAATACATTAAGATATATCTTAATAATAAACAGAGTTCTTAAATTCCTGAAATGGTGTGTTGCCTAGGTCACAGCATCAAACTACTCTAGTGCTTTTCTTCCATACATAATTTTGCTTAAATTGCAGTTTTGGTGACAACTAAGGCCTTTTGTTTTGATTGTTGAAATACTTTGACACAACGGATCTTTATAAATGGATCCTTTTTATAAATAGGAAGTGGGTTTTTTTGGTAGAAATTTCATACTTGAACAGCTTTTCCACAAATACAGTGAGGCCCTGAGTACAAAGTAGCAGATGCACATGCTTAGCCAAAGAACCACCTTTCAGCTTCTAGTAACTTCTCTTGAATTTATTTCAGAGTTTGATTGATAATGAGTTATACAAAATACAGGCATGTCTTGCATTTACTGTTGATGGTAATACAACTGTTGGAACAAAAATTGTTCTTTTCTAGGGATGAGGATATCTAAGATTTGTGTACAAAGAGTTCTTGGGAACTTAGATGTTTGTTTTACTTGAGTTGCAGAAGTGCTGATAGATTTGGAAGGCTCCTATTTTCATGATACTGCATGTATTTTTACATTGTTTCTAAAACTGCATTGCCATAGAAAGTGACTGGAAAGTGCTCTGATACTTACTAAGCAAGAAAGTCCAGGTACAGGTTTGCAATAAACACGCTGCCTATTAAGACACAAATAGCCTACTCCTCAGATTCTTGAAATTAGCTGCTGCAGTTTTACTGATGAAATTTCATGCTTGAGTGGGGGGTTTCAAGCATGCTGGTTTTGCACTTGCAAACTTGCAGGTGTGTATTTGGAGGACAGACTCAGGCTTAATTTAGTGGTTTGACTCAAGTTCATTGAAATATGGAAACATCCCATTTAAATATTTTAAATTCTGAAAGACCTACACATCACTTTCAACTAACTGAACAGGAAGTATGTATTGCTTGAATTAAGTAAGTGTCCTGTGTTTTAATTTCCTTGGTTTTGTGGATCACATTAAGTCTTTAATGAAACACATTTTTATAATTGTTACTGGCTAGGGTGGAGGATGACAACCTGAGGCTGTCCCTAAGTATTCCCCCAACGTTCTAAGCAGGTTGAATGAGACCACCATGATACTTGGGAAACTTCTTTACTATGTTACTATTTTAGTTCAGAATTTTGCACTGAAATCTTGTGTTCCTATTACAGCTTCTTGTAGACAGCATTTAAAGAAGACTACTAGCAAGAAATATGCATCTTTAATATATTTCCCGTTTTCCATTGCTTCTCTTTACTCACTGGTCAAGACATTTCTATTGTCCACATTTGCTGTCCCAGTTATTTCTGAGACAATCTTTCAGATTCCTATGGTACTCAACATAGTCATTTTGAAGAGTCATTATAAAGCATTCTTTTGTTTGTTTTTAAGTTCTCCTCCTTCCCCCTTCACCAACCTCCTTAGATCAAAGAAGGGTCTCTTGCTGTGAAGATTAACATGTGTTACAGACACAGTTGTCTTCAGTAATGGCAAATTGGTAAAATCAGCGGAGAGGTACATTGCTGTTCTGAAATGTTCCTTTGCCAATGTGAAGAGAAATAATTTTGTATAGAGAATTCATATCTTAGGTAGTCTTCTTAGTTGGCCCTGCTTTTAAATGAGGCTTTGTATTGATG
Source organism: Pelecanus crispus (assembly GCF_030463565.1). Taxonomy (NCBI): domain Eukaryota; kingdom Metazoa; phylum Chordata; class Aves; order Pelecaniformes; family Pelecanidae; genus Pelecanus; species Pelecanus crispus. Next base: position 101,401,515 of record NC_134644.1, on the reverse strand, counting down.
CTTCCTGTTTCAGATTCAGCTAAGACTTGCCATGAAGAACCATCCATAGTACACTCTTAGTAAATGTAGCTTAAGGAGCTCATAATATGTGCTATGCCTGATTGAGGAACCAATTGTATGGTTCAGTGGTGGTATGGTAACGGTATACTGCCAAAAAGAAAAGAAAAAAAACCCCAAAACCCAAACCTTCTTAGAATATGAAATACTAAATTTTGCTATATTTAAGAAGAAAAAAAAAAATAAAACGAAAACACCACCTTATGAAAAAGCATACCTTGATTATTTAGGGTTTGTCTTCAGTGTCTAATTACCAGTGGAAATGGAAAAACTTGTCCTTTCATATTTAACAATCCATATTCTTTTCTGAAAAGACTCAGCCTCTTTAAGAACAGTTTAGTTTAGATCAGTTTCACATTAATGTGAAAATAATCAAACTGGTCATTTTGACTTCTGGTCATTGCAAATGTACCAGTTTCTGGTTATATTGCCTCATCTGCAAAAGCAAGCAGTAGCTCCGTGGGATAAGCTTTTAGATGATGGCCTGTGGGTTTCAAAAAAAAAAAAAAGGTGGGGGGGGAACTCCTCACACACCCTTTTCTGTAGTGGCATTAAACTACAGTTTTCTTAGGAGAGACCACCTTTTTCGTAATGTTTATAGGCAAAGGAGTTGGTGGTCTTTAGCTTCACTGTAAACAGTTGTTCCAGGAGCAGGTGTTTACTTGTATTTAGTACATTTAGTATTCAGTTTAAACAAAAACAATTTAGAATTCAGAAGGGAGTGTTTGTAGTAAACCAAGACAATGTGGTCTCATGGTATTGTAAAATAAAACCATGCTGGGTTTTTTTGTCATCCTCTTCTAGCAAATCAGGCTTGTTGCAAATAAGTGAAGTGCCAAAGGGCTAGTGGTGACTGGTTTTTGCACTAAGTTAGTCCTTCCTCCTCTTCCTGTACCTTAGCTGAATGTTACTGTGCTATAGCAGAGCTAGCAGAAGTGAATGTGTGCCAGTTTACAGCCCAGCATGGTAACTTCAGGTCACTGTAAATACTGGCTTAATTGAATACATGAAGCAACAAACTGCAGTGGGTGAGAATCTGGCACACATCCCTTTTGCCAGCCTTACTACAATATGGTGACTTTCAGCACAGATGCACCATGACCAGTTGGGAGCAGTAATGACTTACTTTGAAAGACTGTTTGGGTTTTTTGGGGGTTTTTTTGTTTGTTTTGGTTTGGTTTGTTTTTTTGTTTTGTTTTTTAAAGTTTAACATTATAGTCATATATACGATACACATTTTTCAGAAATTAACTTGATACCCATGTATCTAATAATGGAGACAACAGTCAGATATTTCCATGTGCAATGGTATGTATCTGCAGCTCATCTAGGGTACTTTCAGGCTTGTATGATTTGAAGGACTATGTGGCTTCTCTTCAAGACTTGGGGGAGGAAGATATGTGTATTTGGTTAGTGATTACTGGATTAGGAAATCCATAATCTGTTTAATTCAATAAAATAAGAAAAAAGCATTGTGTAGGGACAATTGGGTGCTGTCTCCAGTATTATACATTGTGGGTATCTGTGTAACTTCTGAAATAGGTGTACGGCTGCCATGTTAAACATTGTTTTTCAGAAAGCCTGAAAATACAAAACTGGATAAAATTGTTCCCCAGTAAAACCAGCAGCAGAATTGCTATGCTGCTAATCCCTACTACTGGTGACAGAATACTGCAGAGAGTGCTGCCTTTTCCTATGGACCTGATACAGTAAGGATGGGAAAACACAGTTATTCTACTGAGACTGTATGGCTTTGCATCGGTGGTAGAAGATGCTCCCACAATTGTCTTTATTCAAACATTGTGTTCATGTTATATTGGCTGAAGTCTGTCACTGCAGATAGTGCCACCTTTATGGATACTACCTTTGGAAACAGCTACAATTTCCTTCAGAAGATGCTGAAAGCTGTTGGGAATGGAGTTAGTATTCATTATATTTAATAATGGAGGTAGCATTTTTCTAGAGATGCAGTTGTTTGCTTTGAAGTTTGCAATTTACAAGAGAAAATCAGTTTCCCAATTAAATAATCTTTATGGAGTGACAGCTGGAATCTCTTAAATCCATGGATGCATCATCTTCATAAACTCTATCTTGGCTTGTATTTCAAAGGGTTTTGTCTTACTGTTATATCTTATGCCTTTTGGTGAAGCTTACTTTGGCATTTCCCTTCTTACTTCTATTTCTACAAAACTAGAATTGCCTAAAACTCTTAACAAATGTTAGGGAAGCTTGATCTTTAACCTGGTACTGTTTTTCTGTCACTTTTAGGAAAATTTCTTAATGCTTTATGGTAAAATTCTCCAAAATTGCTTGTGATAAAGTGATAAAATTAGAAATTTAAAAAAAAAAAAAGAAAAAAAAAGAAAAAAACAAATTGCAGTGTGGAAAGTGAACTTGGTATTTAGAAACCAGAAACAATGCCAGAAGTGATGAGCATATTCAGGGATTCTACACTGGATTTGTAAATGTATGTATTGATATGCAGTATTATACAAATATGAGCAGCATCTGTCCTATTCAGACTTTAACTGAAATTTTGTCCTATCTTTTTTTTTTAAAAAAGATATCTGAGAACAAAATAGTGCCTGTATATAGTGAAAACAAGCAACACTTTCTAGAATTAATGTTTACTTGACAAATGTCAGGGAAGAGCCAAGCAAATACTGGTAGGGTGACTAGAACTGTAATATAAAGTGGGGAAAAGCTGTTCTTCCATCTAGTAATCCATTGCTAAGAGATTACTGTTCCTGGAAGTATTTGCACACATCCACTAAAGAGCTGCCAAAATTAATAGGTCATGAAATAAGTCTTCAGTTCCCCCATCTCTTAACCTCTTCCACACCTCATCTGGTACCTTGTCTTGAATCTGGTCTAGTGCATGAGAGTATTGCTCATCTTCTTTTGGGATCGATTCTAGGACCTGAAGGACATGCTTTGAATGTCCATACTGAAATAGTATGTCCAATTCAGGAAGGAATTGCTAGTTGGCAAGTAAATGCATCTTTGATGTGCTCTGCATATGAATGGACTTGGAGAAACATAATTCATGTTGCATTGAATTAGAGATTATTCTTTGCATATAGTACTATGTAGTGATACCAAAGCTGGGTTTGAGTTAGAAGCAGGACATACTTGCTTGCAGCAGGATGCTTTTGCAAGCTAATAAAGGCAGAGTGAGTACTCTGGCATCCATGTATATATCTGAAGAATTTTCAGCATGATGGTTTTAAAGCAAAACTGTTGATTTATTTTCCTAGCCTCACTTTTTGCCATTTGACTGTTGTATGCAATGATCCAATGAGGACCTAAAGTCAAAGTAACTTTTCCATGGTATTGGTGTAGATTAAATGTAAGAGGCATCACAAAGCTACAAAGTAGCCACAGAACAAAAGTTCATTAAGCTTAAGAACTGATATCCAGGCCATATGGTTGGAAAAACAAAATCCACATTTTTGACCTCCTTTCTGCTGGTCTCAGCCCTGAAGAAAACTGAAGTTTTTTCAAGAAGTATCAGTAAAAAATATTTTTTGTGTTGTGTACAACTTGCTGGCTGTGTAGATCAATGTTTTCAGTTTCCAGTGTCATCACTGGTATATTCTGCAAGCATACAACTTGTTCAGATTGTTACCTTTAAAAACAAATTTTCTATGCTTCAGTGATGGTTGGAAACCAACTTTTTGTACTAATAGTTAGGTGTTTACCCATATATATATGTTAACTAGTGTTTGATGTTTTGATCAGAAGACTAGGGAAGGGGTTTTTTTTTCCCCTTTGGTAAATTTCACCAAACCAAATCCAAAGAAACTTTTGACATCGAGTCCTAAGACTGGTTAGACCCTATTCAAACCTAACAGCAGATCTTTTGCATTACAGAGCGGGGGTTGTTCTAAAGCATGCATTCCTACCCAGAACCTGTGGGGATTTGGAGCAATAACTTCTATTGTCTGTTGACACAAATTTTGTCTGTAAGTGTACATGTGATACATCTTCAGAATGGAACTATGTTCAAAACTAATGTTACCATAATTGGTTTTGGTACAGTACCTGGTTTTGCATGTATAATATTGAAAATATAACCCCTGTGTCCATCTGTGGCAGAACAAAACGTGTGAGTTAAGATTGAGAATTACTTGTGTAGACTGCAGAGGTATTTAAATAACTTTGATTGTATGCACCAGTCCTCTTCCTAATAAAAAGGTTTTTGTAGCAGGTTTAAGAAGCTTTTAACTTAATATTGTATTCACACTGCAGTCCTTTGTAAGCACAGAATGGTTAATATATTTTGAAATAAAATGCTGTTCATGTAAAGAAAACGTGAGTTTGATTTGAATGATGGGATCTTTGGAATAAGCCACAAAGGTGGCAGTTAATCTGGTGAAATAACAGGTTTGCTGGAGATGAAGTACAAATACGAGCATAACTTCATTTCACTGAGAGAAGCTGTGCTTTTCATTTTTTTTTCTTCACATTTTCTGCGGGGTAAGGAAGGACACGTGCCTCAACAGTAACTATGGTTCGGCTGACATCTGGCAACTTGCTACGCTGCCTGCAATAACACAACCACGCATCCAGACCCTACAAAAGCTTACGTTCAGCAGCTGTAGGTAATTCGGGTTATTTCCATTACGGCTTACTCGCTGAAATGGAAATGGTTGTTTAGTATCTTAAGTGTAATTTTAGATCATTCTGTTGACTATCAAGCAAAAGTGATCAAATCCTCCCTGCATGACTGCTCACACCTTTTTAAAAGAGATACGGCTGATATTCCACTTGTCATCCCTCTCACTGTTCTGTGACCAGACTCATTGCCTTGAAGTAATGCATATAGCACAATTTTAGCTAATATCGCTTTAGTTCTCTGAAGGGATTAAGCCTTGTTTAGTTTAGTGCATACAAGGTGGGTTTTTTTAGCAATTGATGCTAGTAACATAATAATGATGTTTTTGAAAATTTGGACAAGTCTTCCAAGATACTTGGAATTCCTTTTAAGTTGGAACCCAGACAAATGCATCCGTAATCAGGCAGCCCAAAGCACATGCACTTCCCCGTGAGAACTCCTTAGCTCTCATTTGGTTTTATTCATGGGTTTAATGTGCAGATACAGTGTTTGTTTTTATTAAGAGAAAGTAAGTCGTTCTGTTGAGCACCCAGAGCAGATAAAGCTTTATAATGATGTAGCACTGGTGTAGCAGCCTATTTGCTCAGTCTCAACTATTCCTTCAAAGTAGTTCAGGAGGCATATGTCTACTGTAGCTCACTAATATTTTGGGGGTGGGAGGGTAGAGAATATGAAAGAGTTATATGGCAGATAGATAGGCAAAAAATGTGCTGAAATACGCTACTGATGTATTTTGAGCTTGACTAGAGATACAATTTAAAAGATCATTGTTTCATTGTAAGAAGTCATCACCACTTCCAAACTACAAATATATTCTTTGGAGAATTCAGTTGGCTTGTTAATCTAAGCAAAGATTTTCTGGTACAGTAATTTATACTGTAGTAGATTTTCTTGGAGATTAATTTCTCTCTCGTACTGGTGGCCTTTTTTTAAAAAAAAAAAAAAAAAAAATTTTAACCTCAGAACATAGTCAGCTTTGCCTACTCCGGACCACAGTGTTTGTTACACCTCCTCCATCACTTTTGAGGAGGACATGCACTGAATATATGCAAGCCTCTGAAGGCCTTACACCGCCTCCATTCCTTCCTCAGTTCTGCTTGCTGCAATTTCTTCAGCATTAAAAATTAATTGCTGGGGAAGGGGTGGTAAAAGCCCCTCCATCAGATGGTTTCAGCTGTTAGCATTTAATTACAATGTAAGGAGAAATCTGTGGCAAGTAGCTGGTTGCTACTTGCATGATACACCTGTTGGGGTTTTGGGACTGGTGGGAACTAAAGCTGGAAGAGTAGCCTTTACCATATATTGCATTTTTTCATCCATTCTGAAATAATTATTGTTGTATGTGTTACTGGAACAAAATTTTATCTTAGGTTGGTTTCTAATCTATTTTTCAAAATTTTTCAGGATGAGCAGTGACACATGAATTTCCCTGCCCAGTGAGGCCAAAGCAAATGACTGCTCTACTAAATGCCATGTCTGCCTGTGTCAAAATGCACTCTCTCGTATGTCCATGGATGTTTATGTGTATGTACACTCAAAACATATAAGTCAGGTGCATTACCTCCTGAAAGGAGGTAGTAGTGAGGTGGGTGTTGGTCTCTTCTCCCAAGTAGCTAGCGATAGGACGAGAGGAAATGGGCTCAAGCTGCGCCAGGGGAGGTTTAGGCTGGAAATTAGGAAAAATTTCTTTATGGAAAGGGTGGTCAAGCATTGGAACAGGCTGCCCAGAGAGGTGGTGGAGTCACCATCCCTGGAAGCATTCAGAAAACGGGTAGATGTGGCACTTGGGGACATGGTTTAGTCTAGTCTGCCCTTGATTGGTTTAGGTGGGCTTGGTAGTGTAGGTTAATGGTTGGACTGGATGATCTTAAAGGTCTTTTCCAACCTAGACAATTCTATGATTCTATGATTCCATGATTCTATTTTGAGTAGATTGATGATGGTAGGAGACAGTTTTATAAAGCTTCAGGTCTGGACAATTAGCTGTGAAGGTGTTTGCTTTGTCACGTTGGAGTATCTTTTCCTAGACAGTGAACAGACACAGCCAATGCCTTCCATTTGAACAATCAGATTGAAACTTTCACTGAACACTGGTAAATTTTCCAAAGATTCCTTTCAACTGTTTTTATTTTTACTGCTTCAGAAGACTGTAGTGATACACTTAAGTTTTGCTTTTTAATTAAACAGCGCTGAAAAGTAATAGTTGGTAAGATTTTCTTGGTTTGGTTTGGTTTTTTTGGTTTTAATCTCATGAACATTGAAGTCCCTTATTCACAAGGCAGTTGCAGTCTTTTGGCTTTACCACTTGTAAAAATAGCAATATGGCATTTTGAGAAAAAAATACCCTAGACGTTCAGGTACATCTAGGTGACATAAATCCAAACATAAAATGAATGATAACAAAGAAAGTAGTATCAAGAATGAAAGCAGTTCAGAAAAACACCAAGATGGTATCTTGTGCTGCCGTATAAAATTTCATGCTGCAACTGAAATAGATAATGTAATCTTAACATATCAAATGTAAAAAGAATTGAGCTTCCATATGAAACGTTGTTTATTCTTACCCTTGACTGAAGGATGTTTAAATCCTCCAATGTAGCTTTGTATCAAACAATTAATAGCTTTCTTCTACCATCCTAGATCAGAAACTACTCCATGCTAATTACTTTTCACAGGGAAGTTCATGTTTCACATCATAGCAAGAAGTTCCTTTTTTTTTTTCTTTTATGAGGTAATCTCTGAAATTACAATAATACTGCTATTATTTATGCTGCGATGGACCCTGATGACTTCTCTGAGGATCCAGTTCCACTTCCCTGAAGTTCTGAGCATGCATGCTCGCAAGTATTTTGGTCAAGCTGGTGGATGCAAGATGGTTTAAGGAAGACGCAAGAAATGCATTAGGCAGGCACGCAATGGTAGGAAACAGCTAATTCCCAGCTCTGCTCAACCAAAGAGGTGTGTATTTCTGGAATTTTTTCTTGGTCAAGACAGTTCAGTTCTACTCATTTCAATTCAACCAGGTAAAAATCACAGCTTCCTGTTCAGATGTCTGAGTAAAAGCCTATAACCAGTATACATCCCCATCAGGAGGCAGCAATGTCAGATTTTCTTTAGATAGGTATTTTTTTCCTTAAGTTAATAATCTACAACGGTTTTCAAAGAAATGCTGTTCTGTGAAGAGCAAGGCTGCTGGTTTTCATCAAATTCTGGTTTTGCTGTAGACTTTCAAGAACTGAGACAGTGGCAGGGGAATTCAGAAGCTTACACACTGGGAATGTGAAATATTTTCTTGTATGCTTCTCAATGGTCTGTAACTGACATGTAGTAAGTATTTCTTTGCTTCATGAAATACAGTTAGTATAGTTGTAGCTAGACTGTCACTGCTGTACTATTGCAATTGTTCTAGCAGTGGTTAGTCCACTCCCATTTTTCGATACATCCTGACAAACCATAAGCTGCCTGTACACTATAGAGCCATTTTCTTTGTGTAGAGTTAAAACTGAAGATTTTTTTGTCTCAAGGGTGAAATAAATTTGATTTTCTTTTTGGAGTATTGCCAATTATTGCAAATTGATAAAGTCCTATGTGTTTTCCTAGCCATGTTTATCTGCGAAGGTATCAACCTTATGCCTATATGTTCCTAATAAAACTACAGAGATGGCAATTAATTTGAGCTGTCTGCTTGCCATCACCACTGATTTACAAGCATTAAAAAGCTTTCCTTGAAAGCACTTCTGATCTCTTATGAAAGCAAATGAATGTTCCGTGGTGACAAACCTTCCAATATATTTAGTTTTCTGGTCAGAATTAACTACCTTGCACTGGTAGTTATTAAGTAGCTAAATGGAAATTTCTTGGTACCTGTATGAGAACATCAGATTTGCCTTTGCACTTTCAAATGTCGTTACTCTCTTTATCTCTCAGGAATAAATATTTGAAGAAAATGATTCTGAGGTTAAGTTCTCCCAGCTGGGAAAAATCCACCATATCCGTGGCCACAGAAAAAAGACACTCTCTTCTTCCTAGATACAGCAGCTTATTTTTACAGTTATGTCCTATCTTTCAAAGTATAAGTGCTCCGAATGTTCATATGAATTAAATAAAATATGAAAAATAATTATTTGGCTAAACTGAAATGATCCTTTGATAAAGGGGATTCTTGTCTTCTGGGCAGTCATGCATGTGGCAGGTCTTGCCTAAGGAAATACTTTCATTTTGATTGACCATGAAGAATTTTGTTGGCCTGGTAGACTCCTGTGAGAGCTGACAAACACCATGTCAAAATAACGTCAAGATCAAAAAATTGGTAACACATGAAAACTAGATGGATTATACACTAGTCAAGTGACTGTAGAAAGCATAAATAAGAATACTTGTTCTAGAAAGCATTGCAGTAGGTTCCTGTTAAAAACTGGTCTTCGTCTATCACAATATTGTTGATGTATATCAAGACAGGAAGAAAAGTTGTAATTATTTTGAAGGTCAGATGTAATAACTCAGCATTTTCAATGACAGGTAGAAATTCCTTCTGAGAAATCTTGGTTATTTGTCAAACTGATCTCATTTTAACAACGTACATGTTAATAGAGCCAAATGCAAGGTGATGCATTCAGAATTATACATCTGTTATGAGGATTATATTTTGGAAGCCAATGCCTCCTTAAAGCGTTTATGGTTCAGCTTAGATATCTGACAGGAAGAAAATGCCTGGTGTTGGGTGATGGTTAAAAAAAATATGATCCTTGGATGTGTAAAAAAAGATAGCACCAGGTATATGTCTGTGACATTTGACAGGAGAACTGAGAAAATAATTGGGCTAGTTCTGAGGCTTGTGCATTGAAAAAGATGTTGGATAGTAGAAAAAGTTCTGAAGTGAGAAAAAGGGTGATTCAGGCCTGACAAATTTTCCTTCTAATGAGATATTAAAGCAACTCCATCTTTGGAGTTTAGCCAAGAAAGGGGTTATTGATAGTGGATTGATCAAACTCTAAGGAAAAGCAAATTTAAAAATCAAAGGGTCCTTCTTTCAAGTAGGAAAAAACATCGGTATCAGATGGCTGGAAGTTGTTTCTAAACAAATTTGGACTCGAGTTAAGGCACATGTTTTAACACTAATTAACCAATGGAAAAATCTCACTGATGAAGGTATTAATCATCCTTGAGGATTTAAAATCATTCATTACACTGTCTAGGGTGACTGAGCTTCTGAATAAAAAATCCTATGGCCTCTGTTGTGTAGAAGAGAAAATAGTGGCTAGAACAATCCCTTTGTCACAAAGTTCTGTGAATGCTTAAAATAGGGAATGTTTCATTCAGTTAAAACCCTCATGTACTTAAAGCATCTGTAGTTGTCTGCAAAGATAAGCAAGGCCTGCTGTCTTGGCAGCTGCGAGATCAGCACCTGAAATTTCATGATCGTTCCTGGCATTCTACTGATCTTTGTCCTTTAGTGTATCTTTTTATTATAACACAAAAATGGTGGTTGCAAAAAAGCGTTTTACTGGGGATTTAGGTGTGGAAATGGGTTCATGAGTCATGCTGAAGCCAGATAAATTTTTCAGCTCTATGTGTCTTTACTTTGATGTTAGCTTGTTGACTTTTATGTTTTCCAAATAAATATCTGTGATGTTGAGTGAAAAAACATCCTGCTTTTTTTGTCTTGTTTTTAAAAAAATGGTGCCTTGCCTTGATCTCTCTTAACAGTAGCATTTGTCGCTTGTGGTGCTGGAAAATGCTGTCAAGTTTTCTGGCTTGCTTAAGTGCTTCTTCATTTTCTTCCAGAGTCAGTACATTTTCTGGAATGACATGCAGTGTCCACCTATCCTCCAAGTATTAATTGCTCTTCAGTGAAGGAGCGATCTAATCCGTAATGCTCTAGGGTGCACAAGAATGACCTTGCAGCTTTGCGGAGTTGATAACAAGTGTAGGAAAGTCCCGCTGGCACTGACTGGTTTTTTGTTGGCTTTGGTTTTTTCTGCCTACGAGATCCAGTTCAGAAGAGGAGCGGGGTAAACTGTTGCCGGCTGCAGCCCCTTTGTGACAGTTAAGTGATACCGAGGCATTGGTGCCATTTTTGTAAAGAGACGGGCTCTCTCCATGTAGTGTTTGCATACGTTTTGAGCAAGACTCGTGACTTCGGTTCTTATCTTTAAACCCATTTTTCCCTCATAATCCAAGTATTTTACCAAAAAAATATTAGAACATTCTTGCGGATGCATGGAGTCCTTTGTGGAAAAAGATGGATATTCCTACTATCAGACAGTTCTTTTTCTTTTTGTCGTGGTTTAGCCCCAGCCAGCAGCTAAGCACCACGCAGCCGCTCGCTCACTCCCCCTGCCCCAGTGGGATGGGGGAGAGAATCAGAGGAGTAAGAGTGAGAAACACTCCTGGGTTGAAATAAGAACAGTTTAATAATTGAAAGAAAGTAAAATAGTAATGATAATAGTAACAATATAATAATAATAATAATAATAATAACAACAACAATATACAAAGCAAGTGATGCACAATGCAATTGCTCACCACCCGCCGACCGATACCCAGACAGTTCCCGAGCAGCGATCGCTGCTCCCCGGCCAACCCCCCGCCCCAGTTTCTATACTGAGCATGACGTCATATGGTATGGAATAGCCCTTGGGTCAGTTTGGATCAACTCTTCTGGCTGTGCCCCCTCCCAGTTTCTTGTGCACCTGGCAGAGCATGGGAAGCTGAAAAGTCCTTGACTAGCATGAGCAGTACTTAGCAACAACTAAACCATCAGTGTGTTATCAACATTCTTCTCCTACTAAATCCAAACCACAGCACTATGCCTGCTACTAGGAAGAAAATTAACTCTATCCCAGCTGAAACCAGGACACTTTTACTTCTTTCCAGATGAGGATGTTTGGGTAACTTGTTAATAGCACATCGCCGCCTACTGAGAAGTGGGAGACTGTTGATAACTGTTTATTATTCACAGATAAAATGAGGCAGTGGGAAATTCTGGGTGGGATAAACAGTGTTGATATAACTATGCTTTCACTACAAACAGCGGGAGTTTAATCAGGTACTTCAGCGGCATCAGTCAAACCAAAGTACTGAGTGATTTTGAAAAATCCCACCCTGCATGGTTTGCTTTGAAGATGGAGGAAGCCAGTGGCACAGTGGCAGAAGGGATCAGGGATTTTGGTTGTCTATGTGCTCTGCCTGGATGCAGGATACATCATGTGTCCACTACATCTGTGTGTACCTGCTACTACCAAAGCTGCTTTATCTGAAACAGGCTTTCCTGGGGTGTTGCCTCTCCAGCAGGTAACGTGGATTTGCGTAAAGGAGAAGCTGAGTGATTTGGGTAGACTCATTACAGGGGGTCAAGGGCCCTTTAGGTGTAACTGGACAAAGCCTCCCAAAACACTCCCTCCTCGTGCCCAGCCACCTCCAAGTCCCTAAATGGTGTTTGCAGTCTCCCTGAGATGTGTGGCAGGAGACATGCTTCTCCTCCTTGCCCTGGGGCCCCAGGTGGAGGCAGTGGCAGCTGACCCTCCCTGACTAATTGGCTAGTTAATTTTCTAATTAGCTCTCAGATTATTTTGATTAAAGCCTTTTCAAGTTGGTGTAATGCCTTACACCCCCATTTTCTTTTTTTCTTTTTCTTTTTTTTTTTTTTTTAAATCACTGGAGGCTTTGGCAGCCATCCGTCTGTCGTGGGGTTGCATGGGGTTGCGTGGGGGATCCTGGAGGGGTGAGGCTGCCCTGTGTCCCCTGGCTGCCTGCTTCCCTGTGGAGCTGTGGTGTCAGTTGTGCTCTGTGAAATGGGGGCAGCCCGTGGGAAGTGGACATCCCCCTCCTGGATCTGTTCTGGATTTGTCTTCCAGCACAATGGGCACCCTTCTAATTTCTGTGGGCTTGTGTCATGTTCACAGCAGTTGTAAGCTATTGAATGTCCTTTGTTGCCTGCTGCAGATTGCATTTGCAGCTGTCTTTTCCCACTGAAAGGCTAAAAAGTAATTGTGGCTCTGCTGATGGTTCTGGCAGTGTTGCTGCATCAGGGTTTCCTCAGGCTGGGTCAGATGTTTGAAACTTTAAGCTCTCATTCTGACCACTGATGGTGTTAATTATCTTTTGGGTTTCGTTCCTCTTTTCCTTTCCAGGCAACCCTTCGCTTTTGTTTGCCAACAAGTATAAGGTATCGACAAGCAAGGGAAGCTGTTATTTGTGGTTTGGTATACATTCATGCAGAGACACAGAATAGAGGCACGGGCTAAAGGTCAGATCTGGAAAGGGAATTGGGATCTATATCCCAAATATCACAATTGCTATGATGAACTATTGAGTTAATTTTAATCCTCAAGGCAGCTAAAGTTTGCAGGATTATTGTTTTTATTACCGTGTTCCCCAGAATCTGTTCTTGGATGAGCTTAGAAGCCCATCGGCTTGGCAGATCTGAGCAGCTCACTAACAGATGTGTACCTGAGCTCTTCCAAACCTGTAATTCAGTGCTGTTCTTCTGCCTCTGTCAAGTGCACATATTCTCAGTAGACCTATCTGTATGTCTGAATTTGGGCTGTTGGCCCAACAGAGAAGTAACTGCCATTGTATTGTAAAGCACAGCCAATATTAGCATTATATATGGGGCATTATATATGTTTGGGGTTTTTTTTCCCCCCTTGTAAATGAGCCTGGTGGCTTAAGTATTCATTGGGGATGCAAGTTCAGTTTACCCTTCTTCCTGAGAGCAGCCTGTGTGGAAGAGGATCCTAATACCTTGCTGCTGCTCTGGTAGCAATGTCATATAGAGTAAGTGAACTTATTTTTATACCTAGGCTAGAGACTGCTGCTCACTCTGATTTAATTGCTATTTAAATATTCAGTGTGCAACAGAACAGCTTCAGCCAAGAAAGGAAACTGCCTTCCCTGCTCTAGATGGAAGAAGCAGTGAGGAGGAGAGAGTAATGTTTTTGTCTCTTTCAATATTCTGATATTGAACCCTCTCAGGCAGATGTTCAAACACTTAACAGTTGTGTAAAAAGACACTGGATGCAACCCTCTTCATTTTGGCTGCTTTATAAGAAGAGACCTGCTGGTCTCCATCAGAAATGTGCTTTTAGGAGAAGGTCCCCAATTTTTAGTGCTAAGCCAAAGAGTGTTCCCCCAATGGTGCCAAGCAAGTTTGCTTAAGCACCGGGGAAGATGGATGCAAAACACAACCTTGGTGTAAATGTCCAGTAGGTAGTGCTCAGAGTATGTCTGTCTGTGTTGGAGATGAATGTAAGAAAAAAAGCCATGAGGGTATGATTCTGAATTCTGTAGAGGTTGTCCATTTAACTTGCCATTTCCAGAACATCTGCTGAGTAGGTTCCTGAACGGGTTAGAACATCATGAAAAGCAGATGCTGCTCTTCAAGTAACAGCCCTTTCTCCAAAAAGCAATATCATGATAGCGTTGGTTGTGTAGTATACCCCATTTTCAGCAGTAGATCTGTTTTCACAGAGCATAAACCATCTTACAGCGGGGTGAGACTGCACAGTTAAATTCCTAATGAAGATCTACTTGACAGGTTACATAACAGAAACTCGTCAAGACCGTCATGTTTAGCAGGTTCTGACGTTGCTGCTGGCAGCTGTGCAGATGACCATGTTCTTTCTAGGAGCTGCAGTTCTTCAGAAAAGACAATAATCTTGTGAAGAATTTTGACATTTCAAAATGAGATTTTAATTAAAACAGGAAGTGAAACCATTCAGAAAATGGCACAAAATCAAAATGCAAAAAGATTCCCACCAGAAATGGCAAACTAAAAAGGTGTTTTTCCTAAAAACTAGATTTAGAGTTGCTTTCGTCTGTCGTTGGCCAAGTTTCAGAATTATTTTTTCCAAGCTGAATATTGGAGCAATGCTTGTGTTGTACCCATAATTGGCACTTTAATATTGCTCACCAGTTATCTGAAATGTGTGCTGGGAATTGCCACATTCCTGTGGGAAAAATTCAGTTAAGAAACTTCTGAGAGGAGGATTACCTACGCAAAAGTTTTCGTTGTCCCTTTTAGGAAGACAGAATTGGTTCAGAGGATATGGGAGAATAAACAAAGAAGTCCAGTAGAGAAAGCTGTGTTTCTGGCATGTTGTGGGGCACACCAGATTAAAATATAAATTTTGTCTTACCTTAAACAACAGACAAAAGATTTGGAAGGATTTTTCTTAGTAGGCTTCTTGTTTCATGAAGCAGAAAGTCAAAACTCTCATTGATTCTGCTCTGAAAAGTCCTCTCTGATAAGGAAGATCCTAGGGATTTTTCTGGGTCTATTGATCTTCAGGGTACTTCGTATGTCTTTGATGACTCCATTAGAGGAATGTTCCTGTAAGCCCAGGGAACAGTAGCAATGCCAGCCCCAGGCAGTTTTACTGTGTATTGCTATAGTGGCTGTTGACCATGGGAGAGATGCTTTGCATACAACTTCATACTTAAATGACAGTCCAAAGCAGACTCTGAAGAAAGAAGAAAATTTCAAGACTCTACACTTGCTTTACTCCACCTTGGTAATTTTGACCTAGACAAATACTGTGTGGTCAAGTAAAGAAAGAGTTAAAATATGCTAGTCTGGCATGTGGTGAGCGGTAAGGAGGAATACCTACATATTATGAACCAACAAATTCATTTAAGACTTCCTTCCTTTTCAGACCAATCTGGAACAGTAGCTAAAATAAGTAGTTAGGCAAACTGTTAAAAAAAAAAAATTAAATATGAATAGTTATGTGTGTTATGTGAAGTTACTTGTAAGCAAAGGTTGTAGGCACGGCATGTGATTAGTGCAATGGTTGACATAAAATAGTGTAATATGATTGGTTATAGAAATGTGTATTTGAGAAATAGGCACAGACTTCAGTAAATAAAAACAGAGACAAGTGATGTGGCAAGAATTCTTTTAATGCTTGTGATTAACATGCACAGTCCTTACTGCCAGTCAATATTGTCACTTTCTGATAATGTTAATCAAAGGCTACCTTAGTTTGCAGTTGTGGTATATTTTTCTCCTTAACAGAACAGTGCTGCTGGGGAAACCAACATCATCTTGGAAGCAAAAAGATACTAGATCAACAAAGCAACAAATAGGCTTTGACCTTTGTAAATGGAAGTATTTTTGCATAAAGGCATCACTATCGATCCTATTCTTAGCTTACAAATGGATGATTTGAAAAAAAAGTGGATGTGAACATGCTGTTTGTTGTAGTAATTTACCAAGCTAGGAATTTCCAAGTCTCCTATATATGTAATATACTACTTTAATCCAAAAGCTTTTTTTAAAATGGGACTCAGCAGTGACCTTAGAAAATAAAGGTAGTTCCTTTGGTTCAGGAGAAGTTTGGTTTGCAAACCTGGTCTCTCTACATCATTAGAACAAACAGCTACTCCCAAGGAAAAGATCCTGATTTGAAATGAGTTTATCTAATTAATCGCTGTGGTGTGATAAACTGTATTACTTTCTAATGTGTACTGTAAATACCTTGGGAGACATGTGTTGTATTTGCATATATTACAGTTTTATCTCATTGACACTTGATAAATAATAATAATCTCATGATCTTCAGTGTCAGCAAATAGTTTCATCCTGGGAACAGAGGAGTATCCTGTACTCATCAGGTGCAATCACTGGCTAACTCTTAAGCCAACAGTATTGGAGAAACCGCTACTTCCAGTGGATTATTTCAGAATTCAGTGTGCAGTGCTGTCAACAGAGTTACACTGCTGTAAAGTAAGGCTGTTATTTCTTGGGGAAAGTGTCTATATTGATTTGCTTTGTCTTAGCAGGAACTTGGAAGACTGTGTTGCCTGATGCATAATTAACATCTGAAAGTAAAGGTCACTTGAAAGCTTTAGCATTTAACAGATAATGCTGGCATGTATTTGAGTAATTTTTTGTTTCTTAACAAAAATATTTTTAAAATTTAAGCTATGGCTTTCATGTACATAATGGAGCTGGCAGCTGTTCAGTCTACTCTTATACAACTTTTCATATAGACCCATATACTCCTTTGGCAGCTGAACATTTCTTCCCCAAGTTCTACATTTTTCATAGAAAATGTGACACTGCTGCCAGTTTTGTTCTTAAGTCTGTCAAAGAAAGGTTACTTAACTGTTTTCATTGGATTTTCAGGTATTGCTGTAACTTCTTACTGCTCTGTTTTATACTGTCTTGTCTTGCCTTTGGCCAAAAGAAAGGAAGAGACACAAAGGAGAGAAGACGTGAACTGCTTGGTAGGGGTTCTTGAAACAGTATAGGAAAGTTGCATTTTTAGTCGTCTACTATCGAGTTACCGTTGGAGAGCTTAGCTGTATCCTGAGGAAGACAAGTTAGGAATCTAGAGGCTATAGATGGCCCTGTGAGGAAAATAAGTCAGAGCAAGTTTGTACATGTCTAAATGTGATTTAGTTAGATTTATAACAAGGAAATAAAAAAGGCAACATTGACTGCGTGTTTATAGGTATCCTTGAAGAAAGATACACCTGAGATAAGGAATAGTGCTCTTCAACCATTAGTTTTCCTAGCCCTGAGGAGAGTCCTAGCCTATGCTTGAGCCTAGCAGTAGGGGAGAGGTTCTTGTGCAGGTAGGTGGTGTGGTCCTTCTCTGCTTTTGACACAGGCTACAGATTTCTGCTTTTGTCTCTAACAATTCATTTAAGCAGTAGAGAAATGCTGTAGCTACAGAGACCCCAGCCTGTTTGATGACTGGGATTTAGGTGGAGGCCAGGGATAGAGGTATCTGCCTTTTTCCTCAGTCTCTGACTCGGGTTAACATGGAGTTGTGTGACAGTCACACTGTCAAGGCCAAGCATTCGGGCGTGGGACCGAGTTACGACATTTCTGCATGTCTTCCTGCGTGCTCTTAGCCCAGGGCTAATGCAAGGGAAGTTGCTTTAATAAAGGGTGTTTCAGCAGAGATGCCTTACCTTGCATTTTCCCTGGTATTAGAGCATGCCCGTCAGCTACTTTTAGTGCTCATAGGACCCATGATAACTTGGTTGCATGTCTAAGCCCTAAGGTGTCACCCCTGGAAAAGATAGGGGAAAAATATGTTTTGCATGTGTAGGGAGGCACAGAAATATAAATGTTTTATGCTGTAACTTTGCATTATAATTTCTGTTTTAACAGGAATAAAGGGGGAAAGTTAAGAAACCACTGGATTTACTTTGTAATAGTTAGATTTTAGAAGTGTAAATGGTTAGAAATTCTGACTTTTCTAAATACTGTTTGCAACATTCCCCATGAAGTCTAAATGCTGTTATTTAGAAACTGTGTGGTATGCCCTGTGAGAGCTGACTTGGAAGTGCTAACATATATCCTTTGTGTATGATAATCTTGATGTCTCAGTAATGCTTTCAGAAAAGATAGAATTCAGCCTGTACTTCAGCAAAGGGGTGTTCCAAGGTGCAGGAGAAAGGGGAACCCAACTGAATTATATGTTGATTTGTCTTGGTTTCCTCTTGCCTTGTTATGCTACTGCAAGAGACCTAAGGACAACAGGGATCGGATGATTTTTTTTGCATTCTTTGCAGTGAAATAAATAAGAAAACTTTTTTTAAAATATCAAGTATGTTTGTTCAAAATAATATTTAAAGTAACTTTTTGTATTGGATGAGCAAACAGCTTGAGGGCAGTGTCCAAGGAATATCATAGCTATTGTGTATTTGTGCCTGCATTGCAAAGAGAATAAAGAATTTCTTCAGCCTTAGCTGAAAAATCTGAAGTGATAACTACATCTGTGTGTTTATCAAACATCTGCAAATTTTTCCATTTCGGTGAATGCAGCTAGTGCATACAACTGGTTATTTGTAATCATCCCTCTGAATCAGTGTAATGAAGAGCTTAGATTTTTAGAGTATAAGAATGCAGTTGGCTGTTGTGAAGCTAACTTGAGTTACATGCTGCCTGACAAAATGTCAACCAAAAGGTACTTCAGTCCTGCTGTTTCTCTGTGGGGGGGTAATCATCCCACAATCACTCCAGAATTTTTTCTCGTTCCTTGGGAGCTTCACTTTTGGTATAAGAAATTGTGGTTTTGCAATCAGGGTCTTCATTATTTTGCCTTAACCTATTTACTGGATAGCCAGACTCTTCATTTAGAACAGGATTTGAAATGAAGTAGATCGATGCATTTGAAGAAGAATGATTTGTTCCTTATTTTAAGTTACTGAAGTTGCACATAGATAATGAAATTTGTGTTGAGATTTTCTATGTAAAGATTTTAGCTTTGAGAAATTTTTATGGGTAAATTACAAATATCCCTTCACTAGAGATTATATAATGAAACTGATAAAAAAGGAAAAATGGTAGAAATACCCCTAATTTATACTTTTTTGTGGGGTTTCGTCCCTACTCTGCCGTACATTTCCAAAACTTTTATTACATGTATACCTCTCAAATGTCTTTTCTCTTCCCTCAGCTGATTTGATTTCCATTAGTATGAGCTGTTGGGTCCAAAGCTGCCTGTCATCTAGCTGTGATATAAGTGATCCTCTCACAGTAATTTACCAGCGTTGTGTCAGAACAGAACTTAAAAATTCCTTTCCTTCTAAAATGAGGGTCAGCAGCATTCAGTTTTAAGGAGAGAGTGGAATCCAAGGTGTAATCAATAAATTAAGGGAGTTTTTGGTTAGTGATGAAAATAATAATCACTGTATAATGAGAGATTCAGTGCTGGTTAGCTGCTGTGTAAAAGCTGTCTGCAGTACGCTCCAGGCAGAGGCTCATGGAGCATGGGAGATGAAGCTGGTACAGATTTCTTAAGATGAACCTTGCTCACGAGGGAAATAAAGCTAGCAAACTATGGTTCTGAGTGCATGAAGTGCAGCAAATCATCAGGCACACAAATGGACTTCTCTTGGCTCAGTCTGAAAAATTGTGCAAAAGCAGTACTGTAGCAAAAAAAAAAAGTATCCCAAAACACTTCATGCTACACTTTTGTGAATGGGTTGAATGGATTTTTTATGAGGTGCTGTGGAAGAAAACCAAATCACTGTTCAGTATGTCCTTCATGAAGAGTTAAACTTTCTTTAGAGACTGTTTTTTATACAAGTGCAAAGTATAGTTAAGGCTATGTAAATACACTAGATCTCTTATTTAAAGATTTTTTTTTTCTCTTAGTGTAAAAGATGTTGGTGCATTTTGCCTAATTATATACAATGCAATTACTATTTTATATTTGATTTTAAAACTTTCAGTAAAATTTAAGTAGGGAAATATGCTAGAAGAATTTGAGAGATTTAGGTAACTTAGGTGATAATGTAAAAAAAAAGTCAAAAACCCCCAAACAAACAAAAAAACCACCAAAAACCCTACTGTAAAACATAAGGATGTGAAATTCTATAAATTTTAGCTGAGTTAGAAACTCTGCTGTGACAGCATCCGTGATACATGGTGAACACATTCCACAGCTGGAATGTTTCATATGGAATGGATTATCAGATTCCTTAATTTTAAAACTTCCGTTTCTTCTACATGCATACTTGTCACACAGGAATTCATATAAAGGTTGAACTAAATAATTTATCTACCATTTAAGAACAACTTAGAAAGTTTTAAAATATTAAAACCAGATAGGAGTCCTTCAATGTAAATATGTTCAGCTCAACAGACAACTTCAGTTTCCCCAGATATATAGGTGAGGTGAGGTTAATTGCATTTATACTGTCTTTAAGCCTTGATTTCCTATACATTGTGAAGGAGGAGGTATATATGAGGGTGGAAGTGAGATTATATTTTGATAAGATTTTCTTTGGAATCAATTAAAGCTGATAGATTTAAGAAATAAAGAGAGAAACACCTCAAGTCTCTCTACACTTCTGAGAATCTGTAAGTGTAAGTTAAGTAAGTCCCTCGTGTGTATTTTGACAGTCTGTGCCTAACTGATTGTCATGAGGAACAACCTTTGCATTTTTTGCATAGCCACTTTTTTTCCCTCAGACTTTTGTACCTAACAGCTGAGATTGGTCTCTCCTTGGTCAAGCGAGCCTTAAGAACCAAAATTTTAAAAAGTCTTCAGCAGAACCTAACTCCAGTGACCATCTCTTTGTACACTCTTGAATTAGGCTGGGTTGCGCCTTGGTTCCGTCACGAGGTGCCTTCTGCAGAAACATCTTTGCCTGGGATACGTGATGCAGGAGGCTGTGAGCTAAATGCAGCACGGTGGCCCTTGTGTAACCAGCAGGCTGCCCTGTCATCCAGCCTGCTTTTTTGCCTTTGACTGTAGGAGAAAGGGTGCAGCAGAGTCACAAGAAATGGAAAAACTCTTAAGGTATACTTTCAGTACTAAGTATGTATTCATGTGTATAGTTTAATACAGTTTTCCTAGCTATAGAGTGGCCTCAGTGTGTGCTTGCCTGTACATAGCTAGTCTTCGATGCCTTGTTGCACATGCATTTGTTTTGTTAAAACCCTTTGTACAGCTGTAGATCTCAGTTCGGCGAAATGTGGAGCACCTGCAACTGTGGGAGTTCAGTAGCAGCCAGGAGCGTTTAGCATTCGGGAGGTCAAGCCCTCTGTGGCTATGTCTTTTCACTGATGAAGAAAGATGCACAAATGTGTGAGCACAGCACTCGTGTAACATGAAACTATTTAGGACCTAGGTATTAGTCATATTCTGTATTATTGATAGAAGAATGCATAGTTAATATACATACTTATTTTGGGAGCAGAGGCACTGTAACTTCTCAGAAAACTTGGTGTAGTTTTTGAGAAAATGTAGGCACAAATTCAGTTTTTTAGGTAAACAGAATCTTACAAAGAAAATAAGTGTACATTTTCATAAATCTCTGAGGAATTTCTTCATTTGCAATGTGGAAAAATCTGATGTTTACCTTATGTAAAATGTTTGAGACGTTCTTCTCTGTTCTGAATGCTTCATGATGATCCAATAGGCAGCGTGGATGATTTGCTCGCGCCAACATCTCAAAAGTAGATAGGAGTCTCAGGGTGATGGTAGAGGATAGGTGGAAGAAGCCTAATGCTTTCAGGCAAACACTCTAGTCACTAATAAAACAATTCTCTGCCACAAAGAGTGACAATCCAGTGACACCTTCTAGAAGCTGGTACAGAATATCCTGATGGAAAATAAATTCACTAGCCAGGGCACACAGACTCTTACAAATGAATCACCACAGAAAGCATGTGTGTTTAACAGAGTAGCTATCCAAGTTGATGTTAACAGCAAACATCAAGGCCTTTAAAATTCTTAAACCCACTTTAGTGGATATTGATTTGGGTAATAAGAAATATTTCCTTAGGGAAACACTTGATAAAAGAGCGTAAGGCAAGGGGAAGTGATTTTGCACTGCAGTGAATGTGAAGAAAAAGAATAGTTAACCAAACAGCAATCTCTGATCAGCTGTGTTTCTAATTTTTTTATGCTGCAGCATCTGAAGTGTTTGAGTACTTCCCCTGGAGTCTGCAAGCACTGCTGTCATCAGGGTGATTCTGCCCTTGACAGGAGAAAGGCTGCTGCTGGTCGTGTGTGATTGCAAATTCAGCCTCATGAGCTCAGCTGGGAGAAAAGGGCAGGGCATGCTAGCCCGGTGTCGTGGTTTAGCCCCAGCCAGCAACCAAGCACCACGCAGCCGCTCGCTCACTCCCCCTGTCCCGGTGGGATGGGGGAGAGAATCGGAGGAGTAAGAGTGAGAAACACTCCTGGGTTGAGATAAGAACAGTTTAATAATTGAAAGAAAGTAAAATAGTAATGCTAATAGTAACAATATAATAATAATAATAACAATAATAATATAGAAAGCAAGTGATGCACAATGCAATTGCTCACCACCCGCCGACCGATACCCAGACAGTTCCCGAGCAGCAATCGCTGCTCCCCGGCCAACCCCCCCCAGTTTATATACTGAGCATGACGTCATATGGTATGGAATAGCCCTTTGGGCAGTTTGGATCAACTATTCTGGCTGTGCCCCCTCCCAGTTTCTTGTGCACCTGGCAGAGCATGGGAAGCTGAAGAGTCCTTGACTAGCATGAGCAGTACTCAGCAACAACTAAAACATCAGCGTGTTACCAACATTCTTCTCCTACTAAATCCAAACCACAGCACTATGCCTGCTACTAGGAAGAAAATTAACTCTATCCCAGCCAAAACCAGGACACCCGTGTATAAACGCAAGGCTGTAATGTCTGTTTTTCAGAAAGGCTCTGCCTCTGTGAGCGGAGAGTGGGAGGGTACTGAGTCAGAGCGCGGCTCTGCGAGCGTAACATGCCCAATGGCAGGAGCTGTGCACCAGGTTCTTCCAGCACCCCCAGACCTTCAAGTCTGAAGACCCAGTCTGCCGCTGCTCTGAAGATGTGTGGCAAAAAAATAGGAATCATTGTGGACAGACCTTGCCTCAAGTTTAGACTGCCTTTTTCAGCAGCCTAGCTTCTGCCACATCAACCATCGGGATTAGGTTCTTTGCGTGCCACTTTTGTGCTGGGATACTGGGATGACAAGCATGTTTGAAATGCGTGCTGAGGAGAGAGAGATGAGCAAGTGGAGGGGAAGCCAAGTGATCAGTGACAGGTTTTCTTATGAAGAGGAGTGACTTCTCAGTTTATCATGCGTGTGTATTTGGACTTGTGTGTTAATTTGGTCTTAAGATACTTAAATTAGACCTAAATAAAAATACATCCTTTTCTGTCACGTCTCACCTTCTGTTGCAGTCTAGATCTGCTTGACATTTTTCACATGCAAGATGAGCACTGCCCCTGAGGCCTCTTCAGTCTGTTTTGTGCAGATGGAACAAGGCAATGATGTATTTGCGGAGGGTGATGATGGTGTCGCTGAAAGCAGAGACAGAGGTCAACTAGAAGGAAGCATTTCTTTAGTTCACCCCCTTTCAGTGTTGTTCATTGGCTGTTACTCAGTGGCCTGAACATGGGTTTTTTTTTTTGTTTGTTTGACGCCTCCCCCTTTGCTTTGCATTCCAAACCTATTGATCCACCAGGTGTTGTGATGGCCCCTATTCAGATCAAGACGACTTAAAAGAGTCTGAGTATGTGGGATCTGAGGGAAGGTGAACTGAAGCTTGGTGGGAGCACCATGCCAGGGAGCAGCAGGGTAGACCTCATGGAGCTGTGACTGAAAGGGGTGAGTAAAATGTGAATGCAGTGGGAGTGTTAAGAAGATTTCTGGAAGATGAGTTTTGGTATCCTTCTGGTGTAACTGGAGGGCCTTGAATGAGTAGTTAAGGCTGGCCATGTTGCAAAAGCACTTTGATAAAGGAATTCAAGGGATAAAGTGATGTGGCAGGGGACAGCATGTGATTATTTTCAGCATGTCAGGCAGGTGAGAGAGACAAGCAGACCAGGTGTGGAGATTGGAAAGGAGGAGGCAGATATAGAGCAAGAGACAAATAAAGGATTTAGAGGTGGAAAAATAGAAAAAGCGTGGATTTTGTAACACCAGAGCATTTTTGTGTTATCTTTAGAATTGAAGAGCAGAAGCAAAGTTTGTGGGATATTTCATATCCTTCAGAATAAAATGTTTATTTTTTTTAAGATATATGTGTCATGCAGATGTTCTCTGAGTAATGTGAAATCCAGATTTTCTATACAGCAAGTTTTAGTGTGGTGAATCTCTAAACTTTCAGGTTCCTGAATCTTTCAGGGGGAGGGAGGAGGAAAGGGGAAGATTGACCCTATGTTTAGAATCAGTTAAATACGTTGGTGTGTTTTAAAGAGGGAGAGAAAGAAGAAATGTCAACAAACTTCAAATAAGAGTTAAGCATTAATAATTTACAGGATGCGTCTAGGGAAGTCGTATATGCCAATCTTATTAGGGGAGCAGCTGCCTCACATCTCTTGGCAACAGCATAAACTGACCATTACCTAGAAAGCACCTTGCTAAAAAGAACTTGCCTTTTGCAATTCTGTTTTATGTGGTAGGGGAAAATTTTTCCTATGTTACAGGCTAGAGGAGTTAGGACCATCAGGAATGCTTGGCTGTGTTGAGTTTTTGAAACCAGTACTAAGCCCCAAGCAAAAATTGTCACAAATTGTGATACCTCTTTGTGTTGTAGTACCAAATACAACGTTTAAGTGCATTTCAGTAAGTATAGAGGGCTGGATGCAGCTGTGTTGCTGCTGGGAACGGAAGGGAAGGGAAGGTGGTGTAGATCCATGTAACAACTACTGTATCCTATGACTCAGAAGATATAAGAGGTGCTGATGGGAGAGGGAGAAGGAGAGGAGGTGTGAGTTTGGCTTAGTCCTTGCCTGCAGGATTGTATCTGCAACAGAGAGTGGTCAGTGTCTCGTTCTTCCACTTCTGCACAAGAGGAAGGTTTGGCTGCCTTGAGGAATGCTGTGAGATGACATCTCATGCTCCTTTTCAAAGGCAACAGTAGCTTGGGATGGGTGAGGCCTTTGAGGGTTTGTGAAACTGCTCTTTGAGGTCACAGAAGTAGATTGAGTTTGTGACCTTATAAGAAAAAAAATCTGGTATGTACAAAATCTCTGTAATAGAGTTGACAGAAACACAGATAGTCAAGGAAGTAAAATGTAACCAATCCAAGATAAAGAGTCAGTAAGGAAAGATCCAGCCTAAGCAGTTGCATTTCTTCTGTTCCTAAAGCAGGCATTGTTACCCATTCTTGTGATTGTTATGTCACAGTGGTTGTGGGTTTTTTGGTGTTTCTTTGCTTTGTTTTTTTTTTTTTAAAACATCAGCAGCTGAAAACAAAAATATTAGGTTTCAAAGTATACTTAAAAGTGACATAGGGAACCTAGATAATGGCAGTTGTAGACTGAATTCAGCTTTGTGGGGTAAGGAATGGAAAACCATTCTACATTAGCTTAATGATGTTTTAAAGCACTTGAACTTGGCAGTGTGGCATACATCATTGTCCGCTGTGTTGGTTCACTACGATTCCTCCAACTTGAATTTAATTTCCATTTCTGGCATTGAATTGCTAGGTGACGCTGGTCAAACGATTTCATGTGCAGGGTTTAGGTTTGTTTTTTTTTTTTTCTTTCCATCTGCAAAATGGGACTAAGGATACTTATCTTGCTTTGGAGTGCTTAATGGCCTACTGATGAAAAGGAGTGTAGGTGTGAGTGGGAAAATGGAACAAGTATTAGTTGTAATTTTTCCAGAACTGTAGAAGTAGCCTGACTTGTATCCTTATTGGTATTCGAAAACTTCCTCTGCTTTTGGTAGAACACTTTGTAAACACCCTGTACATTTGTAACAGTGACTAAAGGGATCTGGACAATTTAGGCACCTGTGTCAGGCGATGAGGTTCCTCTCTGTAAATATGCCATGCAATCTACCTTTGCTTTCATGTTTGATCTATATCAAGGGGTAATATGCATAACATAATGGCTGCTTCCAGTTGACTACAAAGAGCATCTTCAAGCACAGTTCTGTGTGTCTTCCTTTCCCAGGAAAACAGTGATATTAATGAGAATTTACAAGCAACATTACAATTAATAAAATACAGGAATTATAATGAGGAGTCCTTAAATTAATCGGCATATTTCAATCTGTATATGGCTCATATGCTTTTCCATGGATCAGTTAGGCTTTCCTGCAACAGCAACATTGCTTCTCTTTGTTTACAAGTTCACAGGATCTGGCTGTTGCTTCTTTGAGACCTTTTTGAGTCTTAGGGCACTTTGTCTTTCATCTTGGGTTGTCACCTGATTCTCCAGACACGTGCCTTTTTGATGACAACTTTACAGGGTACTCTAGTTGTCTGGCTTGTGTTTATAATTGCCGTTTCCTCTGCAAATTGTGCTCAGTATTACTTACCTGATTTGGTGGCAGCTCATGGGACTCCAAATTATAGTGGCTTGCTTTTCTTTTGCTTGTCTCTTTTGTCTTGAATGTTTGTAGAGCCCTAACGTGTTTTGCACAACACAGACATTCTTATTTCCTGTTGAACAAAATAACAGCAGCTCCCAATGCAAGCAGCTTCCCTGCTGTTCAGACCTGTGCTCAGTCAGAGGCTTCTTTCTCTGCCAACAGACTTCCTCAGACTTATTTTTTTTATTTGTTTATTCATTGCCCTTCCACTGTGTGTACCATCTAGGTACAAGCATGTTCTAATCCAGTAAGTCTAGAAGTCTTAAAAACAGTACTTGTTCACCTTTGCTATTTACTTACATGTTTTATCTCGCTCCTCTTGCAAGGGTTAGCTCACTATTACAAACTCTATGAACATGTTTTGTGACATCCCTTTCATTGCTCATGTCACTGTTTCTGATACTGTGTTGATTGTGCACTTAGCCAAATTACGCATCCCGGTTGCTTTCAGGCTAAAGTTGTGTTCATCTGCTGCTGCAAAGTTGTCCACAGTTCTCACTGAAAAGTTCTTATCTACTTGCCACTGTTATCACAGTTGTGTCTTGAGGGTTGTCAGAAAATTCCAAGTGCATTAACATGTGTGAGAAGAGTGCTTATTCTTTGCTAGTGCTCTAATTACTATAAATGTATAAAAAAGCAATTTTTCTGCCACTTTGTTGCTCACTTCTTTAATACAATGTTTTTTTTCCAAAGCTTCTTATGGTGTTTAACAACTCAAAAACATTGATGTAATCCCAAAACTTAATTTGATGTTCTTTGTGATTCACTAATAAGTACATGAACTACCTCTTGTGTCTGCAACCATCCTGGTGTGCCTTGCTGTTGACTTTGCTCAAGTTCAAGAAGTTGGTTATTTATCTGTTTGGTTTCTGTTACTCCCCTGCTTTTGTCCCATACTGTGAGATAATCAGAGGAGGCTTCACTGACTGACTTTTCCAAATAAAGCTTCTGTGAGAATCATTATCAAAAGCTTTCAGAAACTCCAAATAAATTTTTCTCAATGTCACCTTCAGAAACATCACTCATATATTTTGTTACATGGTAGATAACTCAGAAGCCGTTTATTCATTTCTTCACACTTTATTTGGATTAGGGAAGTATTTTTTTTAGACAAAAATTTTGGCATGATCAGGGAAGATTTTGTTTCAACCTTGTCTGAGAAGTTCAACTTGAATATTCTGATTTTTTCCTTTAAAAAAAAGAAGAAACTTGCTCAACAAGAAAGTTGCTTACCCACATTTATGTAAGGCTTAATCGCCATAAAAATAATGCTCTGTGACACTACTGTCTTCCTCCCAAGGTCAGAATGAGGGACATAGATTATTGTCTTATATATATTTTAAAAGATGTGCAAAAGTATTTATTTCTGAGACTTGGCAAATTTGACATTTGGGGCATTACTTTTTGGAAACGCTCTCTGTAGGTATTTTTGTACTATTTCTAAAGGCATTTGTGACACTCTTCTGGAGAGGAATGACAGGTTGATGAGATCAATTATGTGGCTGTTAAAAAGTGTGTGCCTGAGTGCTGTATCTAGTTGTGATGGAAATACCTGTATTGCATGACCATTTTTTTCTGTAATATGCTTTGGGTTTGCAGTCTTATTTTCCCACTATCATGATACAATCACAGTGGCAAAGAGATGTTTCAAGGCTAATTACATTAAATTGATTTGGTCAGAACATTTCAAATCTCACTTCTCTCTGTCCTTGATGGAAAGAAGATACTGAGCTAAAATCAATAGTGTTTACTTTCTCAATTATCGTGTGTAAATTTGAGTTAAGTCTGAGCTTTTGCAACTATAACAACCCTCAGCGAACCACTCACCAATCATCCATTGAGGTACACTAATTTTTCTCACATACTTACTTTTATTTGAAGGGAAGTGAGAGAATGGACTTCATGTAACTTCTAAATCCTGTCTACCTGATAGCAGTTATGAATGTACTGGAAGCATTGCGAAATCTTTAAGCAATTTGTACCTGTAAGTAGGAATGTAACTTCTCTGTTTTCACAGCCACCTTGCAGCTTAAATGATAGATTAAAAACTAAATACAAAAAACCAACCATATATTCCTGGAGGCTTTGGAGTATTTCAGGCTGCATAAAGATCACTAGTGGGATGGCAGATAGTCTAACTTATGGTTAGGGACCATAGAAATAGATTAGGTTAAAATGTGGCCATTCTTAGAAATTTTCTTTACAATCTACAGTTTCTTTTTTTTTTTTAATTACATGTAAATTTCTGGAGAGAAAGACAAATGTATTTGCAATGCTGTGAGCTGTCTGTTCTTGATCTTTTGGAAGAAACAAAGCCTGACATGGATCAGGCTTTTCTGTGGGCCAAACTTTATTTTTTAAAAAGCTGTCTGCAGTGATTTTACAGGTAAGGTGAACCTGTAACACAGGCATATAGCTTCACTAGGCGATGTATTTTCTGGCTGTTGTATCCTCTTACAGCCTCTCTTTTTTTGGTTCTGGCTGATCAGATCACATCAGAACTTCTCTGAAGCTGCCTGGGGAGATCTCCAGAACTCTTGGGGACCTCTTTATTTAACTGCAAGCCCCAGAATAATACTTTGGAGTAATTTGGCTGCCAGCTACTGTAAAGCTCTGTATGTGAAACAGTATAAAAATCAGAAGATAACACCCTTCTTGAGCTAATGATAATTCTCTCACACACTACCACCCATCCCTTTTTATATAACAGTGTAGATGTAAAGCTCGTAAGAGATATTCTCTTGATAGGGCTGTGGAAGAAGATTAACTAGGAAAAGTGACTGTCATACATAAATGTGCAAGCATGTCTTTTGGGAGGGGGAAGTTTAAGGAATTTTCTTAGGAGCAGTAATTAGTTTAATCTCGATGGTCTGTATAGGTTTGTTCTCTTCTGCTCAGTCTGCTAATTACTGGAAAGTGCAATGATGAGCTAGTTTTGAGACAGAGAAAATATATTGCATCCACAAGCCACCACCTGGCCTAAATGGAAATAGAATTTAATCCTGACTCACAGGTAAAGCACAGACAGTTGGCTCTGAGGTGATTATCTGTGCCCTTGGGACAACACCAGTAACTTTTCAAAGAACACTGAAATTGTGTAGTTGAACACTGTGAACGCAAGAGGATGGGTTACCTGCATAATCCTTATTCAGACATGGGTCAACTTGCATAGTCACAGCCCTTAGTTTTAAGAGAGCGTACCATGTTCTCCACATAGCTGTACTAGGCTTCTATCACTTGAGCTAACACAACTATGGTAACAGATCAGGGTTTCTCTCTCATGTGTGGGGTGCCTGTAGAGGATCATAGAATCATAGAATGCTTTGGGTTGGAAGGGACCTTGAGAGGTTATCTAGCCCAAGCCCCCTGCAGTAAGCAGGGATTGAACCTGTGAACTTGGCATTATTAGCACCGTGTTCTAACCAACTGAGCTAACCTGGCAGGATGTATCTCTAAAGTTTGGCGCTAAGGATTCTAGGGATTCTGGTAGCCAGCATATTTTTGAATACTGTATCATAAACAGTAGCTTCACTTTCTGGCAAGGTGTAGCGTGGTGGCTGAAGCAGTGCTTACACACAGACTTGCAGCATATGCAGGTCTGTAGGCTTGGCCTGTTTGTTCTGAAAGTAATATGGCAAAAGTAATTAGATTTGAGTCTCCTTTCTGTTTCCAGTATGCCTGGAGTGCCTTTAGGCAACATCTCGCTTGTCCAAGTGGGAAGGTCAGTGAGACACCATTGGAGGGGGAGATAGAAGCCCTCACTCGTCTAAGTGCCATGAGCTGTGCACAGGCCTTTATACAAGTCTGCAGTGTACCCTGGGTAAGAATACATGGCTTTCCCCCTAGGCTGGGGGCAGTCATTTGGGGAGATAATTTCAAACATAATCCTGAAAAATGTTGTTTTCTTCCATCGCGCATTATGAGTACTGAACCCTGTAAACAAGTACAAATGAGGCCAGAACATCCAGGGTGAGGTCTTAATGGGGACCTTTCAACTGGAAGTGAGGCACTCCAGTGCATCATTATTGTCATGACATTATCTTTTCAACTGGCTGTCTTTTGCTTCTCAGAGGCTGCATAGCGTGTTGCGGTGACACATTCTTCT